>NC_045737.1:19395873-19411908 GCF_008692095.1 Etheostoma spectabile | reverse complement strand
GTGCGTGCGTGCGTGCGTGCGTGTGTGTGTGTGTGTTCGTTCGTGACAGTTTAAAAAATGTGCTGCAACAGTGTAGAGCTCCTATATAGGTCAATGGAGTTGGAGCAGGGTACTAACACTGCCAGTTTGTGTTGTCGAAATGTAAGATTGATTCCATTACTAAGTTTAGTAATTTCTTAGGTTTGTGGACACTGTGACAAGGTACCTTATTCCACAGGTTAGCAAACAAACTAAAATGTATGTTTTCCATTTGATTTCAATGGAACTAGATTGATAGAACTTTACATTTGTTAAACTTAAAGCTGCATTGAACTTGGGGGTTACAGCCTTTAAAATGTGTAGAAAGTAACGGGCTGCTTTTTGTGTTATTTTGTAAATTTTGAAAGTTTTGGACTGTTGGTTGAAAAAAACAAAACAAGGAATTTGAAGAAGTTACCTCAGGGTCCGGGAAATTATGGGCATTTTTTTATATGAACCCTAAATTGCTCCTGAGGGTTAGGACTTGCATGGCTCTCTGCCATCAGTGTGTGAATGGCAAATTGTAAGGAATTTGGATAAAAGCACTATATAAATACAGTCTGTTCACCATAGAATTGTTATTGCTAATGTATTAGCAAACAATTGTACACAAGCTAAGTTTATCATTCATTTTGACTCATGCTTCTGGTATTGTTTACTCCTCTTTAAGCTCTGGTTTGGTCTCTACTGACTCCTGAAAAGAAATATCTTCAGCTTTAGCTTCAACATTTTGACTGTTTTCACCAGCCAATTGTTACCTTTGTCTGTTTAAAATTCTGTGATGGGAAAGTAGTTTATAGTTATTGTATTGGAGTGGACCCTTTTTGTAAACAGCTTCTACTGGAAAAGGTTTAATGAGATTAGTTAAATCCATAAACTTGAAATCCCTAATATGACCTAAAAGCTTACCAAACATGCAGTTATTTCAAGTGATGTGTTAAATTTTCAGACCATTAACCAACTCAATCGCTCCCTCTGTGTCTGTTATTCTCTCATCTCTCTGCCCAGGCGGCACTGACATAGTGTCATGTTTCATGGGTCAGAACCCAACAGTTCCAGTGTACCGGGGCGAGATCCAAACAAGAAACCTCGGCATTGCTGTGGAGGCTTGGGGCCTTGATGGTAAGAGTGTGTTTCTGAGTGTATGTGTATGTTCATGATGGCTGAATTGCATAGAATTGGAATACCATTGCTTGTACTCTCTATTTAGTAACAACTCTAGGGCTCACGTAGAGGTTGTAAGAAAGTTGGTAGTATGAATTGTAGGAGTGATAGAAAATATTAATATGGAAAATTAATCACAAGCCATTTTACTCACTGCTGAGATGCCCTTGAGCAAACTTCTCATCTGCTTCTGGAACTGCTTGGTAGCTACCAGAACAAGAATGTAGTTATACGTGGTTGCTCCCATATGTCGGTGTACGTGTTTGCATTGGCATGAATTTGAAGCTAGTCATTGCTGAAAAATTAACAGAATAATTAGTGAACTTTCCCTGGATAAATACAGGAAAACACTAAAGGGAAACACTATGTTTTTTTAATTGAAGGAGCAGTAGGTATGCCTTATAAAACTAACTTTCTGTCATTTTTGCTAAAACTGACCCTATGTTCGAGTTGAACTACATAAAGCAAGTAATTAAAAAAAATCTCGCTCCTCTGGCACCACCTACAGCTTGTAGTGCGATTTTGCAAAAATCCACAGCTCCCTGTTCAGATCCTCCAATCAGGGCCAGGGGGGGTGTCTACCTGCGTCTCAATCACTGCTCATGCACACTCATTCATAGACCTCAAAAGTTGGTTCCGGAATGAAGAATAAAATACTATTTCTCCATTGACAATTGGAGTTTAAGCCATAAAATCATAACCGTTGATGGTAGACTTAATTTCAGCTACGACATGACTGAGCAATTGTATATGCTCATATAGACGTCAAAAGTTCATGGGACACCAACTTTGTTTTGAGATAAATGTCTTTTATTCTCGATGCCTTGGATGAGTACTTCATTACCCACAATCCTGAACAATCCCACAGTGATGCCTCTGATTGGTGGAACTCATGTAACTGTTTGGTTAAACCCTGTGAAAGTCCTTGAGTATCTTTGCTGCTGTACTGTGTAGGCTACTGTAACCTTACTGCCTACTGTAAAATCTTTAAAAAAAATAAGAAAATAAAACCTGTGTTGCGTTTCTGCACAGTAGACTCAGTGCAATCATGATCTCCTTTGCTACCACGTCTTTTTTCAAGGACGACAACAAGGGTGTCCTAAGGGGGAAAACCACTTAAAATCGGGTCATGTTATTGAATGTAGCGTGTCCAAGGGTCAGCTTGTGGGACAAGACCTACAGAGTTGTGGTGAGTTTTGCAGGGAGGTTGGTAACATTAACCGTTCACTTTAGCTAGGTTACTGTAGCCTTCATACTGTATGAGTCATAGCAATCATTTTATTATTATGTACACGATTACTGCTGAAACTGTACATTCACTGTACAAAAATCACTGTTTGGAGGAAAAAGTGTGCAAGGCTGTCGTCGGATTGGAAGTTGTTCAAGAGGCTCTTTTGCTGTTAACTTCGGATATATTCAGTGGTGCACGGTGGTCTGTGGGATGAGTAGTTCCTTTGCTTGGAAATGAAAATATGTATACAGTCTTGTACCTTTTGACTTTTTTTGAATTTCTGTTCGTTTTTTCACTCGCATTTATTTTTTTGTATGTTTATGAGTCACGTCGTAGCTGGTTACCCTAAGGAATGGTCTAAAACTCTTCACATACAGATTTTTCCAGACGTCAATGGGAGAAATCATTGGTAAATGTACTTCCGGAGGTTAGCTAAAAGCTAAAGGGGGGAGGGACTGAAAAGTTGTCGATGTTCACATTTTTTTTGGGCTAAGTCCTGGATCTTTGCAATCCTACCTACAGCACCTTTAACAAGCCAAACTAAAAAGAGAGATTTTTATCTTGCTGGGAGTCTTCAAAGCCCTTCTGTTTTTCTCACTGATTTTAGTCCCTCAGTCCCCAGTTCCCGATCCCTGCTGAAGGCTGTACTGCCGTATCTCCACCACCTCAAAGGAGAGTGGATTGAGTGATAATTTAAAGGCAGTTTTGTAGAAAGAGTTTGGGATTGTTTTAGTCTGTGTCTAAGCCTGTAACACCATCCCAAGAGAGTAGGTAAGGTCTGTGTGAAACCACACCCTAAGGTGTATCAGGTTCTCTGAGTGTGGGATACATTACCAGGTGACATATTTTTCTTTATCTAAGAATGTTTTATTTGTGTGTGTGTGTGTGTGTGTGTGGGGGGGGACACAGGTAAGCCCGTATGGGGAGAGAGTGGGGAGCTAGTCTGTTTGAATCCAATCCCCTGCCAGCCAACGCATTTCTGGAATGATGAGAATGGGATCAAATACCACAAAGCTTACTTTTCTACATATCCTGGTAAGTACAGAAACATCATACATAAATACAAACTTACATACAGTATGTCAATATACACAAAAACCTAGAAAAAAGAAACACTTTCATGATTTAATGCATTTAAATAGTAGTTTTGGTATTCTTTAACCTGGACCCTATTTTCCCATGGATCTGTGTGAATATTTTAAATTGGTCAGGTGCTTACTGACAATGCTGTAACCGGCAGCCACGAACCAGGCTGTAATATAATCCTATATGCCAATAGCGACCATCAATGTACGCCACAGTCACAACTAGGCCTGCACGATATTGGAACCCTAACCCCCTAACTCTTGTATCTTTAGGCTAACTATATTAGCTTTAGCCTGGCTGGTAGCAGCTTTCTGCTTGTTTCTTTAAGCTAACTATATTAGCTTTAGCCTGCCTGGTAGCAGTTTTCTGCGGGGGGAAATGGCCGGGAGATGTTGTGATTATGTTGCATTAATCAAGTGATTTAGTTCGTATTTGCAGCAAACATAAAACACTGACTACTGTAGCTTCACTGACTACCCATCAAAACTATGCGCATCATTGTGTCAGCGGCAGCTGCTTCCTACGGTACTTTTCTACACACGGAGAGCCTTACTTCCCATAACAAACCCCGTCGGAGGAAAACTTGTTTTAGTGTAGGATTTCTTCTCCTCTTTGGCTGGTAGTAATCATCCACGGTCAATATGGTCAATGCGTACAAGATGGTCTTTGAGGCACAGGGTAAGGACCAGAGTGTTCGGATCTAATTGGAGCTGTAGCACAACTATCCTCAACTTTAGCCTGTACGTATCCAAAAGGTAACGTCTATGAAAGCTTAGCGAAGGCACAATTCTCAAAAATGTGCAATTGAAAATCTTTTAGAACACAAAACTACGTTTCTTGTACCCCAAAACAAAAAACTCTCCCTGAAACTCCTCTCTCTAGCTCTCTCACTTGCGTTACATCCAACAAATCACCTCACAAGATTTCAGAACAGGACGTCACTACGTCATCTTTCCATAATGAAGTTGGGCATAATATTATTATAATAATCTGTGTCTGTCTGTCTGTGTGTGTGTCTCAAAAACAAGCTCTTTTAGTGGATGTATAGGATTACATTTCAACTCAGTTTGGGACTGCCAGTTACAGTGTTCTCTCTCAGTACTCGACCAGTTTCAAAGATTCTTGTTCATATTGGTCACTTAAACACAAATCCATGGAAAAACAGGGTCCAGTTTAAAAAATACTGAAAATCCCCTTTAACATCTTTTATTTTATTATATTGAATTCAATTCTTGGCAGCTGTTTTGCCGTTTCATGCATGCATTGTGATTTTATGGTTTCCTTTTAATGTGTGTTTTTCTATTATCGCATTCTTTTTATCTAGGGGTATGGGCCCACGGAGACTACTGTAAAATCAACCCAAAGACGGGAGGCATTGTCATGCTGGGCAGAAGGTCAGCCATTAACCGTTCTACCCAGGGGAGAGCCACTGAACGTTGAAATAAACATTGTTTCATCACTGTAGTTTTAATTGATTCGTTTTTTTGTAGAGTGGATAGGTTAACAGGGGCTATTTTTTGCATGAGATTTGGCACAGCGCTGCATTATATTATTCAGCTTTTTAAAGTTGTTTCATGGGGAAAACACCTAAAGAGGATTCAATTCTTTCAGGGTAAACTGAAAACATGGAAATTTACACGTATGGAAACAAATAAATAGACAAAGATATAGTTCCCATATGGCGTATGTAGGAATAAAGAAAGAACCACCAGCTTACGGAAACTTAAATTGTTTCCGTATTGCGGTACATTTCTTTCTCTCCTTTGCAGTATGTTGTATGATGTGTGGCAAGACAGCTTCTCAATGACAGACACTAGAGTTTTGGATCTTGAACCTGTGTTTGTTCTGCAGTGACGGTACACTGAACCCCAACGGAGTCCGATTTGGCAGCTCAGAGATCTACAACATTGGTGAGTGTAGAGCATTACCTGTGAAGGTGGAGGTGTGGGTGTAAGAAAGGATGAGAGATAATGAAAGGAAATAGCAAAGCATTTTGGTGAGCTGAAATTGAGTAATGGTCCTCTATATATTGGTGAAGGAAAAACATCCTACAACACTTCACACATCCTCTTCTCTGTTCTTCTTATCTTTGCTTCCTTACTCTCTTCACCTCTCACCTCCCCTTCTCTCCTTGCCTCTCATCTGCTCTCCTCATTTTTGTTTTGTCTCCTTTTGTCCTCTACTCTGTCCTCTTCGTTCCTCTCCTCTCTGCAGTGGAGGCGTTCGAGGAAGTCACAGACAGTCTTTGCGTTCCTCAGTACAATGCCGACGGAGAAGAGCGAGTTATTTTGTTCTTAAAGATGGCACCTGGTAGGCCCTTCTGTCCGGAGTTGGTGTCAAAGATTAAAGGAGCCATTAGAAAAGCTCTGTCTGCCCGACACGTCCCTGCTCTGCTGCTGCAGACTAAAGACATTCCTGTAAGAGAAATAATGATTTCAATCAGATGTGAATAAACCTGAGATTATCCTGTCACAACGTAAAAGTCAGTTTATGTGAATGACAGCTCCTTTCTTCATCCCTCTGCAGTACACCATCAGCGGGAAGAAGGTGGAGGTGGCTGTGAAACAGGTGATTGCTGGCCGGGAGGTGGTACAAAGAGGAGCTTTCTCCAACCCTGATTCGCTGGACCTCTACAAGAACATTCCTGAACTGCAAAACTATTAGAGATGAGGCTTCACACACAAATTGAAATGTACAGGGAACAGGGGATATATGGAAAGTGCATTGCAAGAGTAGTTTAGAAAGGGACCTTGAGCTTTGCACAGGGCATATACAAATGAAAAACAAATGTGTCAATATAATACAAAAATGGTACAAAAATATATGTAACTATAATAATGTGTATGTGTCAGGCAGATGAGAGACTTTAAAAAAACAAGTTGTACTGCGCCATTGTCTAGCTTTCAATCTAATGATCAAGCAGCTGCTCTTGGTTTACCATATTGTGCGAGTAAATGTTGGATGCTGGATTCAGCTTTGCATAGAATATGATGTGCACAGCAGCACTTGTGAATATGCTCATGCTCTGACGCCACCAGTAATGGAGGATTTAGCATCAAGTGCTTCACATTCTGATTGCAATCAGCCAGTAAAGAACCACATCTGACAGTTTTCCCTGCTGAAAGCCCAGTGTTGGTTCGGAGTGGGTCCCAGACAGAAAATCCAAGGAAGTGTGCAGATAAACACACAAACACCTTGGATTAACACCTCGGCTTTGGCTCATATCAGCATAGCATTGTTATGTGGTTTGTATTGTACATAATCATATGTACATAAATGATTATTGTGAAATTATGTTAACATTATAATTATGCATTAAATAGGGTGAGCCAAACATATTAACCAAAGTGAGTCTCAGATTTAGAGGGTTGTAACATGTCAGGAGTTGTAGTTTGAATAAATGAAACAGGAGATTCCAGATAAAACAAAACTTACAGAACCTTTCCTAACCTAAAACGTTATTGATCTCTTGTGTATTACATGCTTAACTCCTAACAATTCTTTGACTTTGTAACCATTTAATCTGTTTTAATACCGCCCAGGTCATCAAGGCATGAATTGATGAAGTTCTCTGTACTTTTTTTTTTTTTGTCACATTGGCCCTCATTTATTATGCTAATGTACAAACAACTCTCAAGAGCAACAGATCATTTTACTACAAAAGCCTGTATTTATTAATTTCATATCTATGTTCTATGTTTGTCATTACTGTAAGAGAAATGTGCTCTCTTCAAACAGGTACAGTACAGCCGGTTTTTACTTTGTACATGGGAACGCTCAATTATCAACTCCGAATTTCCGTCATGCTGCGCTGCAAAGATGAACACACTGGTGTGGTCACTAACACTACTGAGCAACATGGGTGTACAATAACAAAAGTCACAGAGTTTCATTTCCTGTTGAGAGAAAAAAAAAACACAGATATAAACGTCAGAAGCATTTTATACTGATAGAGTGGTAGAATATTTCTTACTGGAGCGGTTTTTCTTCTTTTGCTTTTGATTCAGTCATTGTCACTTGTTTCCAGATTATTTTAAAAAGTTTAAAAGGTTTGAAAGTCGACTGTTACATTCTGTGGGGTGTCTTTAATGTCATATTCACTGCTTAGATTGAATCAATTGCCTATTTAAAGGTACCCTGCGGAGGTTTTGACTCCTTGCAGCACTGCGGGGCGATATTCTGTTTGTATCTTGTGAATGCGGGTGACAGGATAAATATTCCTCACACTATAACACTGATTGACAGGTGGCAGTAATGTTTTAAGAAAAGTAGCAATGCACCAGTGAAATGCAGGGGCGGAGAAAACTGCAACGATGCAAAAATGGATGTAAACAATGCAGGTTTCAAGTAAATACCTGAATGAATAGTATAGTGATGTTGTAAGTTGACAGAGCCATGAACTTGAGATTTGGTTTGAGTCGAGCTCCTCCGTGTAAGAAGTCTCACTAATCTGGTGTTATAGGACTGTATTTATTCCCACCTTCAGTCATTCAAAACATGAGAAAATGCTTTGTTGGCATCCTGTGTGCAGAGGACATATGAGGGCTGCAGAAGTGTGGGTTGAATGTAGGAATGTTGTCAAATGAAAAGCTGTGAAAAGTGTTTACCAAATTCACAAATAATAACTATCTGATGGACATGAATTGTAAGTGCCATGCTGTCCCCCAGAGAGGCTGTCTGTTTTATGATTCATCACAGTGATCTAATAACAGAGCACATCACAAACTACAAAATGACTTTGTTAACTGCTTGATTGTACACTCTGTACTTACAAGGGTTGACGGTTAATTCATCCTCAGTGCAATCAATTTAAAATGCAAATTGAAACCGCAGAGACTAAACTGTTTATTCTCAGTTATATTATAAACTGACCTGTGGTGCTTAAGTAAATGTGTTTTCTCCCATACTGTAAACGGACTGGATATGAATGTGATTGACTCTGTCTCCCCACAGGTGAATTTAGTGTGGAACTAGTCAGAATAAGTGCCATTAGCGACTTCATTATGCAATTAGAAATAATGCAAGTACAGACATGTTAGTTTGGATAGATTACACACAAAGTAGAAAAATGTTTGACACTGTGACTATTTCTTCATCAATATCATTATGAAGGGGGGGTTGAAGCCTCTGTCTAATGGGGCAGCGTAACTAGATTTAGCTCAATTGGTAAGAAGTGAAAAATGGCCATAGCAATTCCCCAAAGCCCAAAGTGACGTCTTCCAATGACGTGTTTTGTCAGACCAACGTTAATACTATAAAGTATGGGTTTGACACCAGCATCTGAAATGATAGACATATGTTAGAGCTTTCAGCCACTTCTTGTGGCCTTTATCAGTGGATGGAATTGCCCTGTTGTCATGGAGATAGTTCAGTTGATATCAAATTACCTTATGATGAAATTTTGGTCACTTGAATACAAGTGGTTGCATTAGGGGGATATCGTTGCTGCCTGGCGTTGGATGTAAATGGCCGTCCACTGACTCCTGGCTGATGACCTTGAGAAGTTCTGTTGCCTAAGTCGATGATGAACCCTAAAGCTCAAAAGATGTTAAGTTCACAATGATATAAATCTATATGACGGGCTATGTGCAGGACAATTTGATTCCAGGGGCGGTGGGGAGTGCTTCCCCAGCGTAAGTGAATACAGTATCATTTGTTTTATAGGAAACGCAGCCCCAAGCCTGACTCCTCCCCCAACCAGTTCCCTAATCAGGCCAATAACTCTTTTGGCCCTTATACCCTCTTTCTTTGTTGTGGCTGGTAGTGTTTTTGGTGTTACAGGTATGTAGTTCAGAGGTGCATCTCATTACCCTTAAATTGCCTCCTCAAATTCTCCACTTGCGTCCCTTCCTCACATCTTAGTCCCTCCTACTGAGGAGGCAAGGGAGAGACGCAATTAAATGTGCTTTTAAAGGGTTGAGACATCCTTTTTTTCCAAAGCGCCACATGAAATCATCAGCTGTGTGGGCAGAGTAAGCAACTCTTTCAGCTGGAAGGCTGCTCTCTCCCCAGTGAGCCCTCCTCGATCCTCGCTCCTTGGGGCAGGAATAAGAGCTTTGAGACAGCATTCACCGAGGAGAGACCAAACAACTTCCGGTTTAGCTGAGGACCGAGTTTTTGTTCCTTTTCCTGTATTGTTAAACCAGTTGTGTTTTGATTGTTTTCGTTTTAGTTCCCTTTTGTTCAGTAAAACAGTTACATATTATTGGGAGCCTAGGAGGTTGCTACACTTTCTGCATGCAAGTAAAAGCCCTAATACACGTAAGTAGATTGCATCCTTTTTGCCATAAGGATTGCTATGCTGCACTTCACATGAGGAAGCACTCATCAGTGTAGTGCCTCTCCACAAGTAGCCTCAGCTCAGTGTCACAAGTTTGGCATAGTATAGGCATATTTGATTGATCGTTTAAGATACACTAGGGCACACTTACGGTTTTAGATTTTGTATTCAGGCCATTTTAAGCTTGTAATGAGTCTATTTGAATTTTGAATTTTCAGTAACTTTCATCAGGCTTTTAAAATGATCTTTCCTACACAGCAGCTCCAGTTCCGGTGCATTTGGTAAAATAACTAATGGTTTCCACATTCCGATTTTGTACTGAACAAACAAGATACCATTTCTTTAACTTAAGGCTAGCATTTCAAGTCTGGCTTCATGCCAAGCTAACTGGCTCCTTGTTACATTAACCATACAGATGCGAGAATGCAATACAACTTCTCATCTAACTCTAGCAAGAAAGAAAATGAATATTTTCCCTAAAGTCTAATTTCTTTATTTAAACAAAGTTAAAATTGACTACTCATGAATACAAAGATGCAAGATTTGCTATTTAGTCCCTTGCTTGACAAAAAAGTATATGCAGAATTTAAAATATTTCAAATTTGGCTTCAATATCACGTATTGGGGAGATAACTTTTTTTGGTTCAACATTTTATTGGGTTCCATCTTTGGTTCCTCAATGTTTGTTGGATAAAGAATCCTTTTACCATAGAAATTACCTTGCTTACTCCAACCTCTAATGGATTCAGTTCCATCCTCAGAAGTTGGAATCCTTCCGACATCCCAGGCTTGTGAAATACGTTATTGTTCCTTCCTATCTTCATGTCTCCAATTACCCTCAGGTGGCAATACGTGCACTGCAGCAAATCCCCTTCCTGTCACCCCCATAGGAGATTTGTTAAATCTAAATTGGTTCCCAAAGAGACTTTCTCCTGAAAGGCTGATGACAACATCAATAAAGCGCTCCCATGTGCTTCAGTTCTTCTGTGCAAATTGACAGGAATGTATCAGAACAATCTGAATCAGAAGTGAAAATGAAGCGCGTCACCCACTCCCTGTCATATTTAAATCCCGGGAATGGAAAGAAACCTCCGTTTTTAGTCTTGTCAGAGGAACCAGGAAAACCTCCGGGAGTTGACAATATTTTT
The DNA here is from genome assembly GCF_008692095.1 of Etheostoma spectabile. Classification (NCBI taxonomy): domain Eukaryota; kingdom Metazoa; phylum Chordata; class Actinopteri; order Perciformes; family Percidae; genus Etheostoma; species Etheostoma spectabile. The sequence continues at coordinate 19,400,981 of NC_045737.1, read as the reverse complement.
TATTTATTCTGCATACTTTTACTGTAATCCAGCAGGTATCTGCTGTGCAGGTGGATGGGTCAACAGATGTAGGGAAGAATTATCTCTTGATGTCTCGGCATGTTGGGTCTGAGGAAGCTCATTGCACTGAATGGTTGGGGATTCCCATGGATGTATCAACGTTTCCTTCCTATCCAGCACTGGTTCCAAACCATGATACTGTCTCTGTCTATTTAAGTTGACAACAAAAAAGATGAAACATAGCGAGCTGCATTTCATGCCAACTCTTGATTTAGCTGCTCTTAGTGACTAACTACTGGATAAGTTGCTATTAAAGTTTATTTCCTTCTTTAGATGAATTATAACTTTGGGGGATTGGAGTTTTCACATAGCGACGTCTTCAGACCCAAATTTTGAATTGGTCAATACTTTGGTTTATGACAAAATAGTTTAAAAGCTATGTTTTTAATTAGGCTAAAACATACCAAATGTGAGCATGTTAACATAAAAACTATAATCGTGAACATGGTAAATGTTATTTATTATTATTATTATTATTATTATTAATATTATTATTGGCTACCTGGTAAACATCAGCTTAGCACTGACATTAGCAAAAATGGGTATGGCGTGTTTTGGTTTTTCTCTAGATTGGATTTGTGTATACTTTAAAATTTAAAGATAATGGATAACTGATGTCTAACTGTTCAGTAATATATATATATATATATATATATATATATATATATATTCTACTGTGTTCAAAAAAGTAATACAGTGTTAAATAAAGTGGATCTAACACCAATCTGCCTTGCGTTCCCTTTTCAACTTTATCCTCAAGGGGACACAACAGTGGCTTTTATTTCATATTCACTGTCAACAAAATGAGATAACTCCCCCCCCCCCCCCCCCACACACTCACATCCTCCTCATGCGGATTAATGAAATGTTATGTGAGTTTGACACAAGAATCAGCTAAATGGAAAAGAATTTCTACTGAGACTTGTGCCTGTGTAAAGTGGCCCAAATTGTTTTGAGCAGATGTGCAAATAGCTCCTGTACATCAGATTCCTCTATTTCCGCAGAGGGAAAACAATGTATTTGTGTTCTCTGGAATGGTAATTGTGACTTTATAAAACACTGCTCTGTATAAATTAGTTCATGGCTTAAATTTGACACATTATTATCTGGGAATGTTGAGTTGAGTCCATGTCTAAGCGAGTGGCCCAACTGTCTAAATAAGTTCAAAATGAATTGACGACGTTAATTGTTGATGGTGTGTTTTTAATTTTAATTTAGTTGAGGGCAATAATGTATAGGCTTTTTATTGAGTTCCATGATTTTGTATGTTTCCTCCATGCTTCTTTTTTTATTGTTTTTATTTAACCTTTATTTATTCAGGCAGCCTGTGTTTTGCAGGATCACCCTGATCACATTCACACAGTTCCACATTTATACCTGGAAGGTATGTGGAATGTGGAACTGTGATCTTTCACCACCCAGATTTTTGCTTGCAATCCAACCCAAGGAGCATTTTCTAAAACAAAGACATTTTTTTTATTTTAGTGCAGAGCTGAATTGAAATAGTGTCAATGCACTTTGGAGGATTAAATTATCAACATATAGGACTCGAATAAGATAAAGATCTTTGCAGTGTAAATTAAAAACTAAATCTCTGGTTGATGTACAGTACACTAGAAACTTGGGTTTCTGATCTAAGGTCAGTCTGTGCAAGGCTTTGATAAGGTCTCTGACCCCAAACTGTTAAAAAGCCAACCCGGACTAGATTTATTTACTGAAGCACCAGAGATCTCACCGATGTGAGGCTATAATGGTTCGTTTAGTGGTGGAAAGAGAGTGTTCTACATCAAGCTGCAATGAAGGGCTCATATTCCACATGCAGTCTAGTTTAACCCTCTTTAGATGTCACTGCTGTCTCTACCACATTCATTTGTTCAGAAGGTCAACGTGAAATATAAAAGGAAAGGTGAAAAAGACCAGAGGGAAGGAAGATTCAGATGAAAGGCATGCCAGACAAAAAATGCCAAATATTGATGGAGTGATGTCTGCTTTGTCGGGCCGTCATGACGAATCGAACATCCCTGAGACGCATGCAACGGATAACTTTCACCTCTACACATGACAGCGGAGGGGGTGGGAAATAGTTGGTGGCAAAGGGATCAACTGGTACACATTAGGCGTGTACCAGAACCCTCACCGAACCCCGTTCTTGATTTTCTTCAGAGTAAATGTAGCTTTTATCCTACCTGTTTACTTCTGAGTCATACATTTCCTGTACTCTACTTCCTGTACATTATGCCTTTACAAGTGGTTTATCGTACAATTTCTTTGTCTTACTACTATTTTTTCTATTTTTGTTATTTCCACTAACCCCAACCGGCCCGTCAGACGCCGCCTACCAAGAGCCCGGGTCTGACCGAGGTTTCTGCCTAAAAGGAAGTTTTTTCTCACCACTGTCGCACTGTTGCTTGCTCTGGAGGAGACTACTAGAACTGTTGGGTCCTTGTAAATTCTGGAGTGTGGTCTAGACCTACTCTATCTGTAAAGTGTCTTGAGATAACTCTTGTTATGAATTGATACTATAAATAAAATTGAAATTGAAATTGAAATTGTCTTCTTCCTCCTCCTGAAACAGAATAAATATGAAAATACATCTTAACCTGAGTCCAGCAGTGTCTATTTGAAAACAAAATAAATTTCAACATCTATTTTTAGGGCATCTAAACAATAAAATTTTCTCTCTCTCACCTGACAGTGATGGAGTAAAGAATTCGAAAACATCAATGTATTCCCATAAGGGCTGTCAAGCTAACGCTGTTTGAGTAGTCAGGCATCACGATGCTTCACTGCAGTTTCCAGGAGCTTCAGCTCTCTTAAGATGCGTGGATTGAAGAAAACCTGCATTACTTTCAGTGCATCACTTTCAGTTATTTTAGTTGCATGTGGAACAGTGTTATTATTTTGGGGACTTTCCAGTTGTCCTCTGTCACTTATAGTACCACCCACATTTCACACACTTTCACTGTCGTGTTTCATGCAAATTACCAATTCCGAATGCTCTGATATGAACTAAATCACACTTCAACTTGCTAGCTTGTATGAAAACCACCCTGAGAGGAAGAACATACAGCAGTCAGTCTTGCTTCCCGAACTGAAACATTCTTTAGTAATGTGTTGAAATAGTGTTCCTTATTTACCCAGTATGTGCTGATTTAAATAAACAATACTTAGTGAAACATGTCAAGAAAATAAGAATACAATCTTGACTGTCCCAGTTGCTCAGATCTTTATTTCCTCTTTAGATGTCATTTAGAACTGATAGTAAAATAAATCCCAAATGATTGGATTTCAATTTTGTACTCGTTTTTTTTTGTTTTTTTGAAGGAATACTTTGGTTGAAATTGGCAGTCACTATTATATGAAAATAGCAACAACAAAAAAGTGTGAGAGAGAAAAAAGAGCCTAATAATCACTTGGAGACAGGGGAAGCAAGATGGCACAGCTGAGATACATGAAGGCGAACCAAACGGGAAAAACGTAAAGGACAGGCACATAAATAAGATAGAGATGAATCACATTTGAAGTCACAAATATAAACCATACGGGCTGAACGCCATGAACATTTTTGATTTTTCTCCAATTCCACCCGTCAATCTCGCCAATTGTTCAGCTGCAAGTGGCTCCCTGCTTCGTCAAGTCAACCGATGCTCACTCTCTCACTGTCACAGCTTGATTTGTGTTCTCTGAGTGCGCCCTGTGTGTGTGTCTTTGTAGTGAGTCTCTTCCCCGGCTCCTGAAGACATCATTGGCTTTCCAAGCCCATCAGTTTATACCTGAAAAAATCCTGGCTCTCCTAAGTGACAGCAGAATCTCAGTGTGAGTGTAAAATGAGAGGCAGATTCGTTCAAATGTGTTGGAGAAGGTAGTCATACAGTTTGTTTTCTCACACATTGGGAATAGTTCTATGAAAAATAGTTCATGAGTGGGATGCATTTTGGCCGATTTAGTTGCCTCATCACCTTCACTTTATTCAAATCAATTTGAAGAAAGTGTGTGTGGCTTCTTAGATTTCACATCATTGGCAGACAGATGGATGGATGGTTGGATGGCAAGGGAGACATGGCAAGACAAAAATGGAAGTGCTAAGGAAGGAGAGAAGGCAGCATTGAAGAAGAAACTTTGAAAGCATAGCTTTATGCTGCCAGTTACTTCACAATGGAAGAACCACAGCAAAGCTACAGTTCCCTGGAGAGAAATGTAGTTTTGTTAACAAAAGTTACGCGGAAAAAGTAGTTCACATCCCTAATAATGACTCAAATTTGCAATGTTATATAAAATTAAAATAACTAGACTTTCCACCTCGCGGTTGAATGCCTCTGCAGACCAGTCAAGTTGCAGTTTATTGGGGACCTGGCTTGGGAACCGGAGAGTGGGGTGTTCAAGTCCCTGTTAGCTGAAAAGGTGCCTTGAGCAGGGCATCGAGCATCCCGCTGTGTGAAATGTTCTCATAATTACTGTATGAATTCTTGAGTTGTGGCCAAAAATGTGTTTTGTGAGGTCACAGTGAACTTGACCTTTTGACCACCAAAATCAAATCAGTTCATCCTTGAGTTCAAGTGAACATTTGCTACATTTGGAGAGGTTCCCTCCAAGCAAGAGATATCAAATTCAAAACAACAACAACAGCAACAACAACAGCAACAACTACAGCAACAACAACAACAACACCTTGTGTTTTTTCACTGGAAGACATCAACTGTACACATTTCAGTTAAGTGTAACCACAGGCATCAAATATGTTTTACAGGCAACAACCGAAAAGTGATCTAAAATTACAATGATATCCAAGTTTAGTCCAAAACAATAACTTAATGACATCAACAATAACACTTCAAGATCCTAAATACTCCTAAAAATATTGTCAGTTAGAAGAGAGAGCACCAAGTTTCTGTAGCAATGATTTAAATCCACAAACAGAGACCACATTTTTGCCAATTTGTGATTGTGTCGAATTAAACATTTAAGGTAAATGGTTTATATGGTAAAACAGCTGACTGTAAGGGGAAAGAAATAGCAATGTTTCAGCAAACATTGTCTTTTTTTTTTTT
>NC_045737.1:19383050-19395863 GCF_008692095.1 Etheostoma spectabile | reverse complement strand
TTATAGAATGTCGTAATGCGACATCTAACAGTGTTAGAGAGTAATTTGTGATGATTTCCTTTACATAAAAAACTAAAGCAAAAGCAAGAACATTCTGGCGTGTGAATGAAAAAATAGCCTTGAAGATGTTCAAAATGACCTCCAAGTCTTATTGCTCGGTAGTCTAAGAATGTGTTAGTTATCAGGAGTGCAGTGCACGGAGAGTCTCACGTTGCTTTTTCCCACGGTTCAGTGTGTTGGCCCACATCGGCATCGATCTGTGTCCTTGATTGCAATCACATTCACAAGTAGGTGTATGTGGGAAAACAAACGCATTAATTAAATATTTCATAATGCACACAAACCTATTTGAGTTAATACTTTCCATTTCTGTTTATCGGGGTCAGTGGATTACACAGGGATTAAGTGTGTGTCCTTAACGTGTGTGCGTATACACACTTTCACATGCATACACACACACATAGGAGAACACCTTTATCAGGTTGCTGGATTACACAGGGATAAGTGGACTCGACTGATATTGACCCACTGACTGAACACATACATACACACTTTACATTTGCCCACACTGTGTACATACACAAACCAATACCCACATATAGAACTGAGTTTGTCTATGCTACACACCCAGGCCAGTTTATTATATCAATATGGACATACATGCAAGTTCTATCCTATTCTGGTCTTGTCTCATCCCCTCTGTCCTTTGCTCTCTTTAACTGCTCTGGTTCTGATTTATTCTGACCCGGTCAAGCTAAAAGGCACTACATGCTATTCCTTGTTGCGTCAATAACTTAATATACCATGGCCACTTGCCAAAAAACATTTTTTAAGACCATTAATTTATGTTTTCATGCATTTTGCAATCCAAATTGTAATTTTTTTTCAAACAGTGAGGGTGTTTCTTTGGCAACACATGAAGTTTAACTAATATCTAGAACAATAATTCCCATCCCATAAGGTTCTTACTGCATGCAATGGAAACGTTCACTGCTTCAAATAGGATAGACACCTTGAATGGCATTCACCCTTACTTTTTTAAGATTATTTTTGGTGCATTTTAGGCCTTTATTTAACAGGGCAGATGAAGACATGAAAGGGGATTGACATGCAGCAAAGGGCTACAGGCCAGAGTCAAACCCCGGCCTGCTGCATTGAGGAGTAAACCTCTATATATTGGTACCTGCTCTACCAGCTGAGCTATTCGGGCACCCACATTATTCCTTACAGGCTTAACATTACTACAACAACACTTTCTGATCATATTTACTTTTAACTGCTTGTTTGATAAAGTAATGAACTATAAGAAGTGCTGTCTTGTGCCAAATTAGCGTACAACATCTATGGTTTTTCATTATCAGCTAGTACACACACCATTCCCTAATGTTGTCATTCCAGACAGCTTCAGCAAGTAAAACGCTAATTTCTGCAAACAAAAAAGAACTGCCCTAACATCCAGCCATATGCATTTGTAAGTGTTTTGTATGTGGGTTTGCAGGGTATCTGTTCCACACACATGGTGCACATGGTAGTTGCATCTACATTTGGTCACATATTGAGCTGAAAAGGATGTTCATATTCGCATGAAATTGAAGGGGAGGGAAAAGCATGAAAAACATGCTTTTTTTCACAGGCTTGAATCAGCATTCAAAAGGCAGATATGGCAAGAAACATATTGCCCACTAAGGCGTGGAATTGGTATTAGCATGCATTTTGTGTTTTTTATGAAAGTGACATGTGGTGAATTTACTTAACTTGTTATCTGTCCTGGTCTGTCTGGTTTTCTATCATCATTTGACTTATTTCACTACACACGTGTATGTACATGGAATCAAATGTCAAAAATACACCTTGCACAGAGACCCACATGCATACACGTGTCCCATCTATTTCTGTTTTTCTATGTAAGGCTGTTTGTCTTTCTGAAGCTCTTTTGTTGTCACACTTCGCCTTCACCTGCACACAGCTATCCCTGAGACAGACATACATTGACAGACATACACACATTATGCCACAGTAACGACCAAACATATTTAGAGCAGCAGAGGGTCTTCTAAATTAGGTTGAGAAATCATTATTGGAAGTCTGAATATGGCAGCAATATTAATCTGCTTTATATAACACATCGTTTGTCTCACTGTGGGAAGATCCTCACCACAGCACTCCAAACGGGATTGTGGATCGATTGCATCTCCATCTAAGATATTAAAGAGGGCTAAAGAATCATCACCTGGGAGTGTTTCAGTCAGTCTCTCCCTGGAAACTGGATCTTTTCATGGACGGCTAATATCTTGGCTGGTGCCAATAAGTGTGCAGCTGACAGAGAGTTATTAAAGGCTCAACAAATTGTTGGCTAACAACAGCTCTGGTATCACTTCAGAAGCTGTGTTTGTGGGATGGCACCATTGTCACCACTAAATTGAATACTCTACTGCAAGAATTCCCTTTTGCAGACCATTCTCTCTAGCACAACAAAAGCATGCACATTCTGAAAAAGACAGCTATTTTGGCTGTACTTTTGATGAAATCTGTGTGAAACGGGTAAAAACATTTGGATGCCATTAAAAAAAATTCCCTTCAGGATCTGAGGGTCAAGTTAAAATGAAGAAAAAGCTGCATTTTACTTAATTTGTTTGCATGCTCCAGAGAGATATTTTCAGACTTGTCCCAGACAACTGAGCCCAGTCCAAGATTCATTTTGTCCATTATTACTAGATAGACACATCTATCTAATTTTTTTTTTATATAATGGACCAGCTACTATATAAAATCAACAAAATTTGTCATACCTGAGTCTGTTTTGAATAACAATGTTAATGGGAAAAGTAAAATACTATCTACCTTTTGGGCAAGGTTGGACCTAATGGACATGATTGTGCTGATCGCAATTTTGCAATGGACGACACCTGAATATGACAGCAGCTATGCTTCAATAAACATTCCGAATCCAAAAGAATCTATCTTCCCTCAGATCTGTCACAAGGTTTTCAGTGGTGCTTCAGAACATTAGTTAAAATAACTTCCTAGAAATTATTCTTTATTCACTTGAGATTTGCACAGTTTAGTCTTGTACAAAGCCCTAATATTTCCAGACTGAATTGGAATATATCTTTAAATGTCAGAATGTTTGTCTATTGTGATATTAACTGTGTGCACATGCAGATTCAAAAGTTCTTGTTTCTTTTAATAAAATGTTAAAATGTTTAGAAGAATCTGGCCTTGCTGTAAAAGGTATGGTTTCGATTTGTCTATTTGTCTTTCTCTCCCTGCCTCTCAGACAGTCTACCGCACACATTGTCTCCCACTCTTTTCCTCGATGACCTGCTGTGAATGTATCCTTTCCCTCCTCTCTCTAGGATTATATTGAAGGCCATCCACTCCATTCGGCCATTGGAAAACTGGGCAGGGGAACAGATTTAATTGGCCCAGAAATAGCCAAGGAGACTAGGATGGATCAAGAAGGCCAAGGAAAAGAGGATAAAGGCTAGGAGGAGCACAAGGAGGAGGGTATAAGGTTTTTTGAGGATTTTAATGTTTAACACTGATCTTCCCATCCCCGAGGGAGGGAGTGGGCTCTGTCTGTCTCGCCCCTTCGGTGTCATAAATGTGTATTATTCCTATTAAGGATGTAGATGTGCACTACTAATATACTAATATGTTATGACCGTATCAAGTTCACAAAATATATTAGTGCTGCGGAAACTGTAGGAAAACTATGAAAAGTGATATTTAATTTATTTTACAGCACACTCATCTCATAAATTGTATATTATTCAATTGCACTGCAGCAGGCAGAGACAATCCAGTCATTAAACTGGCCTTGTTTTGCAGTTTCATTATTTCACTATTGATTCTCTAAATAACGAGGATCAGTTAAAAAGCAGGGATAAGGTAATTTTCACTTATTAAGTTTTGATTAAAATACGGTTTGTTTTCACAAAAGATCTGTACTGAGTGTCAAACACTCAGATTAATATTCCAGGTGCCTGCTTGGTACAATTATGCTAGCAAAATGGAATGAAATATGCGGTTGGGTAGGTTGAGCGCAGTTTCCATCCGTTTCATTTCAGCACACAGACCAGCACATGTGGCTTATGCCGACTTGAACTGACAGCTCAGAGCAGCAAGTAAGCAAAATAGCATGAACCAACAGCAACACACACTACTAAACACATTTTGTTTTGCAGTTCAGTCCAAATGGAAAAGGTACTGTATTGTCTCTGCCAACACGAAGCTGCCAAAGGATTAGATTAAATGTACTACTGCATCTCAAATAGGCTACAACTGCTGTTTTCAGCTGATAGCCATTCAACTAAATATCTGCTGCCTCATAAACTAGCTGCAGTCCATGTCACGTCTCGTCCCTGTGTCAAGTTTCTGTTTTTAGTTTGTTCAGTTTTCCCATTTCCTGTTTTATTTTTTACTTATGTGTTACCTCTTGTTTTACTTCCTGTTAAATATGTTCCTGCCTGTGTGATTACCTGTCCCCACCCAAATGTATTGCCCCTGTGTCTTATTGTCTCCCCTATCTTGTGTATTTAAGTTCTATCTTCCCCTCTCCCCAGTGCAAGATCGTCTGTTTTCCTTGTGTGCAGCTTTTGTTTCACAGATTTTCCATTGGCCTGCCGATACTGGACACTGTTGCTTGTTTAATAGCTTGCTAATAAAACAAGTGTATTTTACCTTTTCTGAGTTGTGTATTCGTGGGTCCATGTGTGCATGATACTCCATTTAGCAGTTTACCCTGACCATATTGCTGTGTACCATTGTGGATAACAGGTCCCAGAGTTTAAAATTATATATATCCGGTCCAGTGTTGGGAGTAACGCATTACAAAAGTAATGCAATTACAGTGTTGTGATGCATTCCTTTTTGCTGTAACGCAGTAAAATAATGCATTACAAATTCAGTTTTGGTAATATTATACTCGTTACAATCCAAGTAACGCAAGTTAGAACGTATTTTAAGCAACATTTAGTGGTGTTTTGTTTTCTTAAGAATCTAGCGTCTGAAGTTCATCTCAGTTACTCAGATCTCAGTAAGCTAGCAAGAAGACAAGCAATAGACAATTACCATGCAAGCTAGTTAAAAATAAAAGTCTTTCCTATGACGGTTCGCAGTAAAACCAAATTACCAAATTTGTGTACATTTTCACATATCCGCTGTAAATCCAGTACTGTAAATAATGTAGATAGTGAGTTCTAATCACACTATAATTGACGATTTTCTTCAGACTGTTTTAAACTAAACAACATGAATTTCTTATTCAAGTGCTTTAAACAAACATTTTACAACAATACCGTACTTCAATGCAACTGTAAGGTACTTTTAATCGAGTGTTTTCATTCTTCTACTCGCCTATTGTATGTTTTACTTATCTATTTTTATAGCTGTAGTTACTTTGCACATTCATATAAATTATGCAAAATATTATGAACAATCTATGATGTATTAAAGTGGATAACTAAGAGACTTTATTGATCCGGTGGTGAAATTCACATGGTAGCTGCCAAGTTAAACGCCCGCTGTTATAGGGTTAGGGTTTTTTGGGTTAGGGTTAGGGTTGGGTTAGGGTTAGGGTAAGGGTTAGGGTTAGTTTTTTGGTGAATGTAACTCAAAAGTAATGCAAAAGGAGAGTAACACATTACAATTCAGAGACCGTAATGTTGTAATATATAACAAATTAATCTCAAATGACAGTAACTAGTAATCTATAATGCATTACATTTTGGAAGCAACTTGCTAAATACTGATCAAGATAGAAAATACAAATGCAAGAGCAGAAGAGCACTTTGAATACATTGAAAATCTTAAGGTTCATATCTTCAATTTCATACTTTTATATCTTTTTTTGTATTAGTATGCTCACTACAGGTGCCTACAAGGGAAAAAGTGCTTGTAGAAACCCTGTGGTTACAGCATCCTTTCAACATATTCAACAAACCTCTGTGGGAAACAGACTAAATGAAGAGTGACTAGTTGGTTAAATAATCAACTGGCTGTTTCATTGACGAGCTAACCGAATCTTGGACTGAATGAATGAATGACAGATCAGCTGATTAAACTGCAGGCTGATAAAATGATCACACATTATCCTGCTGTCAATTTATCCAATCATGTCTCACCAGCTCATTAATCAACAAATTTGTTATCTGCTCCAAACAAGCTCTGAATCTACGCACATCTAATTAGAGACACAAATGCTACCAGAAGGCTCTTAACAAAGACTGATGAACACCTCGTCTCATAATGCACGCTTGCATGCATTGTATTGTATGTATTCCTCTGTTGTTTAGACCAGGTAAAATCAAAATTCTAATGTCTATTGTTAAAAAAAACCTTCCTTCAAATAAGGAAATACTGTGCTGTTACTTTTCTATACTCTCAGACACTTTGGAAGAGAGATAAAAATGTAAGATGATTTACAGATCATATACTGACTAACAATCAAAGGTGCAAAATAATATGGTAAGTTAAAAGCTACTACACTTTGACCAGTCAACAAGTTGCTTTTGCTTTGCAAATCATAATGTACAGTTTGATTCACAAACATGCAGAGTTTTGTTTGTTTGCAACTTGCTGTGTGTTTGGAGATCCTTCCCGTTCCAATTCAAAGTTTGAAACACTTAGTTGTTCCCAAATGTGAAAATTGGCTTGTACCAAAGCACACAACACAGTTTGTAATCACAATAAAAAGACACAAATTGCAGAAATGTTCACAAGGACTTACATAAAAATGAAAGGAGCCAAAAGCTGAGGTTATGTGTTTGTGTGTGTTCTGTTAAACCTAGCTTTTGTGTTTTGCTGTGCTGATTTTCTTCTTAACTCAGAAACACAAGTACCCTCTGTGTCCCCGATGCACTTCACTGGGAAGGAGGGCACACATACACACACACTAACAAATACAAACACACACCAGACAAAATGTCCCGTCCCAGGAGAGTATATTTCCTGTTGAGTGGGATTACACAAAGCGGTAACCATCCCTCCATATGACTCTCTCTCTCTCTTTCTCTCTCTTGCTCCCTCACACACACACACACACATACACACACACACACACACACACACACACAGAAACACACACACAATGTTATTCACTGATTATTCATAGCAAGCTGGTGCACTCTTGGTCTTGATCCAAGTGTGTGTGAGTGTTTGTGTGTTTAACACAAATTAATAAATAAACAGGTAAGCCCTTATTCTCTTTATTCTTATACTCTGAGTGTTTGTCTTTGTGTGTGGCATGAAACAGTCCAGTTGGCTTCAGGTGGCAGCTTGCCTGGCGCAGCTGTGCTGGTTTAATGGCTCTTACTGGAGGATTACTGGCTCAGTCTGAGCCAGGCTCGCGGCCTTGTCAGTGGCAACAGCGGTGACAGAATGGTCTGTCATACTCCAGTAAACATTCACTAAAAGAAAAAAACAAATAATGAAGAAGAGTAAGTTCATCTATGCATTGGCAGACAAGTTTCCCCATAACCAACTTCTTTGACTTGGCCAAAAGAAATTAAGGAAACAGAAATGGAGTATTCATAAAATGCTGCATATTGCTTCATTGATATTTCAAGGTATTTTTGTAGGAATATCCACTGACTGGTCAAACATAAAAGACATGATCTCATGTTAAGATTTCTCCAATGTGGCTACATTTAAAATTATTAACTCATTAGTTTGTTATTTGCATAAATATGTGTGCTGAACTTTGACCTACCGTGCCTGCCATAATGTGTCTCTTGCTGTACAATGAGCTTTTATCACCTTGATCTCCATAATTACTTTGCTGAGTAATGTTAGTGTAATAAGTGATAATTAATACTGAGTAGTGATGTGATAACCAATGCAATGGCTACACCTACCACAAAAATAAGACTCTAGCTGTAGTATAGCACAATTGCAATCACAACAATAAGAAATTTATTACAGAGACAGATATTTTCTACTCCAAGTAACTTTAGCCATAACGTACAGTATGATTTGTTTTTAAAAATGAGCCCAATGCTTTCTTTTCCTCAACTGGAGACAGCAGAAATGCCCAAAACCATTTATGGGTTGTTGAGGTTGTTAAGTCATTTACCAAAATGTCATTAACAATGTTTTTTTCTATAGGTGCCTGCATCTATCTGTTCTGAGCATATTAATTATGCCACTCCTGATGACATAATCTACAATATCCAATGTTAAATATTCATGTACGTGTTTGTGTGAGTTGGGGTATTGTATACAGGTTATAGAAAAGAGCAAAAGTCCTCAGGTCACTGTACTGTTAATGATGACCGAGTGCTTTTAGCACAGATTCAATATACCGATTTTTTATCGAGAGAAAGACAGAGAGAGGAACATAGTAAGTGACACCAAACTTTTGACTGGTAGTGTATATCAAATTTGTCATAAATAAATAAAAATAAAAGCCACATAATTCTCACGAAATCATCAAGAATCCTTTACGATGCACTCATTGTTTCCCCTTCTCACTCCCCTAAATCTGTTAGTCCTCTATAAACCTCTATTTCGGTTGTAACACACACATATCAGCAAATTCAAAGAAGACTTACAACTAGACTGTGACACCAATGACTTGTGCCTTGGTGTGAGTTGATATCCTGGCCCAAGCCTAAAGATGTTCACTTCATGTGAAAATACTACATTTACATTTTAATGAGCACATTTGCTTAGGACTGGAACATTTTATTTAAATTAATTAAGATTAGGATTTAGGAATTAGACTTGACTTGAGACGCATTAGTGCTAACTTTGGACTTACCTCAATACTTCAAAATCTGATGTGTAAATCTGGTTTGAATCCTTGATGCCCATCATGTTGCATCCAAGAAAAGTTTTTATATTGTTTGTGCTTTGTTTTTCAGTTAACATCCTAATTTAATAAACTGTCCTTTTGAATTGGAGTAACTCACTTAGCAAGTGTAACCTACTTTCATTAAAAACCTTCCATTAAAACCTAACCAGTCAGACAGAATCACTCTGATGAAGCCATTTTGATTCTGCGGATTACAATACAAGAAAATAGGCTAGTGCCACAAACAGTTATGTAATTAGTTCACATTTTAACTAACTTTCCCCATATAAATTACACTGTAAAAAAATATTTTTTTCAAGTTCAAAAGTGAAAAAATAAAAACACAAACTAACAAAACATCTGGTGTCTGGCACGTTTCTTTGCATGGCTGCCTTACGAGCTGTGACCAGACGCCATGGTAACGTCAGACACCAACACCTCGTTAGGCCCTCGTTAAGCTCGTTAAGGCCACACTCGTTATGTTTTCCGCTAATGAGGCTGCTTGGAGGTGACTGAGCCGTGGAAAGATGTGGGAATGTGTTGCAAATGCAACAAGCTTACACATGGCCTTGGAAGGATAGGGGGGAAAATAAGAAAGGGGGAGTCAAGGAGGGGGAGAGCGATCAAGATAGTGACAGAAGGAAGAGTGAGAAGAAAGATATTGGGTGAAAAAGAGAGGAGGAAGAAAAAAATTATGTTGGTCTGTTTTAAACATTGAACAACATTCTAACACTATTAAGATTTGTGTTTTTGAAATATTTTTTTTTAAACTCTTGTCTAAAAAGAATAACTATCCAATTCTCCATTCTTCTTTTGAGTATATGCAGTTGGAGCCCTCCTCGTCAAACGGTGATGTTCTGTCATGTTTTGCATGGTTCAAGGATGTCGGCCCTAGGGTTGCTCCAAGAGTGTCTGCCTTGTCTCGGTGAGGACAGGGTTGGTCAAGTGTTAATGGTTACATCGGTGTTTGTAGTGGCTGATAAGCAATGATAAGTTTGTGAAGTGTACCTGGGAATACATAACAGTGTTTGGATGATTCCTTTTTATGTAATGGGCCAAAGGGGAATGTATCTGTGACACCATCAGTGGTGGGTTTTTGAATGGGTTGCAGTTATTCATGCATAACATGCTCCTTTTATAACCTTTTATAGTTATTTTTAATGTCTTTTATGAAAAAAACCTGCTGGAACATTTTTATGAAAAAAAGCCATATTCCACATTCTTCCTCTCTGTGTCTCTCTGCTGCCACATTCCCACCTCCTCAAACCCATTCACTGCCCTTCTCTTCCTGTCCATCAGATGCCCTCTGACTTTTTCTCGTGTCTCACCCACCTCACTCCCACATCCAGACACTCCCTCCTGGCCTTTCCCTCCATTTCCAGTCACCTGACCTTCCCCAGCCCACCTGCTCACCTGTTCCCAATTGCCATATTAGCCCTGCATTACCTCCCAGCTTCTTGCCTTTGCTTTCTAGGGCCAGTTGTTCAAAACATTTTATCTGGATCAAAATGATCCGGATTTGGAAATCTCATTTCTTCCTATCCAGGATCAGGTAATCCGTCTTACTTTTATGCCGGTTTTTCAAAGCAACATTGGATTGGATCACCCTGATCCAGATACACAGTTTTCAAGATTGCCAAATCCGGATTACCACTGCTCTAAATAGGACAACATATCACAATGTGGGCCACGAGCTACGTACAGAACAGGTAGAAGAGCCAAATTGGGTTACTTTAAGTGTTTATTTTGAGACAAAACGAAAAAATAACTCCCACTTCCATTCATAATTTCTTTTATAACCCCTCATCTGAGCCACTACAAATAAAAAACTAATATACATTAACAAATACATTGTGGAAAGTTTTGAAAAAATCTTTAAAAAAAAAAGGTTAAAAGTAAAGTAGTAGTAGTAGAATGTTCAGGGTTCTTCTTCATCTAAGGAGGAAAGACCAGAAATTTGTATTAGATTGTTTCCTTGAAATTATTGAATGAGATGAGTGATGAATGAGATATATATATTATTATTTTGATTTATTTTTGTTATTTAAATCTGTTTGGGGATTGTTTCATGAGGACAAGATAATTTGTAATTTTATTTATTTTTGCTTTACTAAACTCAACTAAGGTTAAACAAGTCAAGTGCAAAATATAAAAAGTATATACACTAAATGATACAAAGGTATTATTTGACCAATTTAAGTTTTACTATGTTTTTGTGCTGGAATCCACCTTGAAATCCACCTGGAAATCCTACCCCCGTTGGGATCAGATATCCTGTTTTTTTGGATCAAAGTTATCCAAATCCTACTGACAAGTTTTGAACAACACAAAGTGAAGGTTTTATCCAGATTAAAACTAGGATGGGATTCCGTGATCTAATCTGATTTCAGATTCCTTCTTTCCCTTTTGAACAACCCATTTTCAAATTTATCCATCCGATAACCAAAATCCGATTAGTTTACCTTTGAACAACTGGCCCCTAGATTCACTCCGCTGTTATCTGAAACCTGGAATCTGAAATTGGCTACCTGCCTTTTTTAACCTATGCAATTTGGATTTCTTGCTGTCCCCTTTGGATTTGTTTGCTTGGTTGGACAGCCTTCCCAGATTGACCCTTGCCGGTTTCATGATTCCTGAGCCTGCCTGCCTGTAAGTACAGCATATCCTAAAATAGATCTGTTGGCTGAGAACAAGATAGCTGCTGTTTTGCTTGACAATTTAAACAATTGGTAGATTAGCGAAAATTGTATTAATTTGCTGGTGATGGTCACAATGTTTAAGGAAATCTCAAAGTGTGTGTTCAGTAGGTATACGTACAGTTTAGTTTCCCAAAGTCCCCGTAGCGTAGATCTAACCCTATCCTAACCTCAAAGGAGAATTCCGGTCAGAACGGTCTATGGTTTCAACACGTAGCTCTGTTGTCTGTCAGTAGCGAGACAAATGAAAACAATTGGTGCTGCCTACACCAAGATATCCTCCTGCGAGAGTTAGCACCCAACAAGCTAAAACAGGGCACGTTATAAACATGCTTTTAGCCTCTAAACATGTTCAAAATTTCATCACAATTGCCTACCCATGGACATTGATTCTTTCTGAGTGAACACAACGAAGACTGCAGTAGATGTGAAAGGCATACAAGTTGTGTTAATTTAGCCAGTGCACATATCTCTGTTTATTTCCTGTTTTCCGGTGATGTCCACACTAGTCGAAACACACCTTTACGTAACAGACCTCCACATTTACAAACAACAGCGCTACATATTGAAATTGACTGGAATTCTCCTTAGACCACTTGAGGTCAAATGCCTAACCCCAACCAATCGAGCTGCTTTGTAGAGCAGATCTTGGCTTGGCCATAGAGGAATATGGTACACTAAACTGCATGTATGCCTGTTCAGTATGTATAGTTTAGCTATACAAATTTGTTTTAAAGTTTGTACTGGAGGTGAAGCCCACTTTTGAGGCTGGTCTCATTTCCAGTGGATAATTGACAAATTCAGGTTTCTTGTAGCCTGTACAAATGATTCTTTTACCCAGCCCTGTGCTGAAATATATAGTTAAATAAGAAGTGGATACTTCCAGTAAGTCAGCTAGTGTTGCCAAGTTGTTTATTTTCACAGCATTGAGATAAAATGAATAGCATACTCTGCACATTTTGCCCACATGGAGAGGAAATGAATAGTAGACTTTGCATTAACAAAAGTTAAGAGAAGGCAATTATAAGATGAGTGAACAGGCATGATTAGGCCATTCATCAATGATGTTTCTTTTTAAAAGGATGAAAATTGAGTTATACATGAGAAATTATGCAGGAGGTCTGTGTGATCAGGTTGTCCTTCAGCAATTTTTCCAAGCATAGCTATTCATTAGCTTTGTGCATTTTTTGATAAGAGTGTGCAAACACTGCGAGTTGCCTCTGTGCAGGACTCGACTTGTGCCCTGTTGTGGGTATAAATGGGTGTTTTTGTTTGCTTGTGCCTCTTTGTGGCATTGGCAATTGTTTCCATTGGGGGGGGGGG
>NC_045737.1:19374987-19383040 GCF_008692095.1 Etheostoma spectabile | reverse complement strand
GGGGGGGGGGGGGGGGGTGTTTCAGTGTGTGTGTGCGCGCGCATGAGTATTATTTTTGTGTGCACCTATGTGTGGGTGAAGCTGAACAAATGAAGCTAGTTTCCTCTCTGATCGTGTTCACAGTGTCAAGCACTCAGTCTGTAATTAGCACACAGACAGCCATCTGTCCAAACAACCAGCTCAAAACAACTCCTGTCCTGCTCACTTTCACTGCTATCGCAATATCCATCCATCGCTAACTCTCTTATTTGCTTGCTCTTCTCTCCATCTGCCTGTCTGCCTATGTCTCTCCATATACCCTACATCTCACTCTGTCTCCTTGTCCCTACCTTTTTGTTTGCTCACTTTCTAACTCCATCTGTCTCCTTCACTTGTCTAATTTTGTTTTTTTTTCCTTCCTGTCTTTCTTTAGGTCCCAAGAGTCAAAGAACTTGATCAAAAACATTTAAACAAAACTTGATCGCTCAATCCTTTCATTTCTTATGATGGTGCAGTGTGCTCCACGCAGTCTAACTGCCAAACCAAGATTTTACAGTGGCATTTCTAGCACCAAAGTAAACTGATGGCAAAAAAAATGAAACCGATTCTATGCTATCACAAACATCACTGATTGTTCGCCCTCTACATCAAACGGCACAGGCTTGTTTAGACATTCATCACTTTGCAAGCCTTTGGAACCAGCCAAATCTGTGAGCTTGTGTTTTATTTGCTCTGGCAGATACGCTCCCTCTCCCATTTACAGATTTCCAGCCGACCAGGCCCAAGTTAGGCTAACCACATCTGTTTATCCAATAAAGGGAGACGATGACAACTTGTGGCGCCTTCGCACTACACAAAATAGGGGAGAGCAAGACAATTGAAACGCAAGACGGATGAAACATTCCAGTTTTCTTTGAGTGCAATGATCATAGACAGACTTCCTTAGGTGAAAACATAGAGCATGTTAACCTCCTATCAGCCAAATATCTTCCTGTTATTTCTTTTTATCATGGAGTTACAGCTGATAAATGTGTTTTGATGGTCAAAAGTAAACTTCAGCAATTACTTTTTTTTGAGTGTTTTTCATTTAAAGGTTTGACTGCACACTTATTTAGTAGTCCATTTAGTGTTCTCCACAATCCCACACTTTCATGTTGCATGCTTGTTGACATGGAAAGCAAAACAGGCTGTAATGGCAAGGCTGTCAGGACAGTTGAAACAGCACCTCCAACAACAAACAAATATCAGTGTTTATACAATTATTTATGGAGGTGAGACATGGAAAAGCAACTTTAGAAAGATGAAAATATAATTGGGCCCACCTAGTGGGGGGGGGGGGGGGGGGGGGGGGGGGGGGGGTTTCCCATGTTATCCTATGGAGACTGACGGGCTGTGGGGCATTATTTGGACGTTCAGTGGTCTAACCCACGTAAACATCTAGTGAAACATTTTCCACTATAGAAACATGATTTAAATGGAAAAACTATTCTAGCTATAAAATGGGCCAAATCATTCACAGTGCATGCTATTTCAATAACTGCTTCATACACGCTTCAGGATGCCGGCAATTAGTTGTTAACAGACATTCACAAAGACATATAGCCCTGCAACAATCTATCTAAATTAACACCTTTTGGAAGTATCATTCATAAGATATAGTAAAATATTAAAGTTGTGGGAAGTTTATAAAGCCCGTCCAGGAGGGACAGATAAAACATTACGAATGTCCCACTTTTGCTGTAGTTCTTGAATGGTTTTGTTCAAAGATGAAAATGCAACTGTATTTGACAGATGACGATGAGATGTGTAGGTTGCTAGTGACAAAATGTTAGCTTTCAGTGTGATACAACCGCTTTGTAAATTATGTTTTAATTAAAGTGTTTCAACTGTCCCGGCTCTCCCCTACATGGTGATGTCATTTTTGGCTGGTGCACTCTCGCGCCAGGATACTACTGCGGGTATAAACCTAGCTTAGTAAAGAGGAGCACTGTGGAGGCATTTTTTTGAAAATACCCCAGAGGCCTGGGGCTGATGTGGAACTTTCTATGAAAGTACTGTTTTTAAATTCTGATGGCAGAAACGGGAACACTCAGGCATGGGTTCTACTCATTCACAGCTCATAGTATGCTCCAATATACAATAATGACCGACAGCTGTACATTGCTCTGCAAGGGACAGCTATTCAGCAGGTTAAGAGGCAAAACTTTTGGCTGTCACACTGGACAGACAGCCCGGTCTCACGGCAGTTCGTGAAATGGTGACTTTATTTTGATCTATTGATTCATCAACAGGGACAAACTTTTTCTTGTTTATACAATAGCTGCTGGGACACGATCCGCGATCTCTTGGGGACGCAACAATCGGGAAATGAAAGTCCGGTGTTTGAACCATTCACCACCCAAACCAACCTCCTTACGAGGATTTTGGGCTTTTCAATACCTGCTACCGTAATGGTGCTGTTATTAGCTGTTAGCTAAACAAACTTCCTTTATTTACTAGTTCCTTCGCTCGACAATGAAAATATGTGCAGTCTTGTACCTTGACTTTTTTAGGATTTTCTGTTTGTTTTTTTTCACTCAAAATTATATGTTGTATGTTTATGAATCACGTCATAGCTGGTTTGCCTAAGGTATGGTCTAAAACTAGCAGAATTGCCGACGTCACAGTCAGTAACCCCCCAACAGTCTATGGCTCCTCCCTCCCTCCCTCTTGTCTAAAATCGTTACATCCGCAACCAAGATGGCAGGCACTATCACATCACCAGATATGCCTTTTATGGGACTGTTCACACTACTTTTACCTAAAACTAATACCATAAAGAAAATTCCACTGTATAGGGCAAAGTCAAATTGGAACAGATTACCACTGCATTTAACAGGAATTACAAGTGACACTATGTGCACTTGTCCATTGGTTACTTATGTCAAACGTTGAGAAAGAAATGAAATGTGAAGGTATCAGAACTATATTTTATTGATGGTGTGGAATATTATATTAATAATATTATTTCTATAGTATTTCTTGTATTGACAATGCAATGGTTCTTTTTTGTGTGGACCCCAGGAAGAATAGTTTTGACTGCGGTAAAAGTTCATGGAGATCGTAAATAAAATAAAATCTCTGCACAATGTAGTCTGAACCAAAAACTAAACCGAACTTAAAGAATTAAACAAAAAAATGCTGTTGTAGTGTAGCTTATTCTTTAAAAGTCACCAGAATGCAGATAATAAAGTAATCTGAAAACTTGAGTTTCGATATACTCCACATTTTTGTAGTATATAAGTATGCATTTTGGTCCACCGCTGTTAATAACAAACCTTGGAAATTGTAAATAAGCTGCAACAAGTTTTGCTAAACAAGTCTTTTTATTTTTTTCCTCAGGCTTGTCAATTAAATGGCACAGTATTGTTCTGTGATTCAATTTAATATCTAATCTATTGTCAGTGTAGCAGTGAGTCAATGTATGTCATTGTTCAAGGAAAGTACAACTTAAATGTGAATCAATGCAAACTGAGAGCAAATATATAGATTAGAATAACACTGTGTATCTGTGGCTTCTAATTGAAGACTTTGGTTTCTGTCACTCACTCACAGGGGAAATGATCCAATATGACATCGTTAATTCAGAGTGTTGGGGCCAAATTGACTTAGCCGAATGTGTTTTTGCGCTCCTGTGGGGGACAATTGCAGTGAAAGGAGTGTAATTAAGTTGCTAGTCGCGGCGTGTGTGTGTGTGTGTGTGTGTGGTCACCTCCCACCCCCTTTCAGGTGGCAAACAAGGCCCCCTGGGATTTCTGTGTGTGGGTTTCATTGGTCAACCAAGGGCACACATTGGGAATATCTTTTTATATCCCTCCTGTCAGTGTTAGCATGTCTGTATGGTCTGTGAGCATATACATGTAAGAAATGAAGAGGGAGCAAGTGTTTGTTTATGGGAAGGGGTGGCACATAGAATGGGTAATCAACAGGAACCTTATCTACGCTTTATTTAGGGTTCAAATGTGCGCACGCACACTTGCATAACCACACAGCTGGGCAGAGCGTAAAACAGACAGGCCCAGATTGCAGACCCAGATTGAAACTCCAACAGGGTTCACGGTGAATATCAACATATGCTGAAAGCAGGTCACGTTAGCACTTTCTTAGTCTTTAAAGCTATAGTGCATAATTTCTGTCTCCATCATGAGGAATTCTAAGTAGTGACAACACTGTCGGCGCGTCCACATGATGTAAGCCTTCCATGTTCGTGCATGCCCCCCCACCCCTCCCCCACGCAAATCAAATGAAATCAAAACAACTTTGTTTGTGGTCAGGAACATTCATACACAACATGCAACAATACAGTCTGTATTAATCATACCAGAGAATGAATAAATGCTAAATACTAATATGCTAAAAATCCTAAGGGTAGGAGTAGAGGGGTTGCTAGGTAGAATAGGTCAAAGTATTGATCGCTCAGTGGTGGGGTGGTTGTTTGTTCAACAGTCCGATGGATGCTGGCACAAAGGTGGTCATGGCTTGTTTGGATCCTAGTGAAAGGGAACGGAATCTCCTCCCTGAAGGTAACGGATGGTACTGTTACTGAGATTATGGGTGGGGTCTGATATGATTTTACTTTTCCCAATGGCCTGTTTCTCAAATATAATTGTAAGAGTGGTCTGATCTTCCCACTCATCTTTATGACTCTGTTGAGGGGACATTTGTTCAATTCAGTCATGCACCCAAACAATGGTGGAGGAGCGACTGAAATCTATGGCCATCTCCTTTTTTAGAGATGTTCAGGGTTAGGTGGTTATCCCTGAACCAGAGAGAGAAGTTGGAAGCTGGTGGTTTCCTTGATGACTTTCATCAAGAGTACTTCAGGCATACCATGTCTGGACTCTCACTTCTGCAGTCACTGGTGTATATGGTAAACAAAAATAGGGAAATCACAGAGCCTTGAGGACAACCTGTGAAGATGGTTTTGACTGAGCTGCAGTGGCCATTAAATCTCAACAACTGCTGTCCGTCTGAAGAAGGAGAGAACCTACACAGTCAGGTGTGGGTTGATACCCAATTTCTGGAGCTTTTGGCCCAAGAGGTTGAAGAAGCTGCACTGTATTAAATGCACTTGAGAAGTCAAACACCATCGTGGCGAAGTTTCCTGGTTTCTCTAGGTGCATATGGACATTGTGCAATGGCATCATAACTGTGTCAACGCCTCTATCCTTCCAGTGGGCAAATTGAAGTTGCTAGTAGTCACCAAAGATTGTTAATATTTACAGTCTATGGTAGCCACAGAGGACATGGAGAATTTAAAAAAACATGGACTCTTCAGAAGAGGTAATTATCTTCACTTGAGTTTCTGTGCGGGAAAGTCTGGGGACGACACAATCCTTTGAACATTGCCTTACTGAGAACTGCAGAATTTTGTGGAGCTGATTGTCTTGATTAGCTTTATAGCAACCCATTTTGCAATGGCTTTAATGTAATGGACGTTCATTAATAACAAAGTTGCGCACTAAAGCTTTATTTACAGAAATATCTGTAAAAACCATATCAGGAATCTGGAGGGATTATTCATTGAAGTTGTGAAAAGCTTCTCATAGAGGTGCACCACTCTGCTTCTCCATAGTGCTGTCAAAATCTGAGCACAAGTGCAGAAAGAAGGCATGGTGCCAGTGAACTGCGCTGGCATTCAAGCCAGAGGGACGGCCAGATTTGAGACCTCCATGTAAAAGGTCAAGGCTTTGGTGTCCAGTCAAGTAGTGTGATGGGTCGCTTCAGTAAATTACACACTTAGAATGCAGTACACACACCCATGTTGAATAAATACCACTTAGTTACTAAGACTAGCCCCATTCTTCACTGATATCATGACATGAGGAGCAAAATCCGGTGTGACCACAGCTTCATGTGCAATTTGTCAATCCCATGTAATTTCCAGAGACTGTCCTTAAGAAAAAACAGCAAAATTCTCAAACAACAAATTCCCATGAAAACCCTCTTGTGGGTATATTAACTATGACTTTATTTCAAACCACACACTTGTCTGTGGTTGGACTGACCTGTGTACAGCTCTAAGTGGACTGATGCTCTTGCAAACACACATTGGTACTTTTGGCACAGCTTGTAAATTACACTTTAGAAGTTGTTTAAATGACAAATGAAAGAAACAAGGTCTATCATCTGTCCATTTTTAAGCTTGAACATTCATAAATCTATTCAAAATAACTCAAATTTTACACTTCAGCAAGACCATTGCTCCCCTCCGGATGATTGGTTGTCCCATCACTCGGAGAAGCCAGAGGTCATCTCATTCAAGGTTATTCTCTGCCCTGGTTACGCAGTGGTGAAATAAATTCCCACTGCAGTCAGGACAGCAGAGTCCCTGCTCAAACCCACCTCTTGGAGTGTAGCACAAATCACAATGTTAGTTGTTTTTTTGGGAGGAATGCACTTTGATAGAATCTCTTTTCCACCTACAGATTATTGTAGTTTTTCAGGGACAGAAGCATCTCTCAAATACTGCGTGTGTGTGTGTCTTTTTTGTGCTGCAGTTTCTGGACCTTGGTTCACTGACTTTGGTCAGGGCAGAGATAAGTTGGACTCAGTTCTGGCAACCTGTACAGAAACTAAATCCATCTCTCACTCTGGCTTTGTTCTTCTCTCTTTTCTACCCTCCCTCCCCTTCCTCTGTCCCACCTCTCGATCTTTCTCCTCCCTTCACAGCCTCTGCCATCGTTTCTTGATCTTCCACTTCCTCTCCTGCTTTCCTCTCCCCATTTTCTCTGCTATCCTACTCCTCCCCCCTTCCCCCACAGTTATTGATAGCACCCAGTGCTGTTATTTCATCCAAAGGGCCCTGTAAACAAAATTGTCTCTGACAGAACCAATATGGAAATCTCAGGCAGTGGGGCTACGAGTTATAGCATGAAACATGGTGTGTGTGTGTGTGTGTGTGTGTTACCGCGTGCATGAAACCAAAAGGTGTGTGTGTGTGTGTGTGTGTGTGTGACCATTGAGGTGGTTCTCATTTCTGCGTAATAAACTCTAGTGCAGCTAGTCATTAAGTGGAATGTGTGTGTGAGATGGGGAGGGGTCAAGGCCAAATTGACATGAAATGGTCTGAATTAGCCCCACTTGTCTCCATTGATTTACGGTGGGCGAGTAAATTGCATCTGTAGTGGGAGAAGAAAAGTGGGGAGGGGCTTGCGGATTCCCTGTAATTGATCTCAGGCAGCTGTTGGTGTAGGTTCATGGTGACAAGCTGTACAGGACATACAAGAGGGCCACGATTTCATCATGGCTGCAACTCTTAATCTTACCTTTTGCACAAATGGCTGCTGGGTACTTGTGCTTGGAAGTAGGGGGGTCAGGGGACCTCTGAAGCCTGTCAAGTTTTTAGTGTTAAATGGATTCTAATGAGAGAGAGAGAGAGAGAGAGAGAGAGGGGAAAAAAGTAAGACACGTTAGGAGAGATTGCTTTGCTTTGAGATGTAGGTTTGTTCTTTCATATATTTTGATTTAGCGCACATCAATATGACAGGTTTAGACCATTTTACACCATTTCCTCATACTTTTTAAATCATTTCTTTAATGACTTTTCAATAAAAGAAGCAATGAACAATAGTGTAACAGCAGACCGGAGGTGGAAAAGTACGAAAATATTGTAGTCAAGTAAAAGTACCAATACTTTGATGAAAAATTACTCAAGTAAAAGTAATAAGTAGGTTGTTTAAATTGTACTTTAAAAGTTACTTAGTTACATTACAAACTGTATAACGGGGCAGGGGATCTCTCCCATGTAGTAAAAAAATTGAACAAGGGTCATAAATCCAAAACTATTTTTAATTAAAGAATCTATACAAATGTATACACGTGTAATAATATGTCACACATGACATTTAAGTGCTACTTTAGTGCAGACCATCCCATAAAACGTTTTCAAACAATCAATTGAAAGTGAAAGTACCATACATTGTTAGTTCAGAAGGCCATAGCTGTATGAATTAATTTAGCCAGTCTCCTACATACGTTGTCCTATGGAAGGGGTGGGCAATTTTCCTAAGGGTGTGTGTGTGTGTGTGTGTGT
>NC_045737.1:19356470-19374977 GCF_008692095.1 Etheostoma spectabile | reverse complement strand
GTGTGTGTGTGTGTGTGTGTTCTTCTTTTTAACTCTCTCACGCATAGGATTTGTTACGTAGTGAAATACAATACTTCACTCAAAATGATCAAGTACATTTTAAAATACAGATTTTAAATACATAACAAAACTACTCAATACAGTAACGTAAGTGTATTTTGCTACCTTCCACCTCTGCAGAAGACCATGTCATTCCTGTACTTCTTGACAAAAGACTATAACTGGCACAAAACTGTGTACATTAAGAAGTAGTGATAGGCAGGAGGTTAGAAATAAACTTAAATGTTTGTTTTTTTTCTGGACAAATTCTCAGTTTTCAACGGTTGCAGTTTGGTCAAAGTTGGGCACAAAAACTACTTGGTTAGGTTAAGGCACTAAAACTTAGTTTTTAAAAACATCACATTTTGGGTTAAAATCATGGACATTTGTCACTTCACATTTGGTTACGCACTTCGTAAGAATCCTACTATGGCCTAGCCATAGTAGGATTTGTAAGTTTTCCTCAGGGATGGGAGGCTCTAGTTTTATTAGCATTTCTTTAATCCAATCACAGTCACTATGGGTGGCGCTAAGCTCCAAACAATGGTGTCTCTGCAAAAAAGCCTCGGCAAGGAACTTGTTTTGTTGGAACAAGTGTACGTTCCAAAGTAGTTTTAGTTGTGCAACAGACTACTAGATTTGACAGTCCAGCTAGTTGTCTGGATTTACCCTGCAGAGATCTGAGGTGCAGTTAAAAGGTATTAGGTAGGATTGTGAATCCAGGATTTAGCCAAAGGATTTGAACATTGACAACTTCTCAGTCCCTTCCCCGTATCTGTTAAAGCACAAACTGTCTCCTAAGCCCCTCCCCCCACAAGGGAGAATAAATCCATGTGTGTACGCAGTTAGACCTGCTTCTGTTTCTAAGGGGGAGGACAGTCTACAGAAATGGATTGTTTTAAAGATTAATTTACTGTTAAGAGGCCGTTGGGTATTTATGGCATGGACCACCCGAAGAAAATAGAGGGTCATGTCATTTTTATTCTTTGAGGATAGGGTCACCCAACTTTTTTAGTCTCGGGGGCAGGGTCATCCAACTTTTGGATTCATTTAAAACAGAAAAATGTCAAAGTGGGTTGTTCATTTAAAATTAAACATTGCAGTTGGTGCTAAGTGGAGTGAGCGCTGATTGCGGTTACCTGTCAGTTAAACTTCTCATTTCCAATCCTATCCTAGCTTCCTGCTTCTTACGTGCAGACGCTTGCTGCTTCTCCTGCTTCTGCTTGCATATTTTTGCTGATATTTTTGCTGATAATCGTGCTTTTCCTCTGAGAAACTATGAGCACGCTCTTGGACACTTCAAAAACACGGACTAACATTTTTTGTAGACATAGTAGGCTATTGCCATATTTAAAATTTTCTGCGTGAGCGTGCCTACCAATAGCTCAAGCCGTCCTACAGTGATTGTAGCTAAAGCTAATTAGCAGCAAGATGCCTCCTTTCTCCGTAGAAGACTACTACAAACTCCTTCAGAAGATTGCACTTCTGGAAACCAAGGTTCACCTTCTAGAAGTGAACGTGGAAGTTAACATCTTGTGAAATGACACCACTTTACCATGGACCCATAACAATGGACAAAGTATGCTAACACACGGCTATAGCACCAACAAGACTACAAAGAACAGAGGGTGGAATGGTATAAATAACAAGTGGCGGTCCTCCCTGGAACCGTCTGGTGCGAAGCCTAAGAGTAAATCATTTTCCGGGAAATGGAGGACGACTAACGGGCCGGCACAGCGCCCTGAGGTTGTGATATGACCGGCTGGCCTGCATTATCACCGGGCAGAGCGCCTCTTCAACCCCTGTACCTAGTAGGACACAGCCGTGGACAGCTGCAAAAGGGAAAATAAGCAACAAAATGCCCCCCCAACACCTGGTGTGCAACTGGATAACAGATTTGCCTCTGTCTGCAAGACGCTGGACAGTCATCGATGACCGGGACTGCGTCTCATCGCCACACAGCAGGGTAAGGACTGAAGCAATTCAAAAAGTAAAAAGCTAACAACTGGGCCTCAAACCCTGATTGTGGGGTGACTCTGCTGTAAAAGATTTAAAAAACAGTAAAAACACCAAAATACATGTTTTCCCAAAGACATGGTGTCTGACTTGACCCAAAAAATCCCAGATATCGTGGCAGCACACCCAACTGTGAAGAACATTATTCTGCATATAGGGTCAAATGATTGTAAAGCAACAGTCTGAATTGCTGAAACTGGACTTTAGGGAACTGCTTGACCACGTCACCCCCTAAGCGCAAATGTGTTTATCAGTGGTCCTATACCGTCAGTCAGAAAGGAGATGAGAGATTCGCCGACTGTTGGACTAAACAAATGGCTTTCAACTGAATGTACCGTCCACTCTCTGAAGTTCATTGACAATTTAAACATTTCTGGGAGCGACAATCTTTTTAAAGCAGATAGACTTTCCCTTAACAAGCCAGGAGTTAAAGCTGTTCACCTCTAACTCTTTCCTTTCTGGCTCACACATCTGCTCCCTCTGCCAAGTCACAAAACAAAAGGAAGACACAACAAGTGCGGCAGTGATCCAGCACAGCCCCCCCTGTGCAAAGATTTGACCGGGACCAGAGAGCAGAGACACGAAACCTCCACTCCCCTCTTCCCACCCTCCACACCCCTCAAACCTTCCCAACCCCGAACCTTCGAGGATTCATCGCTGTCTCTACTGATGTCTCCACACACCCTTTCCCTTATTTCCCCCATCAATTATGCACCCTTCCTACCCCCATGGCTCAACCCCGGGCAAAAGTAACGCCAAGCACCACTACCAGGATGTCAGAAAACTCCTTCCCCCCAGACTGATAAGGACGCTTGTGTGCAAAATCTGGCAAGCACTATCTGATATGTGCCGGGCCTTGGCTGCAGGACTAGTGATACTAATGACTCTTTCAAGACAAGCCCGGCCCTGTGGATTCAATTCTTCCTCAATTTCTGTTTGATAGGTAATAGGAAAGAATGGTGAATCACTTAACTGCAAACTTAGCAAATTTACATCCATTCCTCGTCAGCTACAGCCTGTCCCAAAATGAAAACACACTACACTAGCCTTACTAAACGCAGGTCTTTGGCAGGAAAATCATTTTTAATCAATGTTTTATTACTAGCACAATCTAGATTTTATGTTTTTAACTGAAACCTGGTTAGACATAATACAGCGCTCTGTTCTCATCGAGTCAGCTCCCCACTAACTTCAGTTTATGAGTGAGAATAGAGTGAATAAGAAAGGAGGTGGAGTCGCCATTTTGTTAATGACTCATTCACTGTACGCAAATATGTTATGGAAATTTTGTTCTTTTGAATATGTTGCTCTTCAATTAAGATCTTCCCCTCAAGCGATGTTTCTAAATATCTACAGGCCACCTAAATATTGTGCACCTTCATTGATGACTTCACTGAACTGCTGTCTATTACGCATTAACTTTGATTGTGTAATCATTGCGGGTGATTTTAACATTCTGTTGACAGCCCCCAGGACAGGGGGACAAAAGAGCTGTGTTGTGTTTTGAGAACTATGGACTGACTCAGCATGTGACGGAGCCCACCCACAATAAGGGGCACACTCTGGACTTGATTGTCTCCAAAGGTCTGAACATTTCCAAGGTTGTGGTGACGACGTTGCTCTCTCAGATCATTCCTGTGTTTTCTTAACGGCACTATCTCTGTGCCCAAAAGTGTCCAAACAAAGATAATCAGAAAACGGTATATCACTGAAAACACCAGTGACACATTTATTCAGCTTTTCCCCCACACCAGCCCCTCTGGGCTATCAGTCAGTGAGCTTGTAGATAATTTCAACTGTAAAATTACAAATGTTATTGATGCCATGCTCCCACTAAGGTCAAAGTTGTATCTGGTAAGAAAAGATCTCCATGGAGAAATGTCCTACTGGTGAGACAGAAAAAAGAGAGTGAGGAAAGCTGAACGAGGTGGCGAAAACAAATCTCCTGGTCCTATAACTCCTATAAAGAGAGACTTCGCATTTATAATTTGGAATTGAGGAATGCAAGAAGGTCCTTTTCTCTGATATATCTCTAGAAACAATAATAATTCCCGTGCTTTGTTTGCTACTGTTGATAGGTTCAAACCCTCCAGTACCAGTAGCATCTGAACTTTTATCTACCAAGGCCTGCAATGACTTTGCTCCTTCTTCAAAGACAAAATTCAAAAGATTAGACAAACAGTCAGTGCCTCCATATCAAGTCCAGGATATGTGTTTCAGTGTTCAAGCAAAAAAGTTCCATATGACAGATTCCACACGATCAACCATACAAACCTGGAGGACATTATTCAACATCTGAAACCTCGACCTTTGCCTTGATGTTCTACCAACGGGACTTTTCAAAAATGTTTCCAATTGTTTGACTTCTGATCTTCTACAGATTTGAACACATCTCTTCTTTCAGGTATCTTTCCCACGGCCCTGAAAACTGCAGTAATCACCACTCTTAAAAAAGAACAACCTAGACAAGTCACTAATGAGCAACTATAGGCCAATATCAAACCTTCCGTTTTTAAGTAAAATCATTGAAAAAGTAGTCTTTCAACAACTCAACCATTTCTTGTCACTAAGCAACAGTTTTGATACCTTTCAGTCGGGTTTCCGACCACACCACAGCACTGAAACGGCTCTTGTCAAAGTCTTTAATGACATCCACCTTAACACAGATAATGGCAAAATTTCAATCTTAGTATTACTTGATCTCAGTGCTGCATTTGACACGGTCGACCATGACATACTACTAGACCGATTGGAAAACTGCGTTGGCCTTTCTGGCTCAGTACTAAACTGGTTTGAATCCTACCTAAAGAATAGGGATTACTTTGTGTCTATAGGTAATTATGCATCTGAGCGTACAAATATGACGTGCGGAGTTCCGCAAGGCTCCATTCTGGGGCCTCTTCTGTTTAACATCTACATGCTTCCACTGGCTCAGATTATGGAGAAAACAAATAAGTTACCATAGTTTATGCGGACGACACACAAATTTACATAACCTTATCGCCAGGGGCTATAGTCCAATACAAAAACTGACTAAGTGCATCGAACAAATTACGGCTGATGTGCCAGAACTTTCTGAAATTAAATGAAGGAAAAACTGAGGTGGTTGTTTTTGGAGCAAGAGAGGAACGATTAAAAGTCTGCGCTCAGCTTCAAACAACAATGTTAAAAACAACACAAAGCCAGAAATCTTGGTGTAGTCATGGACTCAGACCTGAACTTTACAGCCACATTAAGACAATTACAAAGTCAGCCTACTATCACCTTAAGATATATCAAGGGTTAAAGGACTTAGTGTCAACAGGATTTGGAAAAACTTGCCATGCCTTTATCTTCAGTAGACTTGACTACTGTAACGGGGTCTTTACAGGTCTCCCTAAAAAACAATCAGACAGCTGCAGCTGATTCAGAACGCTGCTGCTCGAGTCCTCACTAAGACCAAGAGACTGGATCACATCACTCCAGTTCTGAAGTCTTTACACTGGCTTCCTGTGTCTCAAAGAATGATTTCAAAGTACTCTTGCTAGTTTATAAATCACTTAACGGTTTAGGTCCAAAATATATTGATCTGCTACTACACTATGAACCACCCAGACCTCTCAGGTCATCTGGGACAGGTCTGCTTTCTGTCCCAGAGTCAGAACTAAACAGGGTGAAGCAGCTTTCAGTTTCTATGCCCTCATATCGGAATAAACTCCCAGAAACCTGTAGATCCGCTGCTACTCTCAGTTCTTTTAAACAAGGCTGAAGACCTTTCTATTTGATGCTGTTTCTTAAATGACTATCATTCTTTAAATTTCTTTGCTGCACTCTAAATTTTATTCTGTGTTTTATGTTTCTCTTTGTTTTTAACTGTCTCATGTGTTTTACCGGTTTTTAATGCTTGTGATTTTTAACTGTTTTTACTTGTGTTTTATCTGTTAACGATTTGTGTAAAGCACTTTGAATTGCCTTGTTGTGAAATGTGCTATACAAGCATGCCTTGCCTTGCCTTGCCTGTATTTCTGAGAAGTGTGCGGTCCTAAGTTAAAAGACCAACTTCACTATCGAGAAAATAGACATGTGTGTTTGTGTTGGCCACTGTACATTTCCTAGGCTCTGAAATGCAAACATTTTTTGACTAGCCTACTTTTTTTTTTTTTTTTGAAGGATTTGCGTCCGCACCAGAGCCATAGAGAGAACGCTCTGCCTGTACGAGCACCCACGAAAGAAAACATAAATTGGCGCCTATGCTAGAAGGACACTGACAGATCTAATATATATGTAACAATTTATTTACAAGACTGTCAAAGGCAGATGGGTATCTTTCTGCCCTGTCAGACGCTCTCCCTCTCCTCTGCTGTGTGTGTGTCCGTCCGTGTTCGGTCAGCAAGCTTGCGCCCACAATATCTTGTGGAGCTTTATAACTTGAAAAACTACAGGTTCCAGTTACTTGTATGAAGGATATGTGTAGAGTTGTTTAAACAATTGGAGAAATATATGCCTCTTGTCCGAGTCTCCTGATAGAGCTCCAGCTCAAAGCGGGGTCTGTGAAGGTGGACAGGCCGGGCAGCTAGCCAGTGACCCCCGCACGCACCGTCCTGCTGTCACGTCAGACTGTTGCACCAAATTTGTAATTGGCCATCAATTTTTGGAAGATGGCCAAGTGTGAACTCTACATATTTTCAGCCAAAAAATCCATACCTCCAAAATAGAAACAAGGCCAAGCGACTCAACAATGCACAAAAACATAGTTGGAAGTATGGCTTTTTGGCTGCAACTCTTCCATGAAGACCACTTCGGGCCAGACTTCTCCAAACAGAAGATGGGTGTACCTGGGTCCCACTGGTTTCATGTTCTAAGCTGATGTCACTGCTGGACATCTTCCAATTTCAAAGCAAAATAAGCTTGATATGGTTTTTTTGTGTCTGTTTTGGACACTCGGGTGAAGAGAAGGACATAGCTGTCAACTGTTCACCATCTGGTGGTGAGTTGGGTCAGGGGATTGAGGTGGACTTTGGACAGACCTGGTAAGCCCAAACGGGTAGTACGGGTACATTGGGAACGTCTGGAGGAGGCCCCTGTCCAGACTTTGTACTCCCACATCCAGCGGAGCACTTTGTGCATCCCTGTGGAGGCTGGGGGCATTGAACTTGAGTGGACAATTTTCAAAGTTTACATTGCTGAAGCTGCGGCGGGGAGCTGTGGTCTTAGGTGCCTCAAGGGGCGGTAACCCACAAACACCTTGGTGGACACCGGTGATCAGTGAAGCCGTCCAACTGAAGGAGTCTTTCCGAGACATGTTATCCCAGAGGACTCAAGAAGCAGTTGCAAGGCACCGACGGGCCCAAAGGGCTGCAGCCTCTGCCGTGACAGAGACAGAGCAGCATGTGTGGGAAAAGTTTGGAGAAGACACGGAGAAAGACTTTCGGTTGGCACCAAGGTGCTTCTGGGAAACCATTCGCCACCTCAGGAGCGGGAAGCGGAGAATCCTCCAAGCTGTGTACAGTAAGGATGGGATGTTGTTGACCTCAACTGAGGAGGTAAAAGAGCAGTGGAAGGAGCATTTTGAGGAACTCCTAAATCCAGCTGATGCATCCTCTGTGGTAGAGGCAGACCTGGAGGATGATGGGGAATTATCATCAATTTCCCTGGTGGAAGTCGCTGATATAGTCAAACAGCTTCACAGTGGCAAAGACCCAGAGATTAATAAGATCCGTCCAGAAATGTGGAAAGCTCTGGGTGTGGAGGGGCTGTCTTGGTTGACACGCCTCTTTAACATTGTGTGGAAGTCTGGGACAGTGCCTGAGGAGTGGTGGACCGGGGTGGTGGTTCCCCTCTTCAAAAAGGGGGACCAGCGGGTGTGTGCCAATTACAGGTGTATGACACTTCTCAGCCTCCCTGGTAAAGTCTAGTCCAAGGCGCTAGAAAGGAGGGTTCGGCCAAAAGTCAAACCTCTGGTTGAAAAGGAACAATGCGGATTCCGTCCTGGTTGTGGAATAACGGATCAGATCTTCCCTCTCGCAAGGATCCTGGGAGCATGCCCAACCAGTCTACATGTGTTTTGTGGATCTAGAGAAGGCGTATGACTCGGTCCACCGGAAGACACTGTGGGAGGGGCTGCAGGAGGATGGGGTGAGGGGGTCCCTTCTCAGGGCCATCCAATCTCTGTATGACCAAAGCGAGAGCTGTGTCTGGGTTCCTGGCAGTAAGTCGGACTCGTACCAGGTGAGGGTTGGCCTCCACCAGGGCTGCGCTTTGTCACCAATCCTGTTTGTAATATTTATGGACAGGATATCGAGGCATGGTTGGGGTGGGGAGGGGTTGCAGTTCGGTTGGCTCAGGATCCCATCGTTGCTTTTGGCAGAGGATGTGGTCCTGATGGCATCATCGGTCTGTGACCTTCAGCACTCACTGGATTGGTTTAAAGCAGAGTGTGAAGCGGCTGAGATGAGGATCAGCACCTCTTAAATCTGAGGCCATGGTTCTCAGCAAGAAACCGAGGGAGTGCCTTCTTTGGGTAGGGAATTAGTACTTACCCAAAGTGAAGTAGTTTACATACCTTGGGGTCTTGTTCATGAGTGAGGGGACAATGGAGCGGGTGATTTTTTGCGTTAAAAGGAGCCAGTTGAGGTGGTTGGGGCATCTAGTAAAAATGCCCCATGGCGGCTCCCTAGGGAGGTGTTCCAGGCACGTCCAGGTGGTACGAGGGCTCGGAAGACCCAGGACTAGTTGGAGAGATTATATCTCCAACCTGGCCAGGGAATGCCTTGGGATCCCCCAGTTGGAGCTGGTTGATGTGGCTCGGGAAAGGGAAGTTTGGGGTTCCCTGCTGGAGCGGCAGCCCACGCGACCCGATACCGGATAAGTGGACAAAGATGGATGGATGTTTTTCATCTGCTGCATTAAGTTTCCTTGGCCAACCACTACGTCTACGATCCTCAACGTTGCCTGACTTTTTGAAAGTGTACTTAATAAGAATTGCTGCTGGTTTGAAGGCAAAGAGTAGTAATGCCAAATATTGATGTGATGTTGTGTTCGCTCACTTTGCATTTTGTAAATGGATAAAGATAAACCTCAGTATTTTGTTCCTAGTTTACAGCATTTTTGTGTGTAAAGGGCAGTATGTAATGCAGGACAGTTATCGATTCTCTCTCACACACATTACTCTGATTTACCGTGCCTGACAGTGGTCTTGCTGTGTTTTTAATATGGCAATAGAAACCACTTGGTGAGACAGAAAGGCGTTCTATTTCACTGACTCATTGCACTATGACAACCCCTGTGATAGCAACACATACGGAAACAAACGTGCACACACATGCACAACAATATTTACATAGAAGCATAAGTTGTCCTAAAAACCCACACAAAGACACCCTTCCTCACACACTGCCTGGGCATAAGCTGTCCTATATGATTGACACATGTACACACATGAAAATTACAAACACAACCTCACATGTATACACTCTAAGCCTGAGCAGATCTCTTCACCAACCATAATTGGATTCTAATATATTCAGTTTGCTCCACTGAGCAAAGAGATGGCTATGGTTTTCGACCAGAGAACGAGAGAGAACGGAGGGAGCAAGGGATAGAGAGTGAAGGAATTACATGTAAATAGGGAGGTTTGTCAGTGGCGGTCATCTTCCACAAGCCCTAGCGTGGAGTGTATAGTCTGAACAAGCTAGATTTCTACGTCACTGTCTCTCTTTTTGGACTTAAATATGTGGATGAAA
The DNA here is from genome assembly GCF_008692095.1 of Etheostoma spectabile. Taxonomy (NCBI): domain Eukaryota; kingdom Metazoa; phylum Chordata; class Actinopteri; order Perciformes; family Percidae; genus Etheostoma; species Etheostoma spectabile. Next base: position 19,365,201 of record NC_045737.1, on the reverse strand, counting down.
CTCGTATATACTGCAGCAAACAAACCTTTCTCTCATGCGCTCACAAACACAATTTTGACCCAAGATCGTATCTAAGCAGTTTGTCTTCTTTCATTCTGGCCACTTTACTTTGCCCTTCAGAGTGCTTAAAAATTATTGTTTACACTGTGGTAAATAAACAAGAAAAACTGTTAATACTACAGAACTATGACCTCCAGTCAGACATAATCCTAAAGCATCACATTTACTTTTCTGAGTGAAGGAGTTTGACTTTAGGCTACACATAAACTTCATGATGTTTACTTGGACTTATCAGCAGTAAAAGCCAAATAAATAAAAGTGAACTTGGATTACCATTCATCACATCCCTTTTTATGTGATCATTCAATTAATGGATCTAATACATTAATGCAAAGTTTGGGCTCATCTGGCTCTAAAGTGAACATGTATGTAGATTAGTACCTTTCATTTTTTTCTTCCATAATGGTTTCTATAAAACTGTAGAAGAAACTGCTGAATTTTTAAAATTCATAAGCATTTTCAGCTATGAAAACTGTCCACTTTGCAGCTCATATCAGTTGTCTGCAATGTCGGGGGTCTTAAAGATCCAGAGCAATGATTTTAGACATGGCATTTTTATGGTGGCCAACATGACAGATACACTGAAACTTGATGAAATACACGCAAATAGACAAAACACAAGAAAATTAAGAAAACATCTTCATTAATTTGACAACACATTCGTAGCATTCAGAAAGCACCCCTCAAACACACACTATTAGCAATGTCTTCAAAGTACAATAAGCTCTCTGCTCAGGTTGGATGTTGAAATCATTCTGAACTCCATAGTCCTGTTCACTTTTTATACACATTTCACTTATTTTTTCTTACTGCTGAACATTATCGTTCTACTGACAGAACCAGCTCCTGATGTTAACCAGCACCTAAAATAACTTGTGAACATATTTTATATATTATGATTTTTTTGAATAGCTCAGTTGAAATCATAACTTAAACATGCCAGTGTTTCTACTTAGAGGTGCTCTAAGCGATGTGTTGGGTGACGTTACTTCTTGACATATTTTTAAACAAATCGAGACTTGCCCCTCTCTCCTCCTCATCCTGTCCCCTTCCCCTCCCTTCTGTGCACTAGCCCCCCCCCCCCAAAATCCTTCTTGTCGGTTATTGGCTGGAACACTGTTTGTATACTTTGTGGTGCAGGTGGGTACAGTTTATTTTTGTTGCCATTTTCAGACCCTGGGCTGTCTAGAGAGACGTGTTTTTTTACAGTGTGTTCTGGGGACAGGCAGCTTGCTGATAGTCAGATGTTTGCCGTATGTGACAACAAATGCTCTAGCCTAAAACATGCGTGCCATCGCTTAGAGCACCTTTTAATAGTCACCATAGTGTCATGTACTTGTTATACTATGGTCATACAGAGGCAAACACATTGGACTTTTATTTGATTTTTAAGTTCATTTATAAAGCTATAAATCACTCAAATTCCATTAACACTTTTGACAATACATCATTCAAATCTGTGATTGCAGAGGTAACATTAAATTTCCTTTATTGAACAATTAGAGGTTATGATGGAGACAGTATGCAGCCTCAAGGAAGCAAAGTCAGTTGCTGTTAGTTACACTCCCATAAGGTCAGTTCCAGATGAGTGGCCCAACCCTATTTGTCCCACTGTCAACATCATGTCCTCGGCAGTCAAGGAGTATGAAGAGGAGTGTCCAGAGCCACCACCCGGGCCTGAGTCTGATGAAAAGCCCCAAAGAAATGTGGTTGACCACTTGGACAGGGTAATAAACGAGATCAAGGACATCAGGCTCATTGCCACGTTCGGTGTTGCAACCCAGAGCAGACCAGCTACCGAGAGTGCCCTGCTTCCTCATGGAGACCCTCCACCACAGTTAGGCCTACCATATAAGTAGCCAGGTTATGTGTAACCTCAATGTTACCCTCCACGGTCCAGCTCCACACCAATTCAGTACTATTAACTAGGTTTCACTTGGTTGATCCAATATAACAGTAATTGTTACGTCCTGGCTCATGGTTGTAATTTATGTGCACTGTTTACATGCTGTAGTAGTGAAACCACATCAATATGTGGTTAATGTGAGTTTATGATCAGCTAGCCTATATGTATATAATGTACTAACTGCTGGGTTTGTTTGCCAGTCTGTATGTGGGTCTTATGCATTGTTTATGGTGGCCTTTTACAGTGGTTTTCCCTTGCAGAACCACACACCTAAAACACAGTATTCGCAGACGCCCATGTTTGTACTCTTGCATTATTGAATAAAATATCAAGAGAGAAGTGGCTTCCGTCCGTGTTTTGGCACACGCACCTGGGCGAAGTTGGAAACTGGAATCAGCTTAAAATACAGTCCTAATTTTGTCCAACCCAAACCACTAGAGAAGTGGTTTCTTGATCTTTCTGGCTTAGGGCCCCCACAAAGTAATACTTAGAACACATCTGGATTTTACGTTTTAGGTTGAAAAAAAATATTTTGACCATTATTCCCTTTAACATCCAATTGAGGCTAATCCTGGCCTTCTGCTTTCAAAATGGAAGAGGATTACTGTATTAGCCTTATTGAAGGTTTAAGAACATAAATGAGAATTTTGGAAGTTATGGCCCTCTAACACACTTTAAGAAATGTTTGCAGCAGTCCATGTTAATAGAGGGGTGTGTGTTTCAGCAGGACAAGAGTGATATGAAGTACTTTCTTTTAAAAGACGAGTTTTCAGCCTGTGACAGATGTGACTTGTCGTGCAAAATTCATCTCCCCACTGAGAAGCCATGGGGAGTTAGGCTGAGATGGGTGCAGCATGACCTCAGGGTGGGCACATCTCTGCAGCAGACTGTCCAGGGATGGGGGGGAGGGGGGGGTTCTTCCACATGCTGTGATGTGTTGGTGCTCATAGCTGAATGTGCAGTTGCCTACAGCTCAGCTTGTTCAAAGGTGAGAAGTAAATAGCGGTTTTTGCCTCAGTCTTTTTCTTGGCGGATCCATTTTTTTCTTCCTTCCGGTCGTCCATACGCAGATCTCCATATTTGCAATCACGCAGATTTTGGAAATAAACCAAAACCCCGCTGTAATTTGCCTGACTGCAAACAAATTACTATCTCTGAATTTAAAATAAGGAGGGGAAATGTAGGCACACAACTGAGAATATTTACATTTGATTTAAAGAATCAGTTTTCCAACAAATGCAAAGACAAAGGTGTGCAGTTGATTCATTAAATTAGAAATATTGCATCAAAGTGAGCATGCAACTTTTCCTGCCTTCATTTGACGTTTACAAGCAAGCACTTTGCTAGCTAAAAATGAGAGCAACACTTTTCAATTGTTCCTTTTGGGAAATGGATGCAAAGTACATTGCAACCATGCAATAAAAAGTGGGACTTTTGTTACAGGTCATAGAAGTAGAGGACCCAAATGCAGAGAGGAGGCAGGCAGGCAAGAGTGGGTTTTAGAACAAAGATTTATTAACAAAGAGTCAGGGCCAAAAAAGAGATCCAAAAGTAATAACTGAATACTCAAGGAAAACACAAAGTCCAAAACACAAAAAAAGAGAAATCCAAAAGCGACAAAGGGGAAAAACTCACAGGGAAACAAAGATCTCAGGAAAGAGTCCAAATACTGAGCAAAATGGCCGGAACAGGTGAACGGCGAACACGCACACCAACACACGAAAGCCTCTGACCAGAGACGAAGGAAGCACAGACACTAAATACACTGGGTAACGAGGAAACAAGAGGCAGGTGACACAAGGGCTGGGAAACGGGTGAGAAACACTAGGCAATCACAGAAGCAAAAAAAAAACAAACAGGAAGGAAAGCCAGATGCAAAGCAGAATACCTAGACTTTCAAAATAAAACAGGAATCCGAACAGACACTCACTGGAAGACACAAGACAGGAAGTAGCCTACACTTAGGTGACAAGGGAGGACACGTGGAGAATAACAGAAAACAGGAAACAAAATCCGAAACCATAATAACTTCATAATTGCAGCTGCATTGGACTCTTCCTCTTCTACTCTTCCTCAACGGCAAGTGAATAAGCAGAGCAACCAGCCTCATGGCATATTATTCTTCATTTATCACACATCGATTGTGTTTTAAAAGTTACTGACAATGCAATCTTTGTGATGAATGCCTTTTTGTGATATAATGAATGCTTGCTGCCTCAAGAATTCCTCTAATAATCTCAAGTGGCATATTCTTAAAGGGGAAAAGAAAAGTAGTTGTTTGCAATCAAATTGTCCAATCCTTTATGATCTTGAGTAAAGAGTCAGGTGTTAGCAGCTTTTCTTTTTGGGGGTCATAAGCTGAAAATGTTTGGAACAAATGTAGATGACCAAGCACATACAATTACAACTACAATATGTATTTTTTTTGTCCCTAGATATATAGGAAATTATGTGCACTTCTTATTTTTTTAAATTCTTTGTCAAATTTCCCCAAACAGCCAGTGGGGCCTCATTGGCATACAGACACTGTATTTGTATAAATATTACATTTTACTGCATGCTTGCTGAACTAATGCCTTGCCTCAGTTGCAGCCCCAAGAGGAATAGTTCAGTAAAAAAAACGATAAATGAATTTAAAAAAAATAAAGATCTTTTAAGCTTAAGTCACAGGGAATGCTGCAGCTTGGCTGGCTGAGGGAAAAGTCATTGTGAGAATTTAGGATATTTTTAAGTGCACTGATTTTGTTTCTGCTCCATAAGATAGATGGCGGTTTGATATGTTATAGAAAGTGAGCTTGTGACTGCGAACGTTTGGGGAAAGTGAGTGAACAATGAAACGGGACAAGTTGGAATAAAAGTGCATGAAGGCTCACTGTTCACACGTTGGAATCACAGTGAAGATAAAACCAAAGTGGCAGAAGAATAAGATCAATGCACCAAGCCATGCACCAAGCCTTCTTCAATGTCAATCACGTATACTGCTAATTTAAGGACAAATAGGACAAACGTATTATAAAGAATGAATATATAGAGGATCTTCTGTAATTGCCACAACGTGTTGTCTCTTCTGTAAATGTGACACTAGGGGGGGCTGTCCCTCCTTCTTAGCCTCTTGTCGAGGCCGTGGAGTCTGACAGACAGACGGACAGGCAGTGAGGCTCACGTATCTTCGTCTCCGGAAATCCTCCCCATTCCTCCGCCGACGGACTGATTTGCAATTCAATAAGTCACAATGTCATCTCTTTAGCTTTTACACATTTAGCTGACAAAGGGAACCTGGCAGGCTGCCTCATGAAATATCGTCTTGGACTCAAATAAGACCTTAATGTTCTCTCTCTCTCTCTCTCTCTCTCTCTCTCTCTCTCTCTCTCTCTCTCTCTCTCTCTCTCTCTCTCGAAAGTGAATGAGTTTTATGACAAGGTGTCCGGTGTATCACATTTTGCTGTTGTACAAGCTGTCACACATCACTGGAAGCGGATGTGGTGCGCGCGCGCGGTTTTTGCGTACAGGCCTACATGAGAGCTCGTGCGAAGGTGGCGTCTATCGATTACAGAGTGAACAGGTGTAGCGTGTGTCTTTTTATTAATAATGCAGAGAGGGGCTTTAAAATGAGAAACAGCACACACACACACTGACCCCAACATAGAGCAAATCCAGTAGGCCTTTCTTATGGGATATCGTACTTTAAACGTGTTCAAAAAGCTGCAGTGCCCAGGGATATCCCTGTTAAAGATTTTTTTTTTTTCCACAGATGGATTTACAGGTCTTTTGGTTTCAATTGTTGGCTTTGAATGTCTATGGCACACACTTTTATGTTGTATTTTAGTTTTTTACTCGTTTATTAATTTAGAAAATACATATTTTAATAGTCCTTATGCTGTGGGTACTGATGTTTTGGGGGGCCCTCCAAAATTAAATGAATGAATGAATACAAGAAAAATAATTACATGTATGAATAAAAGTAGAAAAACAATAAGGTCTTAACCATATTAAAACATCTAAAATTTTGAAAGAAATTAAATTAGCCTAAATAAATTCTAACACCATCCATTGGCTGCAAACTGTCACTGAATTCCCCAAATCCCGCCCTCAGCCCCACAGTCTCCGCTGGCCCTCCTCCTCTTCCTCCTCTGCCGGCTGGTGGAAACGACAGACCTCCTCCTCTTCTGTCCTCTCCTCCCTCCATCCCGCCGACGAGTGTATACAGCCTCTCAAGTTGAACCCAGACGCACACATAACACGCACAGCAAGAGGAGGATAGACAGAGGGAGGAAGGAAAGGGAGAGCGGACGGAGCTGCTGCCGGGCGAGCGGAATTTGGATTTTATTCATGAACCTTTAAGTGACAGAGTTTTCTTCGGCGTTGTTGTTTCAAAACTGCTTATTGAGTGGACTTTTTAATTCGTTGGATGACTTCTTCGTCCACTCTGTTGGTTCTTTTTAAACTCTGGAAGAAAGAAAAGTGTGATAAAGGGAGAGACGTTGAGGTTTGCTCAGCTTTAGCTGTCCCGTTTGGATAAATGAAGCGGAGGAGCGCACCGGTGGAAAAAGCTTACCACGGGGGAAAACAGACTCATGCCTCGGCTCTGTCTTGAATGAGACAAACCGGAGACTTTTTTTGGGGTGGGGAGAATTAAACAAGAAGCTATCCTACACTGGAACTGCCCATCGGGGTTGTTGTTTTTTTATCACTGACTCCAGAAGGATTTATAGTTTACTCCAAGTCTAATGTGCGCGCTGTCTAACGTCAAGCACAGCGGGAGCGCAGTTTGGTCAAATTGAGATTATTGATGGCACCGATGCGGTAGTGATCTGTCTGGGGGGGAAGAGGAAAACAATAATAAAAAAAAGATTTCCCTGTCCTTTGTCCGTTTTGTGAACAGTTTTACCGAGCAGCGATGGACACGGTCTGGAGAAGGCGAGGCGCGCTGGTGGGATGCCACCTCTGGAAGACGGTGCTTCTTCTTTTCCTGTGGAAAGGTAAGAGATGCAGATACATGCGAAAACTTGTTGTCGACCAGTTTGAAACGTTGTCGTTTTATTTCTTTTTTTTTGGGGGGGGGGGGCTGGAAATCAGTAATGTCACATCCCATCATCAGTATTTTTTGTTTTAACTTTGTGTAGGCACCGTGGGTTAATGCATCATCTGCAGCCTGTTCTAATTGTTGGTATGTTTTCTTTGGCTTTAATTGTGCTTCAATGTGCGATTTGAAAGTGAGTGATGTTAGACAGGCATGTCTTTTGAGAAACTCGACTCAAAACTCAGTTTACCCACATGACCATCCTCACAGAGATCAACGTGACAGTATCCATCACTAAGCGGTGTTTAACTCAAACAAGTTGCATGGAGTCATGACGCTTTCCGAAATGATCAGAGGTTTTCCATATAGTGATCCCAGACTGGAGGTTATGTCTGCCAACATGTTAACACTCTGGGAATTTAAATGAAGCAAGTTTACTTTTTTGGCCAAATGACGATCGATTAGCACTTATTCACCTTGACACCTCCTTTCCGTGCGTGTGTGTGGAATGATAAGTAATTGACTGAGCCGAAGCGTCAAATGTCAGATGCGGAACTGGTGCCCTGAGACACCCGAACCCCGGTTAGTCGGCTGCTGACCGAGCTGTGTGCCCGTTTTGAGTCCTCGGAGAAGACTGAGCCGACCTGGCAGCGTGTGTCCTGTAAAAAAAAAAAAAAAAAGATAAATTAGTTGTCATTTGGGAAAGAAAACAAACCCCGGACTGACTGGCAGCGAGTTTTTGCGCTCCTCGTCTTATAGACGAGGTGATTGAAGGGTTTTTCTTATATGAGGTCTTTTTTAAATCGAAGGATGATCGGCTGTCTTCCCCCCCCCCCCCCCCCACACACACACACAAACACACACTCAAGCATTAGTGAACTGAAATAAAAACTTAGCACAAGGAGCCCAACCCGTCTCGTAATAGAAGTGAAAAGAGCATTTCTTAGTCTACAAAATGCACACATCATAGACAGAAACGTGAATAGAGCTGTCAAGACCCAACCTATGTCCGCCTAGGTCTATATGTAAAGCAATGACTTCATTATTAACTTTTAAAATGGCTTTCATATTAATTGGACTTACGGTGCGTGACTTTAAAAAAAACTGCCGGTCTTCTAGGCTCAACTGAAACTGTTAGAAGATAATATTATTCGGAGTCTGCGCAGACGGCAATTCACTGTCATTCTCCAAAACACTAAACGGGGATGAGATATTCTAAATTCTGCTCGGGCAACACAACCACCCACTTATTTCAGGGAAGAAGAAAAAAACGAAAAAGAAGAAGCAGCTTAAACTGAAGAAGGCTGGCAGATATTTTGTGTTTGGAGCCCTCTGAGCGCGCGCCTGTAACGCCTCTGTTTTCCACACACATGACAGATCATTCAGCATTAGTATCACATTCCCCTGAGTGCATTCTGTGTCTGTGCGCGCGCTTCAATGCGCGTGTGTTTTAATCGGCTCCGGTCACTCACGGCTCACTGAACAGTCGCTGCGTTGTGAGCTCCGAGGCGCTATGGTGGCCGTCGCCTCTTCTCCTGACACCGCCTCTCCTCCTCTTCACATGGGATGAGATCCAAAAGACAAGAGTTTTGGCCCCGTGACTGTCTGTGCCTTTTGTCTGACAGTGCATACTGTTCCTTGACTGCTGTTTAGTAGGTCCCTTGATAGTTAGGATGCCCAGTATGTGTGTGTGTCTCTGTCTCTCTCTCTTCTTTCTTTTTCTTTCTTTCTTTCTTTCTTTCTTT
>NC_045737.1:19347111-19356460 GCF_008692095.1 Etheostoma spectabile | reverse complement strand
TTTCTTTCTTTCTTTCTTTCTTTCTTATTTGCCGGTGTGGTGTTTCAGTGTTCATGCGTTGGCGTTTATATGGTGTAGTCGCACAGGTGGCCTTTAGTCACCTGTGATTGTGTGTATGCAGCTGTTACCATACTGTCAGCTGTAATACTTTTGCATTGTGTATTGAATTCTCCACTCCATTTCGGACTCCAGCCACAGAAAAACACCACCTTTTAAAACCTATTGCTCAGTTGAAATGTGCAAGTTTTTTATTTTGTTCTTAGTACTCATGTCTCTGCACCTCTCTGATCAAAGACTTACCTTCATCTCCCCAGTAGTTACCATTTGTTTTAATGTCTCAGTATTCTATTTTTATGTCACTCCATTTCATTGCAATTGCATCCATTCAGGTAGTCTCCATGCAGGTTATCATTGTTTTGTTTAAATGCCGTGTGTGTGTGTGTGTGTGTGTGTGTGTATGTGTGTCTTTTTACGTGTGTGTGCGCGTGTGTGTGTGTTTGTGTGTGTGTGTGTGTCTTTTTACGTGTGTGTGCATGTGTGTCTTTTCTCTTTTTACTTAGTTACATAGTTGGTAATTTTGGTAATAATTCTTTAAAAAACAAACAAATGTATAACAAATAGGATGTCATTGGATCTTTTCATGCTCAAATATCAATATGTATTGGCCCAGTGCTACTGTATACTCTTAAAGCATGGCCAAGAACAAAAACTAGTTTCTGATTGGCTGGCTGGTGTTATTTAAATTCAGGAAATCCCAACAGTCCCACTCAACATTTTCACTGACATTAAAAATTGGTGCACAAGCATTTTCCTGATTTTTAAAGTGAGCTACTAAACATTGAGACGTTCTGAAGCTCACTTTAACGCCTTTTCTTTTATTGATTTTTCCTTTTTTTAATGTAAGAAGTAGCCATGTCAAAGATTGTCCTTTGTGTCAAAAGCTGGGAAGAAAAGTGTGTGTGTGTGTGTTTGTGTGTGTGTGTGTGTGTGTGTGTGTGTGTGTGTGTTCTGCCTGCACTACACTGCTAACCTGTAGCAGAATGTCAGCACTATGCACCATTACTCGTGCAATACAGAACATTAATAATTACTGATGTAAAATCACTGACACACACACACACACACACACACACAATGGTAGTCTCTCACCCTGTCCTTTCTATACACTGCTTTCCCCCGCTCTTTGTTTCTCATTGTTGGTTCATTGACTCACTCTGTATGGGCACATGTGCACACACACACATACAGAGAGAAAGACTGAGCTTATACTCTGACAAAGAAGTAATAGAGAGGATTTTGAATCAGACAAGGGACATTTCTGAGATGGAAAATGGGAACTTTTACTTATTACTGCTGAGTGCAAGAGAGAAGTTGTTGGTGGGGGCATGACGAAGTGAGCGTGTGAGGCTGCTAAACATCTTGGTGTTAGAAAATAATACTCCTTCAGTGTGATCCTTTTTTTTTTCTTTCGTTCTGTGTCACTGGTGACTGGGAGAGGTTAGAGCACAGAGAGACACAGCAGAGTGAATGTAAATGGACTGTTCTTATATAGTGCTGTTCTAGTCTCAAGACTCAACGGCTACTCAAAGCGCTTTTACATAGTACAGGAACCCTTCACCATTCACAAACATTCATACACTGTGGCCGAGGCTGCGGTACAAGGTGCCACCTGCTCATCGGATAAACACTCACACACATTTACAATCCAATGGGACAGCATCGGAGGGTTCAGTGTCTTGCTCAAGGACACTTTGACATGGTACTCGAACCACCAACCTTCCAATTGGCAGTCGACCGCTTTACCACTGAGCCCCGAGTGGGTCACAGAGACAGTAAAAAACAAATTTTGTGCACTGGAAGAAGTAGACATGAGTCGGTCTATACTCCCTGCCTCCTTTTTCTACCGTCATGAAATTCTCTGCTTTTTACAGCATTGACTTTTGTGTATCTTATATGATATTTTGATGTGGCTGCAAGGTTTCTTTTTTGGGAAAGCAGAAAAGAAATGTACTGCTCACTTTCAAAAAATGTTGTTGGTGCTCCTGAATCTGAAAAAAAATTAATTAAAAATACAGCTGCTCTGCTAAAATACTGTGGGTGAAATGGATAGATGTACTATCTATCAGGCTGCACTGTTATCCCATTTTAGTCAATAAATCCACACTGGACTGGTATATTACATTATTCCCTATATCACTTTGTTGTGGCAGTTGGTATATAGGTACTCAAAGGCAGGGTTGGTAACATTTTCCAATAAACACTTTTTTTTATGTATGGTTTGAAATGGTCTTTACACCCCAAAAAGCATAAATAAACAGATTAGTCATCTCTAGCTGCTGTAATCCTGTAAAAGTACCCACGATCACTGCCTCGCGGTCCACATGGAAAGAACCAATGAAATGCCCTCTTCCCATGTTTCAGATTTGTGGTGCCAAACAGGAATTAAACAGAAAATTTCAAATCCAAAACAGTTACACATACCCTCGGTAAATGTGTTTTTTCAAGGTTCTATCAATTAATTGTTTGGTTTTCTGAGTTGCCAGCAGAGCCGTCACGCATCCACAATTTCTTCACCTTCTATCAGCTGCGACTATAGCTTTCATTACAGTAGGCCACTTATGTCCAACACCATGTTTAAAAAGTAGATAGATTTTTGTCAGCTGGCATTGGCCAGTTGGCGTTCTTAATCGTGACATTTTTCCAGTGTTAAAAGAAAGCAATAGTCTTAGTGTATTTGCTGGTATACAGCTGGAACACAGGTCTGGTAAGTTATAGTTGTGAAACTGAATATATTACTAATTGTATGTATTTAGTTAACTAGCCCAGTTAGGGAACCCAGGAAAATATTTGCATATATGATGCATTATGGTTTTCCTTGTTATTTCTGTACTTTACAATAGGACCCTGAATTCTTTCTCCATAGAAATAATTGATTTCCCATGCTACTTGATGGTTACAGAAAGTGTATGCACAGCCGCATACACAAGACTACTCAAAACGCACCGACACGCACTAACGGACTAAAGGAGCAGGATGATAGGGGTAAAGAATAGTCTCTTATCGTCATGAGGAGACCAACTCTTCTTGTCATCACATAGAAGCGGACGAAGCAACGGAGATGGAGAGATTGAAGAGAGAGATTTTCTCTTCCCTTGAGAGTGTATTCATTCTGTGTCCCTTCTTCTATATCAGTAAATCTCATCTAGAAGGATACTGTTTTCTTCAGAGCCTAGACATATTTACACACTCGCACGCGTAAACACAAACTCTCTTTCTGGTGTACACATGACAGACGCAAGAGAAGAATGTATTAGCCACAATGTGTAATCATACTAAAAATATTGTTTCCAAGGGTTAGTAAAAGGTTAGTAAAATGTCTGAATCTAACTCAAATTATAAGTGAGGTTATGAGTCAACTTTCTTCAAAATGAAGAAAGTTGACTCATAACCTCAATATGAACTCAAAACCAGTTTTTCTGTCATGCTTGTATCTATGTATGAATCAATATTACCATTCTTCAGCTCTCTGTTGTAAGAAAAAAAAAATTAATTTAAATTTAATTTAAAAAAAAAGTTAATTCTTATTGGCATGTGTGTCTAGGCTTGTTTAATGCATATGTTAATTAATGGACACATTTTATCCATTTAAATGTACAGATTATTAGTTTCTAGATACCTATTTCACTGTTAGGAACTGAATTCAAGTGTGTTGGTTTTTTATATTATTGTGAGTATCATATTAGACAGACAGAGATCGGTTAGAGGACATTTGATAAAGTGAAGTCAGATTGGCCACTCAATTCTTAAAAGGATTTATTTAGTGTTGGGACTAAAATAGGAATTAAGGGTTCAGTCTGCTTCAAAAGAACTGTGACATGCCTCGTCCTCCGATCTCGTCTAAAGGCAATCGTGTTTATACCAGTTTCAAACAGCCACACTTGAAGGTGAAGCGGAAAGCCTGCTATCAAAGCCTCCTGGATGTATCACTGCCTGCCTCCCTGAGAATTCCCTTTTTGCGTGTCTTGGTACTTGCAATGCATTACACACATGGGTGATAACAACACACACTTTTGGACAGTCTTTTTTTTCCCAAGGCATTAGTGAAGTTTCACACACACCATAATTTGACCAGAGTAGTTTGAAGAACATGATAAAACACGCTCTTACATTCTTTTGAATGGATCCAGTTTGCCGGTGTAGAGAGGGTGCCAACACAGAGGCTCAGGCAGAAGAACACGATCCATCCGTTAAGAAAGTTTAACCTGGCTCAACTTTTGCTGCAACACGATGGCAATGTGATTTGCTGGCTAGTCAAATAACTGCAAACGCACATTCCTGGTAGACTACTTTCTAACACAAATGGCATATTTCTATTGTGTACCTCGCAATCGTCTGAACACATGACAATCTGACCAGTGATACATTTGACTCATGCTGAAACCTTTTAAGATTAGAGCTTGGGGTTACACTTTACTTGAAGGTATCTACATAAGAGTGATATGACATTGTCATGAACGTGTCATAAACATTATAAACAGTGATAAACGTTTATGACATAATGCTTCTTTTAGCATTTGTCATTCAGTTTTAAAAAGTTGGGGTTCATGTGTCATGACTGTCATGTGATCATGACAGTGTCAGGTCACTCTATGTAGATACCTTGACAGTGTTGTTGTCATCACTTAAAATTCCTCATGGAGGCGACAGAAACTACGCACTATAGCTTCAACAAAAATGCACAAGTTTAAGATTTGAGGGGGAGAGTGGCACAGTAACCTCTCCATATTATTTTTCACTTAATTTCATGAAGATATTGCTTTGATTATTCTGCACTTTTTACATGTCAGGCATCTGTTCTGTATGTTGATTTGTTGACTTTTTATCCGCATTGGTGTATTCTGGTCTGCTGTTTACATCTCAGCTATTAATAGAATCTACAGGCAGTTGCTAAAACTCCACTGATTAGTCTGAAAACTTGTGAATAGTCTAACTTCCTCTCCACAAGCCTGTGTGTCTCTCTGAGCCTGCATTTCTCTATATACTCTGTGACCATGACCACGGCTGGGATTCAAAGCCTGTCGAGAGGTTTAAGGGTCTTGTTAATGAGCAAGTCATTTCCCCTCAGATTAGCATGAATAGCCTGACCAATTTTGTGTGTGACTGCTACTGTAGGTCTAGGAGTCATGTCTAGGGGTTTAAGGTTGAGCTAATCGGCAACACATTTCCGCGTGCGTGCGTGTGTGTGGGCAAGCGTCTCAGAGGAGCCTCACAATGGATTAACATTAGCTTTATTTTTCCTCTCCGATAAATTTTGATTGTAATTTATCGGTATCTTGTATGTTATGGATATTTTGATGTGACTGCAATTTTGCCTGTTTGGGAAAGTAGAAGAAAAATATATTGCTTTTTCGAAAACTATTGTTGGTGCTTCTGAATCTTAAAAAATGTAATTAAAAACGCAGCTGCTCTGCTACAATACTGTCATCCCATTTTATTCAAATGTATACTGGCCTTAAGTGTTGGGAATAATGCGTTACAAAAGTAGCACAGTTACGCAACGCATAGCTTATTCATTTTTGGTAATATTATACTAGTTACAATCTCAATAACGCGAGTTACAACGCAACATTTAGTGGTGTTTTGATTTTTTTAAGAATTCACCAACACAAAAACATTTATTTTATGTTTGTTATTACGCTGCGGTAAAGCGATGTGCTGTCTCGTCTCGCAATTAATCACACATTTTTATCTATTCTAAATGTCCCTTGATTTTTTTTTTCTTTTTTCTATTGTCCTATATTTTTTTCTTATTTAATGCTCTTCTCAACATGGAAAAGTGGATTGGCTTGCTTTTTGTAAATGTTTTTTTACTGAAAACAACATTGGAATATAGCCTACTAACATACTCACTTGGAGCAAATAATTTATCACAAAATGTAACACAGTCCATCAATAAAAGGGTGAAAAAAAACAAAAAATAAAATAAAATAAAAGTTGTATTTTGACTGGACGTGCTACAATGATAGCTCAATTCACAATGACAAAACACACAGATTACTTTTTAAAAAGTAAACTTTTCAATCAGAATCTCATTGGCATCCATTTCGGTGTCTCACGCTCAGTGTTGAGCAAGTTACTTTCAAAATGTAATGTATTATAGATTACTAGTTACTGTCATTTTTTGGGTAATTAGTTATATTACAATATTACTGTCTCTAAATTGTAATGCGTTACACTACTTTTGCATTACTTTTGAGTTACTTTCACCAAAATAACAACGGAAGTTTGACTTGGCAGCTAGTTTGTGAATTCCACCACCGGATCAATAAAGTCTCCTCTTTATCCACTTTAATACATCATAGATTATTTTCTAATATTTTGTAAAATGTACTGTATATGAATAAAGTAAAGCTATCGAATAGATACTTACAACGTACAATAAGCAAGTAGGGGAAAATGCAAATACTCGATTAAAGTACCTTACAGTTGTATTGAAGTACGGCATTGTTGTAAAATGTTTGTAAAGCACTTGGATCAGAAATTCATGTTTAGTTTAAAACTAACATTGTCTAAAGGGAATGGTCAATTAGTGTGGTTAAAATTCACTATTTACATTATTAAAAGTGCTTGATTTACAGCAAGGCTCAACATTATTCCCGATGTTTCTATTTGTCAGCAGCTCGGACACACTGCTGTCCGTGCTGATCGTCACCTGTTAGGACACAGATGTTGTCCGTTCCGTCTCTGGCTCTGACCACGGGAACAGAGACGGGACAGCACCTAGCTTCAACGTAGCGTCATAACTCCTGTAAATAATAACCATCTTGCAAATGTATCTGTCTCTACAGTCATCTCAACCATTGAATACAGCAATGAAATAATACTAATAATACTTAATAATTCTTAAAAAAACAAAACAGCTAAAACTAAATGTTGTGTTAAAATGTGTTTTAACTCGTGTTACTGAGATTGTAAAAAGTATATTACCAAAATTCAGTCATAAATGCTTTAGATAGTAATTTTATATTACTGCTTTACAGCAAAAAGGAATACGTTACTGTAATTGTGTTACTTTTGTAACGCGTTACTGTAATTGTGTTACTTTTGTTACGCGTTACTCCCAACACTTCTCGTGCTCGCCATCCACTCAAAACGTAACATTACTACTCTTTGGCTGGCTCGCAAGCCCAAACAAGTTTGCGGTGTGCCTGTTTTGTTTCCGGTTTAGCTAGATCCGGTGTGGTGTTGTAGTTTTTCACAAAGAAAAAAACCTACAAGTTTGCCAGGCCAAAAAGAACAGTAATCTTGCAATAAAAAAAAAAATTGACGCCGGTAAAAGGGGATTGCGTTAGCACCGTTGACGCTTAGTAATATTTTACAGTCTATGACCAGAACGTGTGTGTGTGTGTGTGTGTGTGTGTGTGTGTGTGTGTGTGTGTGTGTGTGTGTGTGGTGTGGTGTGGTGTGGTGTGGTGTGGTGTTGTGTTGACTTTTGATTGAATGTAATTTATCGGTATGACGTGTGTGGCACTATGAAAGAGTCTAAAGGCTAAACTACTACTTGATTTTACCATACTTTTTATGGTGTGGTACTTTTTTCCATTACAATAGGGAGTATTAGACCATTGTGAGCAATAATGCAATCAATTAGCTACTTTTATGAGTTTTGTATAAATACCTTGTTTTTGTTTCTTTTTTTTTAGCTATTTTATATGGTGACTTTACCAACAAAGATATTTCTTAATTCATCCATAAAGAGAAAATATACTGTACAGTGATTTAGCCTATGTATCAGTAATTTAAGATAATGTGTGATAGGGGAGCATTTATTCACTTTTTATTTAGAGTTGTGATATATGCAAAAAAATACAGTTCATGGGCACAAACTGTTTCAAAGTGTGCTATGAGTTCTAGGATGAGCACCTGATACCTTTTAACTGGAAACCATACTTTTTTAAAATCCCTTTTTAATAAAAAAAAAAAGCCTAAATGTTGTCTTAACTCAAGTAGCAGTACAAAAGCGTTAAAAAATACAGTTTAAAAACTTGAAAACTTACTCAAGTTGGGAACAATCGGATCAAAGCCTAAGCAGAGTAGCAATGAGTAGAGTAATAATCGGAGTAGATATCTGATCATGCAGTTAATGTAGATAACAGTTTTCAATTCTTGCAGCTATGGACACATTATCGATGGTGACGCCCTTTTTAAAACCAATTAATTTAATTTAATTTAACTGAAATTGCCTTCCACTATCCAGTAAATTCTTTCTGAAAGTCTCTTCTCTCTTTAAGACTCAGCTGCTGCCCAGCTGAGTCTTTTGATTGCTAATTGTTTACTTATGTTCTTTCATCACAACACAATTTATCTCTGACAAACATCTGAGGAGCAATAACAGAGGGTTTAACGGGCCGGTGCTCAGCAGTCACACAAGTCTTCTTTCCTCTTCGCATCCAGTTTCTCCTTAGCCTTTATTGTGACATTTTTGCTCATTTAATCAGTCTGATACAGTTATCAATCATTCTTACATTTAATCTTTCTATTTCTTTCTGTCCCCCACCAATCTTCCTTTTCTCTCTCCTTTGTCACATTCTTCTTTTTAACTTTCTCTCTTAAAGAGCATTTTCTGTGCCTGTTACTTTTCTCTACTTCTTGCCATCCTTACTCCATCACTTTATCCCCTGCCATCATGTCTCAGACTTCATCACCCTATCTTTCTTTTCCTTTCTCCAAAATGCATCTTTTCTCTCCTTGTCATTTTCTTCCTCCATTCTGAACCCTTTTCTCTCCCACATTTTTTCTCTTCTCGTCTACCATCAATATTTTCCAACCTGCCATCTTCTTTTTCTCCCCTCATCTCTCCATCTCTGAGCCGCTCTTAAGCAGTCCTTTTGAGAGTGTGTGAGCTGCTCGGCCTAAATGATTTTCTATTACTAGCGCCTGTTAACAGCTCTCCATTTGATCAAGCTAATGAAATTGAAAACTTTCATCTCAGCCAAATTGATTTCAAACCTGAGACTACACACGCACGCATGCACACACGTGCACACAGACACACGTGCGCACGCACACACAGAGAGAGAGAGAGATCTTTTGACTCCTGTCCTTGTATGTGTGAGACCATTAATGCAAGCATGTGTGCATGTATTGACCAATATTGAGTATGTCTGTATTTTTGTGCTTGTGCATAATTTGGGAACACCCTGTTACCGTTATATTGTGCCAGGAGCAATCATTTAGAATAATAGGTTGATATGAGGCTTATTCATCATAACTGAAGTAAATAACAAACATATCAGTAAAGAAAAAACAAGACTAACATAGAAGGCTGGGTTGCTACTGCTGTACATTG
>NC_045737.1:19335635-19347101 GCF_008692095.1 Etheostoma spectabile | reverse complement strand
TGCCAACTTAATGAGACGGTCTACAAAAGCCAAAATAACACAGGCCAAAGTCAGAGGAATCTTTCGATGACTATCTGACCCTAATTTGTCTTTTCGTTGACGTCTTTCATCATTAGAAAAAGTATTGAACTTATTAAATCATCTGACCAGGGGAGAAAAAAGGGACTCTTTGACCAATTTCTGTCCCAATAGTGTTCACACAAGACCTGCTTCTGCAATTGTAGTTTCTCACGCCAGACAATGTATATAGTTGTAAAAAGTTATAAAATGTCAAGCTTTGAAAAAACCCCGGAATAAAATAGCCTAAACATTAAAAAGGAATATAAAGTTCAAGAGAAGAAATATCAGACCTCAGGTCAGCATCAGTGCTAAACAGAGCATCAAAACACGCAACTGTGTTTCTTTTGGATGAACATAATGACTGCATTTCATGCAAGTTATTTTAGGGGGGTTGAGTGTCCTATAGATTTTAAGCCTGTTTAAGAATTGGTAGGACATCTATCCATAAAGTGAATCGAAGATAAAACTGAACAAAAGTATGGCAACATAGAGTAAAAAGGTTGCTGGATAGGTAGCTCCCTTTTTGGCTTAGAGAAGCTCACTGTTACAATCAGAGGCCCACCAGATTGTTCTTTGGATGGAAATGTAATATGTTATGTGCTGGTTCAACACATTAAATATGTTCAAGTGTGTGCATGCACCAATATTTTCATAGGTGTACGTTTGTATATCTATCTATTTTTTATTCAGTTCCTTATTTGTGCTTGTTGGAATGTAGTTCAGGGGCAATGGGCTTCGGATATTTGGTTTAGGACAGCTGCAAACACTTGATGGCATTAGATACAGTCTGAGAGCGAGCAGGCAAGAGAGATTGGAAACCGTTAAGAGAGAGTTGCTGAGGAGGACATTAAAAGGCCAGACCAGGCCACGATCTGGGCACTGTGAAAAAATGGGATGGAGAGAGGGGGAGAGGGAGAGAGAGAGAGAGAGAGAGAGAGAGAGAGAGAGATGAAAAGAGGATGAAAAAGTAGCAGTGTGAAATGAGACTTTTGGGCAGCGGAGGGAAGAGGGAAAGATTGGAAAGAGATGAGAGAGAGAGAGAGCAAAACAGAAGGAGAAAACAGGTAGTAAAGGAAGGAGGGAGAGGCAAAGAACACATTATAGGCCAAGAGACGGAAAAGACCGAACCAAGAAAAAAGAACTAAATGAACAGATCCAGAAAACAAAAGAATGAAAAGAATGAGGGTATTTGGTCAAGGAAAAAGCTGGGGAGCGAAGGTTATGGACAGCGAGAGATTTAACATTTTATTCTGTTTCTCTTAGCCCTTAGGCCAGCATCACAGTAGAGATTTCCACTATTTACAAAGCTCCCAGTGGCTTCAGGACTCCATCTGCATGCTGAACTTGGCTGTGCTCTGCCCATCAAAGGGAGACGGTGTAAGGATTTTGGGCATCAATCCCTGAGGCCTCCCAGGAGGCCAGGGAGGGGGAGGCCGAGATGCTGTAGTAGACACTAAGTAATAGAATTCAATTACTGGCAATAACTTGTCCACATGGACCTTTTTGAAATGTTGTACTTTTTGAAACCATAACCATCTGGGATTAGACTTTCTCACTTAAAGCAGTCAAATGATTTGACATCAGCAGACCAGAGCTAATTACAGGCTTGATCGTGCACAAGGATAGGATAGGATTGTATGGCTGCTTTTAGAGGCTGAGAGGTAATCTATAAAAAAGGATTTTTCAACCTCAGGTACATAAGATTTCCTGTACAAAAATACACTGCATTTAGAACATCCATAGAGCAGCTGAACTGTTAGTATTTCTTAATGGATTAAAGGACTGTTTGATCGAAGGCACTACACGTTCTTGGAGATGCACAAATTGGCTGAGAAGTGGCTGAAAGAAACTGTACTAGAGTGACTGACGAGACCATTGAGATTTGGCGACACTCTGCTTAAGAAATGGACAACTAAAGCTGCATCTGTTGTAGATCACTGTGGCAGCCTGGTGATTACAGACAGTGACTCATTGAAAGACTGTGCTCGGTGATTACCTCACAATCACATAGACTGTCCTGTTCAGCATTTGTGGAAAGAACTTGAACCACAAATTTGACCTTTTCCTATTTATTGTGAGTAATGGTCTTATTATTTCAGCCTTTGCAATGCCTTTCATGAATATCAGTAACAATGTGAATGTTATCATGATCCACACGTAGTTCCCCTAAATGTATTCAGGTCTAATGAATTGATCGTCATTGATGTTCATGTTAGACAGACAAACCTCGCTGGACAATTGAGGATGATTTGAGCAACGTCTTTCATGCTGCAGGATAGGATATTTAGCTTTTGTTTGAGGTAAAAAAACGTAAAAAAACCCCAGTGTATTCGCTAAACTTTTTACTCGTTTACCTATTTCTTTTTTCTCCCAGTCTTGAAGATTACCTTTTCCATTGTTATCCCTTTTGTTTGTTTGTTTGTTTTCATCTGTTCAGTGTGATCAGACTTTAACTTAAAATGGATAATTTTTATAATCAGATTGTCTCAAGTGAAATTCCGCTTTGCTTGTATGTAGCCTACTGTTTTCATATGTGTTGCATAACAATGATTTTTTTTAACTTTGGAAAATTATGCACTGGAGTTGTACTCACTGGCTCAAAGGGAGAGCTTCAAAATCCAACATTTACATTCATATGCTACTACTCTTAAGTTACTTTTTCAATATTTACCCAAGAGCACAATCCTTTCCGAACCCAATTGCTTTGAGTGGCTAACCCTAACTATACTAAAGTTTTAATCCAGCTTTAGTCGTTAATAGCAAACAAGGATATTGTAAGAAAACAAATAAAATATATTGTCAGTGAACATTTGGTCTATTGTGGTTTTGAATTGTTTGTTTCAGACAAAAATTGTCTTGTTAAGGGACTGTTCATTTTTTATTTAAGGGGCTACTGGGGAACTTTTGGGCTCTTTAGTCAAAAGACCTCAAGAGACCTAAGAGTAGGCTACAATTTAAAAAAAAAAGGTTTTCATGCCTCCCACTAGAAGGGGATCGGATATAATCTGAAATTTAGATAAGGGGAAGTTAACCAATGTTTATCATGAATCTTTTTTTATCTAGAATTTTGAAAGCTGCATAAATAGATATGAAATTTGTAAAATTAGGATTATAATAAAATATTCTATATACCTCTCCATTTCTGAAATCATAACACATTGAAAACTGCATCAGTGTTAAACGTTGACCTTTGTTTAAGCCATATTACATGCGAGTGTTTAATTTTTAGGTCCGTAAGCATCACTGAAGTGTAGCCTACACCGCCCGCACATATAAACATAAAACTGCTTTGCTAGTTCCAGTTGTAGATTCAGTCTGAGAGCAAGCAGGCAAGAGAGATTGGAAACTGTTAAGAGAGAGTTGCTGAGGAGGACATTAAAAGGCCAGACCAGGCCACAATCTGGGCACTGTGAAAAAATGGGATGGAGAGATTGAGAGAGAGAGAGATGAAAAGAGGATGAAAATTTAGCGGTGTGAAATGAGACTTTTTCAGCAGTTGTCATTAAGACATCTGCTGAAAACAATAATTGTTTACAGTAACATGATTGCCCTACTGTTTAGTTCAAAATCATCTAAAACACCAAAGTACAAAGACATAGTGGACCAGACGCAAGCTTTTGCTCAGGGGGACGGCACCAGCTGGGAGGGCATGAGACGGGGGGTTTCCAGGCTGCAGTCAGTACCTGACTCAGCTGAGACTGAAAGCTACATGGAAAAATATGCACCAAACAAGCCACCAATTTTGCTGTTTTTATGAATACAAAAGTTGGGGGACCCCCTCACCCATCCAGACTAAAAAACATTGGCTGACCCTCCCCTCAACAAAAAATAAAAATACATGACCCTCCCCTATTTCACTTTAGTGGTCCATTACATAAATACCGAACGGCCCTTTAGCTGACTTTTTTTTCAAATTTAATGCCGACTACTTATACCATACTGCCTAGTTTCCAAGAGTGTCTGAATGTGATTGGTTTTAAAAATATAACCTCTTGTCAGTAATTTTAAACTGAAGAATTGGAGTCACACACTTTGCTCTAGCGGTTCAGTCTGGGCTGACAGCTTCCTTTTTAGAAAGAAAGTAAATAAATATATGTAAGATTGAATATCTTGACTGATCTCCAGGGTAAGCAAATCCAGTTTTTGTGTATTTTGTGGTGGTGTGTAAGAATTTCTTTAATACATTGATGGCCATTACATACCACTCTCTTTAGGAAAAGTACCTTGCTTCACCCAGCTGCTCAAAGCGGATTATTTTTACCCCACCACCTCTAATGCCTACAACTTATTTGTGATGAAGAGACATGTCCGAAACGAATACAGACAGAGCTTACAAACCCAGAGTGATTAAGCACACATTTGACAGAGCACGGTCACTTGAGTGTGAAACTCTTCTTCAAAGAAGAACTTCATCTCTCTCTCTCTCGTGTATTATTTGTCACCACATACTGTATAGTTCACATGCTGAACAAATCAAATAGATAGTTAAAAGTAACCAATATGGACAGGGACACTTTGTTGAATAAAGTTTTTCCTGAACCCCTTATTTCTTTTAGAAGCGCCCCCACACTTGGCAAAATGCATTCATATCTTCCAGCAGATAGAAATTGTATGAGCTGACAAAACTGTTTGGTACTTTTAAGACAGAATACAGAGACCTAACTGAAGTTAACCATCGACTGAATGCATTAAGGTATCCTGGTCTCAATGACTTCACATGTTTTACTGTAAAACCTTTTTTTCCTTTTCCTATATAGGCTATGTCACCATACAAAGTATACAAGAGTGCCGATGTGAAAAGCCCTGACAAAGCCCTACTGTGGTTGAAACATGTTGGTTTTCATAATGATTCAGCCACCACAATGAAGGGTTTTTAATATTTCCTCCCTCATTATAATCTTTTCTTACATTGGAGTGCCTGGATTGCCTTCCTGTTTAAATTGACAGCCATATTCAACTCAAGGCCTTGTAGACCTTCTGTGTGGATGGTTATGTTGTATTTCCTCTTTTAAATACATCAACCACCGTCTTTGAATCCAAAGTCCTTCATGGTGTGTGGGTTTGCATGGATGTTTGTTCTTTCCTTGAACAATCTTGCAGTGTGTGAAGGAAATGTCTTCAATACAATGACCAGCTCTTTTTCACTTTAAGTACTAACCGTGCATGTTCGTCTACGAGTGTGTTGGCAAGTGTTTGTGTGAGTGTGCAATGTGTTTGCTCACCAAATCTGCGTGTGCCTCTGTGTGTTTAAACCAACATCACTGTGTGCTTAGTGGGAGTCTTTTCAGGACTCCACTATTTGTTAAAGAGGGAGGAAGCGATTAGCTGCCCGTTAACAAATCCCCCAACGAAACCCACTAATGAACCCCGAGGACAGCTCTGGGACGGCCTCGGCATGCCACCACTATTAAACGGGCAAATAAGTGCTCGTTATGCAAACAAGTTAGTTAATCTGCATATCTTTACCTGAGACACTCCCGTTGCACTGACAAATGTTTATCCAAAGGCAGGCAGAGGGGAAGGTTACAGGGACTGCACAACAACAGAGTTGAACAACATTACTGTGCAACATAAGATGTGTTGGGAGCAGCCGTTTAGAAAAACAGTGGATGAGGGGATGAATGATAATTTAGAATTTAGGGGAAGAGAAGAAATGTCAATGCTTTGTACTTTGTGTTTACATTTCAGCCGATGTACTGCTTATCTCAGCTCGAGTGATGGGTCAGTTTGTGCAAAGGTAAACACAATCATCCTTGTACAAAGAAATTGTTTCTGGTTGAAAGCTTAACCAGATTCCAAAAGGGGACGTTCTGCACAACTTTTAAATTGTGATCACATTTTTGTAATCCTGTGCCTTGTGGAAATGCATATGCAGGGACAAGTACCCAACAAGTGAGAAATGGTGAAAACATTCAATTTTTTGTTTGGTTTTCTGTGTTAAAATGCTTTTCTTTTGTAGATTTTGTCATTGTTCCCTCTGCTGTATTTCTTGTGGTTTTTGTTATTATATTAAAACAAGACTTAACAGCCTACAGCCATGCTAGCGGCTCTGTGAGGCATAGCAATGCTTTAGGCTAAATGCTAATGTCAGCAATCCAACGTGCTTACCATGACAATGCTAACATGCCCCCTTTTGTTTAGATATAATAATTACCATGTTCACCCTCCTACTTAAGCATGTTAGCGTGGTAACATTTTCTAAGTAGCACTAAACACTAAGTATTGCTGATGCTGGGGGAAATTACATCGTTTTTGCAGGTGTTTGGGCATAAATCAAAGTAATGGACACATTCAAATTTTGGCCTGATAATGACGCTAGATGAATTTAAGGGAATTAGGGGTAACATGAATGTCTGTACAACAAATTGTGGCAATCCATCCAATACTTGTTGAGATATTTTGACCAAGGTGGTAGACCAACTCCATTTCCAGTCTCAAGAGCCACGTTGCTACCATATTACGACTAAAAACTAAATATTTGAAGATTTTAAAAAGAGCTAAACATTTTGTGGAAAAAATGTGAATTATGTGGTTAAAAAAAAAAAAAAAACAGTTGAAAAACAAAGCACGTAGTTTCACGATTGCACATACCTTCAAGGATCTAATGATGGCAAAGTTGCCCTTTACTACCTTTTGGAGTTATATTTTTCCTTTTGTTTAATTTTTTTGTTAAAGATTATTTTTTTGGGGGCGTTTCCCTTTTTGTTTGATAGTGACAGTGGATAGACAGGTGGGAGACATATGGGGGATGACGTGCCGCAGGTCGGATTCAGACTCAACCTCCATAGGGTGCACACTCTTACTAGGTGAGCTAGAGGTTACCCCTGTAATTGTCCTCTTCTTATCATTTATTCACCTCACATTCTAAATGGCAGTAAAATGGTTGGGATTTGTGAGGCAACATGTAAGGGCTGCATGACACTCATTCTGCTCTGCAGCACTGGTGTTTATGAGGTTGGACTGAAAATGTCACTTTTTCTATAGAATTGAACACAAGTCCTGTCCTGTACTGGAAAGAGCTATGGTGTGCTGTGAAGCATGAGAGACTTGTTGTGATTGGTTCTTGGCTGAAGTGTGTATCGTCCTGGCAACGCTCTCCGGGGTTGATGGGTTTGACCTCTATGTGGCATCGGGGTTCCTGATGGATCACTCGCTACAGCCAACACACTGTACAGATACTGTCTATACTGTTCTGTGAGTGGTGTCTTCTGCTTGTGTGCAGGAAAGTTTTAGACGATGATACGGATGGCTGCGTTTTATTGTCATCAGTCTTTCCTTCCCATC
This sequence comes from Etheostoma spectabile, assembly GCF_008692095.1. Lineage (NCBI taxonomy): Eukaryota > Metazoa > Chordata > Actinopteri > Perciformes > Percidae > Etheostoma > Etheostoma spectabile. The sequence goes on along the minus strand of NC_045737.1, from coordinate 19,339,757 downwards.
AAGGAATAAACCACATTTGATGAGCATAGTGTGTAAGATAGCATGATATGTGTGTTTGGGAGAGTGAGTTTGTGAGTTTGTGTGCATGCGTGCGTACGCGCCTGTCTTTGCCTCATTAGTGCAGTGGTTCAGAGGCGATTATTTATCGTTGATGTTGCCCAGCCTGCTGAGTTGTGGCACAGTCAGCAGCACTCTATCTCACGCACGCACGGACGTACACACGCACACAGCTACAGGAGTTGTAGAAGTCCCCCTGTGCTTTGTAAACACACGCACATAAATAGTCATCATACACAACTTTTTATACCTTATCTTAAACCCCTCATGCCACAAACACCTCTCTCATACTCACACTCTGACTTTGTCCCTGTGACCCTGGGCAAGTGTTGCCAGAGGCTGCTGCTGAGATTTCTGCGTAGGGGGTTGGAGGGCGGATGGAAAAAGGCTTGGCCAGGGATCACACAACTTTCATCCCTCTATCCATCCGTTCGTCCGGCTGATGAATGAGAGAAAAGTTTCCCCCCTCTTCTTGACAGATGGCTGCGGAGTTTTCGGGGACTGATGAGGAGTTCATTTATAATGAAGCTCCTCTTTGGACTGCATCTCGACAACAACATAATTTATTTTCAAATTGTGCATAAATGCAGTTTTCAAAAGGTGACTATGACTGATCACAGACAAAGCAATTGTCAGACTTTCAATTTTTTCTCTCTTGCATGCCTGCTAAACTACTGCTGCGTTTAAGCTCTGTCCGCAAGACTAATTGAAAACCTTTCTTCTCACTTTTTCACTGTTCATTTTACAAAGAATAGTCTGGTAACTAGAACTCATCATTATTGTGTGTGAGAAGTGCAAAGGAAGAAGCTGAAACATGAAACGGAAAACAGTTCCAGCCTACATGTACAGAAAAAAAACACTAATTACAAAGTCTGCAAAAGCCTAGTCATTCTGCAGTAGTCTGCATAATCAGTTTATGAAATGTTAACAGAACCCCTGATGAGGATGATGGACCTTTTATTTTTGTATGTATAATTTTGCACTCATTGTCAAATCAAAAGTGATGGATCTTTAGACTGACTGTAACACTATGTAGCAACCTGTGGGACATTTTTCGACTAGTGTGAGTGTTCAAACTGAAATGTGTAAAGAAAAGGGCTTTGGTGTTGTGTGGCTAGAGTTTGAGTTATTCAGAGTTGTACGCTTAATTACAGCAGATGATTGAACACTGAGCAGTTGTTTATGATAACATGGCATTGCTTTTTAAGATCAAAAATGTATCACAGCAACAAATATTTTATCCTCCTTGTAGAGACTAAGCCCAAGCTTTAAGCCCCTGAGGTGCTGTTGCACGGGTAGAGTTATTGAGACACTTTTTACCTTTTTAATCAATGAAAGTCCAAGTCGTATTTGCAGTTAAAACCATTGGTTCCATTTATTTCCATTACATCTTAGTTAGGTTTTCAAACAAATCATTGCTTGTATGTGTGCCGTTGTAGTGTTGTGGTGTTGGTGTGTGGGTGTGCGTGTGGTGAAAAACTGTACGTGCTTCCGGGTTGCACCGGAGGAACCAAAGATTGGTTCCTATTTATACCAAGGGCACTACATACAGGCTACAGAGTTAGTCCATGGAGTATGCCCTTGCACATATTTGATGAGACATTGTCACATAGCGAAGTTAGACTTTAAGGCAGGAATATCCTGATTTTTTTTTCTTTTTGCCAGAACCCTCTTTGTTTGCAACCCCAGTGGCCTAATTGATACAGTATAAATGAGGGACTGAATTTTGTCATGCAGTGCTCATGTCATTGTGAAGTCTTATCAAAGCTTTGGCTGAGCTCACGCAAAAATAATTGGTGCTGTAAGGCAATAAAGCAGATTTTCTGCAATGTAGGGGCTACCAACCTCATAGTATTTTAATTTTTGTACCATATTAAATATGTTGATGAATTATTGAGATATATATGCAATGCTACACCAGCTCAAACAGATATACTGTCTGTGTATCTTGCAGTATCAGTCCACCGTCACAGCGTTATAGCCCACACAGCTGTTAGCTGCCATTTTGAGAAACAGCTGACATTTGCCGTCTCTCTCCATCAGATACGTTACTGGGCATGGGCCTCTGACATTTCTGACTATGTGTGTCTGTGTGTGTGTATGCAAGTGTGTGTGTGTGTGTGTGTGTGTGTGTGTGTGTGTGTGTGTGTGTGGTGGTGGTGTGTACGCAAGTGTGTGTGTGTGGTGTGTGTGTGTGGTGTGTGTGTTTGTAGCAAGTGTGTGTATGGGGGTGGGTGTGTCATGAGTAACTTGGGCATGCCCCCTGACATTTTATCGGATGCTAATGGTATTCATTGCCATGGCAGCTGGAAGGGAGGCGGGCATGGCTATCTGTGTGTAAATGGTGCCTGTCGCTAACCTGTAAGTGTGAGCGTGTGTGTGTATGTTGTCAGGTAGGGGGAGGTTACTGTGACACACAGTGTTGGATGGAGTCACCATTACGTGAGTGTGTGGATGTTATGTCTGTTGACAGAAATGTTTGTGTGTGTGTGTGTGTGTGTGTGTGTGTGTGTGTGTGTGTGTGCGCGCGTGCGTGTGTGTGTGTGTGTGTGTTTGTTCTGTGGGGCAGGAAGATAAATGTGCCTGCTTTTTTCTGATAAGGACTCCCACCACCACCTTTCTATCACTCTACTGTTCTACTACTCTCTCCTCACCATCCTGCCATTTCCCTTCAATCTGTAACAGTAGCAACACTCTCTCTTTGTGAATCTCTCTCTACCATTGTTCCTGTCTGTATTCTTCAATTTACTGCACTTTGGAAATTCCCTTGAACAAATATTACTTCATTTATTCATAGGCTAATGGAAACAGACTAATCAAGAAAGAAAAATGCCTTATATAACTTATCCCAAGAGATAAATGACCTTAGAACAGAAAACCATACCAGAAATGTATATGATGTGGATATACTTGTTATAAATATCCACATCATTATTTATTTATTTATTTATTTATTAAAAATTAGATGAAACACAAGAACTCTAAAAGTAGTAGTACTCCAGTAAGGGACCCCAAACTTCCCTTTCCTGGGCCACATCAACCAGCTCCAACTGGGGGATCCCGAGGTGTTCCCAGGCCAGGTTGGAGATACAATCTCTCCACCTAGTCCTGGGTCTTCCCCAAGGCCTCCACCCAGCTGGATGTGCCTGGAACACCTCCCTAGGGAGGCGCCCAGGAGGCAGCCTAACCAGATGGCCAAACCACCAAAACTGGCTACTTTGGGCGCAAAGGAGCTGCGGCTCTACTCCGAGCTCCTCTCGGATGACTGAGCTTCTCACCCTATCTCTAAGGGAGATGCCAGCCACCCTCCTGAGGAAACCCATTTTGACTGCTTGTACCCTGGATCTCGTTCTTTCGGTCATGACCCAGCCTTCATGACCATAGGTGAGGGTAGGAAAGAAAACAGGTAGATCGAGAGCTTTGCCTTCTGGCTCAGCTCCCTTTTCATGAAATGTAATACCGCACCCGCAGCTCAAATTCTCCGACAAATCTCCCGCTCCATGGTCCCCTCACTCGCAAACAAGACCCCAAATTATTTAAACACATTCACTTTGGGGTAAGGACTCACTCCCTAGAAAACACTCCATCGGTTTCCTGCTGAGAACCATGGCCTCAGATTTAGAGGTGCTGATCCTCATCCCAGCCGCTTCACACTCGGCTGCGAACCGATCCAGTGTGTGCTGAAGGTCACAGACCGATGATGCAATCAGGATCACATCCTCTGCAAAAAGCACAGATGAGATCCTGAGCCCACTGAACTGCAACCCCTCCTTACCCCAACTATGCATCGATATCCTGTCCATAAATATTACAAACAGGATTGGTGACAAAGCGCAGCCCTGGCGGAGGCCAACCGTCACCAGGAACAAGTCCGACTTACTGCCGAGAACCCAGACACAGCTCTCGTTTTGGTCATACAGAGATTGGATGGCCCTGAGAAGGGACCCCCCTCACCCCATACTCCTGCAGCACTTCCCACAGTCACAGTGTCTCCCGGGGGACCCAGTCAGACGCCTTCTCCAGATCCACAAAACACATGTAGACTGGTTGGGCATACTCCCAGGC
>NC_045737.1:19333814-19335625 GCF_008692095.1 Etheostoma spectabile | reverse complement strand
CCCTCCAAGATCCTTGTGAGAGTGAAGATCTGATCCGTTGTTCCATGACCAGGACAGAATCCGCATTGTTCCTCTTCAATCCAAGGTTTGACTATTGGCCGAACCCTCCTTTCCCGCTCCTTGGAGTAGACTTTACCAGGGTGGCCGAGAAGTGTGATACCCTTGTAATTGGCACATACCCGCTGGTCCCCCTTTTTGAAGAGGGGAACTACCACCCCCGTCTGCCACTCCTTAGGCACTGTCCCAGACTTCCCTGCAATGTTAATCCACTGGGGTAAACTCCAACACAGCAGCGCTCAGCCGGGGGCTTGTGAGTTGGTTCCTCCCACAGGTGGTGGACCCATGGACTGGAGAAAGAGGCGCCACGTAGCTTTTTTGGGCTGTGCCTGGCCGGGCTCCGTGGCAAACCCGGCCACCAGGCACTCGCTGACGAGCCCGCCGTCTGGGCCTGGCTCTAGACGGGGTACCCGGGCTTTTTCCGGGCAGGATCCCTCAATCCCTTCCTCACTTTTTCATAGGATCTTTCAACCATTCTTTGTCTGGTCCCTCTCCTGAGACCTCTTTGCCATGGGAGACCCTACCAGGAGCACAAAGCTTCAGACAACAACAGCCCTCAGGTTAATAGGGACACACAAACCTCTCAATCACGGTAAGGTGATGGTTCCCGTAGTACATTCCACCAGTGTAAATATTTTCACATGTATTTTTATATTAAACCTTTAACCCCAAATCTGCCACATGGGAATATAAAGTTTCTACTAACATTAGGCTATAGCGTATGACAGTAAATAGAAATATAGGCAGGTTGTATAAAACTGAGCTATGTTCATGTTAACTGGCTTAAAAAGTACCTGACATGGTAAAGTGCTTCACCATCTGGTTTTCTCTGCAGTTGACAGAACATGGCTGTAATTACAATATTGTCACACTTTGCTGATCTCCATAAGGAAAATAATTCTCTTCAGGATCAGCTGTAGTGACAACTGATAAGGATTTAGTGAGAGATCTCAGCCAGGCAGGTGGGTTTGAACCAAGGCCCTCCACTTTAAAGAAGGTCTTCCTGCTTGCCCTTCCATCCTGTTAATAGCTGTAAATCTGACATACATATAGATAGACCACTGAGGGATTAGCCTGTAAGTGGTGCTCTGCAGGAGAACAGACGCCTGTGGCTCAACGGTCTGATCTCACTCTTTGTACAATCTCCTCTTTCTTAGTCATTGTGTACTCTTTCTTTTTTATTTTAAATGTTGAAAAGAACTACAAACAATGGCTAAAGCCTGTGAAAATACAAGTTGTTGCCAGTGATTAAAACAATCTATTAAATTTCACCTTTCACCTCTTTTCCCTTGTTTACCATCTTCAGTTCACTGCCTCTCTTTGTTGCCTTGTGATATTCTTCCCCCTCTCTCCTCTGTTGGACATCTGTTCTATTGCTTCTCATTGCTGGAGGAGAGAAGGATCCCTCCATATCTAGCTCCCCTCTTCCCTCCTCTGTCTCCTGCCCTACATAACATATTCTGTATTTAATTCCCTCTCAGTTTGCTCACTATTTTTCGTTTGTATTCCTTCTCATTTATGTACCATCTCTCACACCACCCCAATTTGTCCTTTTTCCCATCACCTATGAATATCTTCAGAGCTTTTCTTTCTTTATTTCTTTCCACCTTTCCACCTTTCTTTGTCCCTTTCAACTGATTATCTAGCTCCATCCCTTTTTCTGTCTCCTTTTTCTTCTCCCAGCTGGGTGTTTAAGAACTGTTTGCCATCTGATGTTCCTATGAGAGGTAATTAAAGTGTGTGTGTGTGTGTGT
>NC_045737.1:19325377-19333804 GCF_008692095.1 Etheostoma spectabile | reverse complement strand
GTGTGTGTGTGTGTGTGTTTGTGTGTTAATTCCATAACAGTTTTCTCCATTCTATCTGGAAGACATGTGGGACAACCCCCACATCACATATTCACTCCATGAAGAGTTTTTCAGGTGACATAGTATACCTGAACTACTCAATATCCTTTCAAATTGAGTCGTATTTGGTCTGCTAATTTCAGCACAGTTTTTTAATATATTTTTTTAAAGATTTTGTTTTTGCCATTTTAGGCCTTTATTTGACAGAACACATGAAGGCATGAAAGGTGTGAAAGAGAGAGATGGAATGACATGCAGCAAAGGGGCAAAGGCCAGAGTCAAACCCGGGCCTGCTGCGTCGAGGAGCAAACCTCCTCTATATACGGGTGCCTGCTCTACCAACTGAGCTATCCGGGCACCCAATTTCAGCACACTTCTAAATGCATGGAAGGATATTAATCATTTATATAAGATGATGTTTTGAAAGCAGCTTTTAACCAGTAAATCAGCCATTGGAGCTCAATCTGTATCATCTCTCACTCTGAGAACAGTAAGATGTGGATTCAAGATGAAGTCAATTACGTCACCAGATTTATGTTTAGGTAACAATGTTTTTTGCGAAACCTAAGTATTAATGATGTTATTTTATTGATCAATGCCATGTTTCCCGCATTGGGCCAAGAAACCGCCCCCAGAATTGGCTCTTTAGTAATACATTAATTACACTGGACTACAAGCATAAACACCTAAAAACACAAACAGTGTAGCAGCAGAATGGCTCCAGTAACTCAAATGTAGTTAAGTAAATTGGCTTCAGGCCGCACTTAAGGAACAAACATCAGAGGCTGCATCTATTTCTTATGTTTTGCTGTCATATATTCTTCTATGTCTGCCTGTTTCTATTCATCTCTGCCTTTCTTTGTCTTTGTTTCTCTGTATCTCCCCATCACTGCTGCTCTCTCTTGTCTCCCATTTGTTTTCTCACTTGCTTGTCTTTCTGTCATTAGTTTCATTTCAGCCACACCCACACAGCCTCTCTCCTCATCCATCACTCCCGGCGCTGTTTTTCTTTCCGTGTGTGTGTGTGTGTGTGTGTGTGTGTGTGTGTGTGTGTGTGTGTGTGTGTGTGTGTGTGTGTGTGTGTGTGTGTGTGTGTGTGTGTGTGTAAGAGAGAGGGATACTGAGTCAGAGAAAGATAGTGAGACAATGTGTGTCTGTGTTGTGGTTTTTTGTGTTTCGTCTGTTTCATGGGTGTTTTGTGTTTACTTTGAGATGAGAGTGAGTGAGGAAGAAAAACAGACAATTGTGTGAAGTATGGGTTTCCCTCAGAAGGCTGCCCGATGGACTCGAAATGCAAAATTTATTTTACTTAATTATTTACTACAAGTTGACACAAGTTAACAAGCTAATAAATGAGTGTCTCGCACCCTACTCTAACTCTAATTTTGATTTATCTTGCAATGCTTGAATGAGCATTTTCAGCAGCACTGCACTTCATTTATCCAATTACAAATGTTCATTGCTGGGAGCTGACCAGTCCAACCACAGCCTTTGACTGTTCACCACGTGGCAGCTCCAGTGGAGCAAGTGGGGGTTAATTGCTCTCCTGAAGGATTATCCACAGGTAATTGTCAGTTTTTTTCATCCAGGCTTTAGAAATATAACTCATATTTGATATGTTTTCTTGGACACATCATTAAGTAAAAGCAAGCCTCAGTTATTTGAGGGGTAGAACTACTTGTAAGTTCTGAAATTCTAGAAATTAGTTTTTGTGTTTTCTTCCATTTACTTTTACCATAAACTAAGAGGGATTTTCTAATTAAATGCCATGTTGTAATTACAAGAGATTTCATCTCTCCAGTTTTCATCTTTCTAAAAAGTGATTTTATTTCAAAATGCCAAAGTGTCCACTGTGGAATAGAGCAGAGCAGAGTCCAGGATTTCTTTTTGCCAAGACCATGTGCTATTTGGTCTTAACCCCAATACAGAACCCAGTGCCAAGTGTTTTATTCCTTGCACAAGAAACCACGCAAACAAACACACAATGCAGTGACCGGAGACTGTGTATGGCAGAGACCCAGGGTGTGTAGGAAAGGCACCTGCAGAGAGAGTGTGGGTTACACTTGTATTGCAACATTTCGATTGCACTTTGAATATGCATGATGACAAGGATGCCGCTAGAGGCTTTTCCTCACTGCAGAGAGTAACATTCTAGGTTAAAACACTATATTTTTGTAGAATTTTAGTGTATAAATGTTGAGGTTTTAAAGATGCACAAAATAGCGGCAGCCATAAGCCACAATTTATCGAGGCCCAGTTGGAAACAGTTTAAAATAACAATTGGCATGCATAGATAGAGGAAAAGAACAAAAGCTGCTAGGAAGGAGGAGGGCAGGAAGGAAAAAAGAGAAAGAAAGGACTGGAATGAATATTTGGATTTAGAAAAGACAGTACAGGCTTGAATACGTAAATGTCAGGGACAGGGGAAAAAGCAGAAGAGGAGAGGCGAACAGCAAAGATCGCAGTTTATTGATTGGAGCTTCCAGTATTTATTGGCAATGTTTGAGGATTAAATGACTTTGTATCTACAAGGGGAAAGGGAGGTAAAGCTGCCAACTGTACACATCATGATATACTATAAGTGTTGGAGAGACAGTGAGAACCGGAGACATATATAGGAATTGATGTGGTTAAAAATTATTTTAGTAAAATTAAAACGAGTACAGATAGAAAGTGGAGAAAAAAAGTGCATTGTAAGGAGGGAGAGGTTAAAATACAGAACAAGAGAACGAAATGGAATAATGAAAAGATTCAAAGTAATTGAATCTTTGATTTGGTATGTCGTTTTTGCTTTACTGCGATTGTTATTGGTTACATACTGGGATATAAAATCCCAGCAGTATATCCCAGCAGCTCGCGAGGCGGGCAACATTAAACAGACAGGCGGACTTGACTGAGGTGATGTTAATTAACAAGGGGTTGTGGAGACTCGGTCACAGGAACAGATGGGAACAATGACAGGAAAAATAACTGTTTTTTTGTTGGCCATCAGACTTCACACGCAGGGATCCTGTCCCGGCTGTTTGAACAATGCTGAGCACCACGGAAGGCTCCCGCTTCCCTGGCGGTCCCACGATCAGCACCTTAGACAGCGGTCGAAACACACTTTAGTGTAGAATATTATACATGATTCACTTGAGCTGTACATGAGTGCAGGTGAGGCTGTTTTAGAGATTCTAGGTTCATCAAATGAAACAAAATACAACTTTAATGTATTTTAAGATCAGTAATGTTAATTTATGACACCCAGAAGCCTTCAGAAAGATAACTATCAACTGTAAAAAAGGTAAGGGTGCATATCAACTTTAAATCTATGCAATAGGTGGACAGTTAGTCATTAACAGTTTTTCATTTCCTTTTATAATCTGATTAATGCATTTTATTTCCTTGCGTTTCAGAAACAATCACTAATTCTAGAATTCCCTTCAATTGTGTTGTGGTAGTGGCTGTGAAGCTATACATATGCTTTGGAATGCAAGAGAGAAATTATGACGGTAGACATATTGATGCTAATATAAAGTGTATTAAGGTTAAGTGTGGCATGCAAATTGTTTACTGGTAATACACAACATCTTTCAGATATCCATTTAAAGATGATGTAGGTAGAATTGTGAAGATCCAGGATTTAACCAAAGAATTTGAACATCAACAACTTCTCAGTCCTCTCCCCCACAAGGGAGAATGACTGTTTGCCTGAGCAGTGATTGACACGCAGTAAGATTCTCTCTCTCTCGCTCTCTCGCTCGCTCGCTCTGTCTTGGGAATAACAAGACTGATTCAAAGCTATTCAAAGCCTGCTTCTTTTCAGTATATCAATTACATTTGTACTTTTTTATAAAGCAAATGATGAATCAACAGGCTTTAAACGTTTTTTCAAGTGTTCTACCTGCGTTTCTGTTTTCATCATTTGGAAACAGAATGTGACTTTCCTGAGAGGTACTTCTGCATATTTGCCCTTGCTTTGCTTTCTTTGTGAACTGCAATTTTAAAATGCTCGCTGTCGTCTGTTAGAATTGCAACGATCTGTTATTATTATTTTTATTATTATTTAGTTGGCATGAAGGTGCAAATCTATTAATGAATGTCGGTTTTTGATAGTTATTTGCTAAGGTTTCTTAGGAACAGGAACCTGCTGCAAACCAGTTTTCAACTGAGTCAGGCCCGTTTAACATTGTGATGTAATGTTACTTTTTAACTTTCCTGTCTAATAAATATGAATGCATGAATCTTAAACTGCAGGAGGAAGCAACTCAAAAACAAACAGATAAGGATAAAATGAAGAGAGAGCAAATGGAAGAAGGAATGTGAGCAACGAGAGGAAAGGAGAGTGAAATTAAGCGAGAGAGAAACAAATCCAAAGATACACTCAAGAATAGTGTGAGTGATATTAGCCTGGGTGAAAGTAAGGACAAGTACTTTTTCTTTCTACCCTTGTGTCGTTTACTTGGCAAAGCAGCTCCTCTGATTGTTTCAGTTTGGCAGTATCACTTTGTACTCAACCTCTCTTTTTCACTCTCTCTCTCTCTCCAAGTTAATGTGAAAAAATAAACGAGCACTTAGTGGTGAAAATGTATGACCAGGGTTGCGTTCTGTTTCTGTGCATAGAAAGAGTTTGGTGCCAGTAGAAATAGCATTGCATAATACTTTTTATTTTATCTTATCAATATCACTTTATGTGAGTTTGTAGAAGTCAGCTGTTAGCTACCGTTCAAAATGAGTTCAGCTGACCCATAGATTACATCCTCTGAGTATCAGCTGGAAGATAAATGGTGCACCCCAGGCCTAACTTTTAGTGTCTGATCGGTGGTGCATTGTTGGACAGAAAATGTTTGTTTTTTTTAGTTATCATTTCAGTTATAATTCAGTTTAATCCATGAAATGAAAATGCTAGATTGAACTATAGTGCTCACTTTAATTTTTGGAATTTACCTTGAAATGGTTCGGAGTGAACATGGAACATTCAAAATCATTTCAAGCAAATGTTTTTTTTAAATCAACTTGTCTCCACTCTATAAACATAATGATTTCCCTATCATAAAAGGGAATCACGAAAGATGGGACCAAAAACCGCTAATCACAATGGCTGTGACTGTTGCCCTGGCTGCTATCTGGTATATGAAGTTGTGCTATCTATTCACTTGCATGTCACACTATTTGCACTGCATTACATTTGGAAGTTAAGTGATCAAAGCCATGGAGGTAACACAAGGTGAAATGTTGCCTGACAACACTCTAGTTGTAGAGGAAGATGGCTGCAGACTCTGTACCTGTGTTTTTTTTTGCTGGACAAGAATCTTTTTTTGGTAGTTGTATACAGTTTTGTGTGTGTGTGTACTTTTGACCTCTCTAGTGAGTAATACGTTGTGTCTGTACTCCCTAAGGGGTGGTAAGATCTGTGTGTGTATATGTGTATGTAGTGGTGTACCATCACAGGGCACGCTGCTGAGAGAACAGCTGTCAAGGGAGGGGCAAGGGTAATGATGGCCATGCATCTTTGTGTGTGTTGGTGTCTGCTCATACGTCATTCTTCCATGTCTGTCTGTAAGCTGCTGGGTGCCTCCAGACATGTGTGTACCGTGTGTGTGTGTGCTTGCTAGCCTTGAGTCTGACAGTCTGTCAGAAAAGCTTTCTAATTGTGGTTAAAAGATGGCAGGCCAGAGTCAAACAGATTTATCATTCACCTGCTACGCACGCAGGAACACACACACAAAAGTAGGGTATTAGCAGGTTTCTTAGCAGTTATCAGACAGGCAGCACACGGGTCTGAGGGGAGTTATATTAAAACACACTCTATGTATGTAAATGACTATGAATACAATTTCAGTGGGTTTCTTTTTTTTGAACATAGAAAAGATGAGAAGGGAGGAAGACGGGAGTCGTAAGCGCAGGGAGAAGAGAGGTGAAAGGATGGAGGAAAGAGAAAAAAGGAAAGGGAGGAGAACGTAAAAAAATGGAGTGCAGGCAAAAAGAAGGGATGAAAAGGAAAGCGCTTAGAGGATGATGGAGGACTGGATGGGAATTAAAAGGGAATGGAAACAAAGGAAAGAGTGCGGAAGATATAATAAATAAGGCAAGAGTAAGAAAAAGTGAAAGCAGAAAATCAAGCAGAGAAAGGTACAAAATAGGAAGCCAAAGATGAGAGAGGAATGAGAAGCAGAGAGCAAAGTAAAGAAAAATAATAAAACAGAGGGAGAAGAAAGAAAAGGGAGGCAGCCGAAGGAGAGAGAGTTTGTTCATCTGTGTTGGCAGCCTGACAGCCCACTGAATAAAAAGACTTTCTAACCCGTTCTTTCATTCTTTCTTCCTCCCTCCCTCCTTCCGTTTCACTGATTTCATCCTGTTCAGTTTTGGGCCTGTTGCTTAGTTTGTGTGTTTATGTCTGCTTGTATCTGTGTTTGTGGGGCCTGTTCAAATGTGTTTGTGTATTTATTTGTGTATTTTCATTTGTGTTTTCATGAGGGTTTATGCATGCATGTTTTCTTGGTGTGTATTGAATATTGATACACTAGTGGAAGCATGTTTAAAGGTATTTGGAGAGAAGCAACACATTAACATTTCAGCATCTCGGTCTCACACTTTTCCCACATTGCAAGTCAAATTCAGTTTCCTGCCTTAAAATGGGTATCTTACACACTCACAGACTGGAACCCATGCATAATCTCACAGTTCCACAGATAGCCAGTTCATGTCAGTGGGTCTTCCCTACACCATGGGTCAAGATTAAAGGATTTTCTCACTGGAAAGTTGCTCATCCCCCGGCAGGGAACAGGAGAGACAGAGAGGTTTATGGAAGAGTTACACAGTGGTAAGATCCACAGGCCTGTCTGGGTAACCTGCTGGGCACAGCTGACTAATGACACTACCTGTCTGTCTTAATCACTGTTAGCATTGCAAAGTTACAGTGGAGACAGGAAAGTATGTTGAAGGGGGACATCACGACTCAATGTACATAATTACACGTGTTTTTTCACTTTTATCCAAGTTGTATCACTAGAGGAAAATGACAAATACAACAAAGATTGGAATTAATAACAAGTCAAGTTATCCACATGAACAAATGTTTACTGGTAAGATGTATCAGATTTATTTGTCCAAATTTTTTTTCATCTCTCCTTTTCAATACCACATTGTGGATTAAGAGTAAATATATGGACAACAGTGTGCATTGAAAAAGTGGGAACCTGCCTAGGGAAATAATGCAAGGGGAGAACATGATAACTGAAGGTGAACATGGAGAGATCTCAGCAAAGGCGGGGAAGAGGAGTGAAGTGAAGAGAAGAGTAACAGAAGGGAAAGGAAGAGGAAAATGTGGCAATGTCAGGTACAGAGGGGATGCCCTGAGGTTGAAAAGAGGGTGTGTGTCTGTGTGTGATATGGGCTGAAAATGTCTGTCAAAAAGTTTAAAAACATTTTTTATTTCCAAGTGTGGGGTTTCAAGTGTTAGAGGTTAGTAGCAGGGCATGCCAAGGGATTCTGATGCTGTGTGCATGTGCAGTATTCTAGAGTCTGGGAGAGCTGCTGGACAAACCAGTGGACTGTTGTACACCGGGGTGTGTGTGTGTGTGTGTGTGTGTGTGTGTGTGTGTGTGTGTGTGTGTGTGTGTGTGAGAGAATGTGTGAGAGAATGTGTGTGAGAATGTGTGTGAGAATGTGTGCGAGACAGGCAGCACTGTAGGGCACCACCTTGGCAGGGGTATTAAATCTTTTTCATCCTCTTCACCGGCTGTGGGGAGGACCAGGAGACAGATTTACTCACAGAGATGCACACACACATGCACATACAGTAACTGCTTTTTAGAGCACACACTCATGCTAAAACAGACATTTTGCATTCTATGAGACATAGACATTAATTCGCATGCCCAATCGAATTTCTACGACATCGACAATGTCTGACAGTCTGTTGGTTTCTAACTTAACATGCTCCCTGGGCTGTCACTATGTCAATGAATCATCCCCACTGACTCACACAGCCAATAAGTACAATCCAACCTGGCATGTGCTACATATGCAATATAAGCTGGGACCGGTATCTGGTGGAAAAATGTCTCTCTCAAATTTTTGTTTGGTTCTCCTTCAGATTGGATCAAACTGTCCTGTGGTTATTTGCGCTCATAAGTGTTGTATTCAGCAGATTGACAGGAACCCCACATTTTACTGAATGCTGGCTGAGTTTACTACTACAATAATTGTGCTGTTTGCAGTTTTATTCTTAAACTGTGAAAAATTATGAGTGATGGTCTGGTATTCTGATTTAGAAAGAGTGGTTTCTTTTGTTGGTCAATACTCGACATTGCTCACTGGTATAACTTTTTATTTATTTATTTTTTTGACATATCTGTTTATTATGAAGTGACAGGGGATAGGCATGAAAGGTAGAGAGAGATG
>NC_045737.1:19315576-19325367 GCF_008692095.1 Etheostoma spectabile | reverse complement strand
ATGACACACAGCAAAGGGCCACAGGTTGGATTCAACCCAGGTAGCTGCAGGACTCAGCCAACATGGGGCGAACGCTCTCATTGGGTGAGCCAGAGGCCGCCCTGGAATAATGACTGTTGTGTATTCTGTACCTCAAACACTCAACAGTACCACACGCAAGTTGCATGTATATGCATACAAGTTTCATAATGCTCAAATTTGAGATTTTAAGTCATTTTGAATGCATGTGGACAAATGTTACAGTTTTGTACATGTGAAACATACTTAACATAGGTTCTACTTTCTTAAATAATGTGGAATTTGGGAATATAATTAGATTGGCTGTGTTTTTATAAAAAAAAAATAGGAATGATTTATTTATTTGGACCACGCACTACCATCAACATGAGCCTATCAGGGACTGGAAGCCAAAGGAGCTGCTCTGTGGTCAATAAGGACAGACATGAATATGTGTAACCTGGTGGTTGTAACCTGCGTCGCTGAAAAGAGAAGCCAACATGCTCATCAAATCCTGTTGCCCCAATGTTGTATCTCTTCTTGGATTACTGCCCAGTCCATTTGTGAGTGACTACAACATGACATGACAGCGCAAAGAAGCTTAGGGTAAGATTATGTCTCATATTCACACATATCAAGATTATTCACAGATATTCAAAGTCATGTTATCTCCCTACTGGCAGATCCTTTTCAAGTTTCGCTTGAAACAAGTTTCTGTATTCTTGTCTTTTCCCTGTGTATTTATCATTTGTGTACTGTACATAAACTGATGTTGTCCTCTTGTCAGCCTGGTTGAGTGGCGGTTAACTCAGGAAGTGTCGCAGGTCACTATATGACTCACTGAAGTGATGATGAAATGTCATTAAGGGAAACCTTGAATTCCTCTCTGCTCACCCATTATCAGCTATTATAGAAAATACTGTAGCATTAAAACAGTGCCTGAGATAGAAACTATCATGTTTCCTGTAAAACAGTCTGTAGCTGCTGTTAGTTTTCTGAAACTATTATAAAATGCATGCAACACTGAAAATCTGTTAAAGTTGAGATTCTGTTTAAAGATCAGTTAGGGGGATCAAGGTTAACATTGCTCTGTTGATCATATATACAAACGAGAGGGTGTGTGACACAGATCACTGAAAAAGTATTTTTGTTAGTTTTATTATGGATATTAAATTGTGTTTGAAGAGGCAGACGTTAAAACTGCCAAGTACTAACTGCTGGATTAAGGCTTTGGATTTAGACGTTTACTGAGGATTATTTTTTGTCTTCAGCAAAATATTAGTAAAATTGAGATAAAAGTGCTCATATTTGAACAAACATACATGCCATCACCAGAGCATCGATGTAAAAACACAGGCCATCAAAAAAGTGTACACAGACCACACACGCAAATTAAGTCTCTAGGTACGTGTTATGCTTACCAATTTGAAATGGACACACACACAAACACACCAGCTGAGCTTCGTCCGCTTCCTCCTAAACCTAGATGCTGCTGTGTTTGTGTGAACATTTCCAGTGTGCTGGTATTATTTGGAGCAGTACTGTAACTGTGTTGCTCTGTTCGAGGGTACCATAGGACTGCATGTCCTTACCAGCAGACAAACAAGAACACACAAAGCCCTGTCAGCACGCTATCAAACCAAAAATGAGATGTCCATCTTACAGGAAAAAAATTGACATTTTGGGAAATGTGCTTATTTGCCTTTCTGCGAGAATTAGATGGCCGACTTGATGCCACTGATATCTATATGCTAACTATGAACCAAGAGTCAGGAGATGCTTAGCTTAATATACTGGAAACCAAGGGACTCAGCTAGCCTGGCTCGGTCCACATGTACCAAATACCCACCAGCCCCTGTAAAGCTCACTATTCAATGTGTTATTTCTTTTTTGATTAATCCATACAAAAACTGAAGTGTAAAAACAAGTTCTGGCTTTTTTTTTGGGGGGGGGGGGGGGGGGGGGGGGGGGGGTGCTGGACTATACTGGTTTCCTAGCAACGTCAGTTATGACAGAAGCCCCCGATCATGACATTCTCTAGCACATAACTCCCGTGAACGGTCATGTTCAGGAGACAATCACACATTTACTGTAAAAATTACATGATCGCTTACGTGGCTGTGAGGTAATTGCTTATCTAGTTGGCAGATGCTTATGGAACACAAAAACAGACGCACCCTATTGTTCTCTCCTATTGGTTAGTCTTCTCATGTGTCTCTACTTTGTATCTTTGTCTCATTTTCTCTCCCAATTTTGCTAAAATTTTCCTGTTTTCTCTCTTTTCCTTTTGCCTGTTTCTTTCTGTCCAAATTTCAGCATGCTAACAAGTGGGGGTGGGGTAGAGAAAGATTAAGAAGTGATTAGGACAACATTGGAGGTAGTTTCTACCTGCTGGGCCTCCTGCTGGGTTGTTAAAGCTGACCTTCTTGTCTCCTCCTTTCTTCTGTTGCTTGTTTCTCTCCTCTCTTCTCTTTGCTTTCTATCTCCCCCTCCTCTTTTCTCATTTCCTTTCACCTCTCTTCCCCTACAGTCCCTCTTTTCATTTAGTCTCATTTCCTCTTTTCCCGTCGCCTCCTGTCCTCTGCTTTTCTTTCATCTCTTCTTTTTCTCATCTCCTATTGTTTCCTTTATTCTACTTCTCTTCCATTATTTCCCCTCAAGCAACAACAGCAGTTGGAAAAAAGTGTGGAGGCATAGAATGTGAGTGCCACAGCATGTTGGGTTTCTGTGGATGCTATTTCTTTTTCTCTAAATCTTTTGAATGCTTGAAATAATGTGAAGGTTGACATACGGTGATGAGTACTTAGCTAGGGTCATTTGGCCAGTAGAGGCCATTGTGCAGAAAAAACCCAGATGGGACTGTTTGATTTCAAGCCACTAATCACTGTTGTCTTGGGCAACGCTGAGCCCTTGACACTACGATGGCACCTGTCCAAAATTGAGTTAATGGGAAATTCTTGATAAGTGCCCCGTTAAAGCTATCAGCTGAATGAATTGTACACACTGTTAACGGGACTCAGTCAAACATTTTTAGCAGTTTTCCATCTTAAATGTGGTAAATAAAAAGTGTCAGATATAAATTTGAAATCATCCTCGCCTTTACTGTAAGCCCAGTTGGGTGTATAAATCATGGGGGGAAAAAAGCTAATGTAATGTTGCAAATATAAGGATTTGATCAAGATCATTAGGATTTAATTGGCCATCCTGATTAATGTTTACCCTATAATATTGTAGTGCCCTATTCTTGTGTGTGTGTGGATGTACGAGTGTGGTTTAATATTGCATTATACACGTCCATGCACACCTGCTGAAATGACAGATTCAATCAGCAGAAAATTAATTGTAACATTTTTAATAAGCTAATTATCTTCACTCATTGTTCAAGAAAAACGGCAAAAATATTTATTAGTTTGATTCAGCTTCTCAGTATTACTTGCCAACCTTTGTAAATGTAATATCTTTGGGCTTTTGACTGTTGGTTGGACAAAATGAGCGATTTGAAGATGTCACCTTGGCACACACACTTTCTGATTACACTCTTTTTAAATGGTGCCGTGGGGTCACTTGGTGTTTGAATGAAGCTCACCCCATTCTAACACCCTCACCATTTTCTAACATTTTATAGACTATACATGTTTGTTCAATTCCTTAATTGAAAAGTAATTCAGATGGTAATTGGTGATGAAAATGATCATTTGTTGAAACCCAATTTGTTTTGAAACATGAGAGTGAAATAGCAATTTAGATGAACAGTGAGCAAAGAAAGCTACAGAGAGCGCAGACATTGACTGACAAACTCAGTGAGATATTATGGGAGAGATTGTGGGTGAAAAGGGAATGAGGTCCTGAGAGACGCAAAAATGTTAATGCAAACACTGAAGAACTTATCTCAAAGCAAAACAGAAAAAGAGACCGAAAGACAGACAGTGGGAGAGAGACGGAATCAGATAGGTGGAGAAAAAAAACAACAAGCGAGACAGACCCAGATGAGAGCAGCCAGAACAATCTAAAACAGAAAAAAGACTATATGAGGGCACATAAGATAAATGAAGATAGAGTGCTAATCAGTGAGGCATGTTCATTTGTGCTGTGTTTACAGTGTGTGTGTGTGTGTGTGTGTGTGTGTGTGTGTGTGTGTGTGTGGGGGGGGGGTGTTCTTATGTGTGTGTTGGTGCATGTGCTCATGCATGTGTACGCATGTATATTTTTAGCCATGATGATGAAGCTCAGTGCATCTGGTACCCCTAGCCCTAGGGAGGCCAGAGCGCACACACACAATTGTACACACACACACACACACACACACACACACACACACACACACACACACACACACACACACACACACACTCTAACTATATTTTTTTCACTGTTGTCTTTCAGAAATAAACACATGCATACATACAGTATACGCTAATTGATATAATCACACATGCGCAAACAATACAATCTCACATGCACACTAGTCACTAGACACTATTAACAAAGGGCACAAAAACTTACACACACTGTGTCCTGGGTGGAGAAGCATCTCTTTGTTTTTACCCTTTTCGTTTAGTTTTTATTGGTGGCCTTTTTATTTCTTCTTTCATTTTGTCTTTCTCTGCTGCTCCATATTACTACCTGAGAAAATACTAAAAACCTTTAGAGGTGGGCTCCAAGGTCAACTTCACTGTTAAGTGAGTCACACATCCGTCCTGCAAGTGAGTGCTAAGTCGGGGCAAGATAGTGACAATCACCAAAGCTTAATGTGATGCAAAACCAGTCAATCAAACAAGCAACTCTCCAAACATGTCCTTGTTTAAAATAAAGTACCTTTAATTGTCAGAATCACCAGAAAATACTCACTTTAGAAATTAGCTACTGAAACCCAAATTTACGCTGAGAAAACTGTATTGAATTTGTGTTTTAGTAAGTTGGGTCTAATAGCACTTTCACATTAGTTTTGGCATCCAGTCCACAGCTTGAATAATGCTACATTTAGTATACCAGGGATACAACAATGTCTTGTATCTTTCTTTGTTTGCTTTGAACAGGAAAGCTAAAAAT
This sequence comes from Etheostoma spectabile, assembly GCF_008692095.1. Lineage (NCBI taxonomy): Eukaryota > Metazoa > Chordata > Actinopteri > Perciformes > Percidae > Etheostoma > Etheostoma spectabile. The sequence continues at coordinate 19,320,321 of NC_045737.1, read as the reverse complement.
TGGGCAAAATTTTCCTCCAAAAACCTTGCTTGATTTTCAATGCACTCGCCAAGCCGTGGCACAACAATATGTGATTGATAACAGTCTCTCTCTTCAGTTTCTATGTCTTCTTCCAAAGTCTTCCGAAGTCTTTCTTTTTTTCTTTTGACATCTACACAAAGCATCTGTACAGTACTGGCTTCAATCCTACAGTGCATTGCCAGAAAAACAACACATTACATAATATAAACAGTATCTATATATATAATGCATGTGCACTGCAATTAAGGATCATACAAAGCACATTGTTCATCAACAGTCTACTTTATACTGTGCATCTTTGGCAATGATAATGAAGAGCTCTCCATCTACTGTATAGCACATTTAAGAAATATTGTACACCAACTCTTGGTGTTTCCAAAATGTCAAATTCCCTTCAGCTCTTTCTCTGCCCTTCTGTCCATTGTTGTACTTCCTTCCCACCATCTTCTCTGTTTTTGCTCTTAGAGTCATCCCAAAGACTAACCTAAAAACCTAGACGCACCCTAGTGGCAGCAAATGCAATTTACAGACAGACAGACAGACAGACAGACTTTTCAAACTGTGGGGTCACTTAGTGTTTGAATGGAGTGCTGTTGTGACCTACCAACCTCTCTGTCGACAAATAACAATGGCACCCCAAGGTGGTGAACATTTATGTAAGGAACCTAAAGTAGAAATGTGTTTTTAACTGAGGAATAACCAATCACAACGTATGAACAATATTAAATCTTGTGTGGAAAAACTTCCAGGTTCTATACATGCATAGATTATTTAAAACATTTAAGTTATCTGTACACATTACCTGAACTGTAGTGTGTGTGTGTGTGTGTGTGTTTGTGTGTGTGTGTGTGTGTGTGTGTGTGTTACACAGAAAGTCTAGATAACTGCAGTCCATTTACCACTTCAACATTCATCTAATTCATCCATCCTAGCAGTGCTTATTCAACACATAGTCTGGATCTACAGTACATTTCCAGGATAATTGCCTTGTCTCATGCACCAGCTGTCCCTCACCTTCGTCTCTCTGTGTGTTGCCCACCTCAAACTCAGTTTGCTTCAGGATACAACACTTCAAAGTAGCAAGCTACACGCTGAAAATGACAAACCACGGCAGATCTTCCTCTGATCGTGGGCGTCTTCAACAAAAAATTCAGGGCGCCTCGCATTTTGCAACCTGCAAATGTGCTCTAGCTTATCCGGGCCTTAGTCATCATTACATTGGTGCACTTATAATTCACCTATATCTACTTCTAAAGTCAACATATAGTTTTATTTAGGAGACTCACAGCTTATTCTGAGCTCTGTTAAAGCAAATCTTGGGAAAACTTTACTGGAAACCATGATAAAAGGATGTAAACAGAGTTGATGGCTATATGTTTTGCGATTTTGTGTGTGTGTGTGTGTGTGTGTGTGTGTGTGTGTGTGTGTGTGTGTGTGTGTGTGTGTGTGTGTGTGTGTGTGTGTGTGTGTGTGTAAACACTTAGTAGTTTCAGTTTTTCCTTGCCTGTATCTGTGTTGCCCTGCGTGTGCCTGTGTGTTCATGTTTGTCTGTCTGTTTGGATGGATGTCTCAGCTGGCATAGCAGAGCAACATCACACATGAGTCAGACAGGGCTGAGCCCGTTTTGACAGAAGGAAAGGGATGAGGGAGAGGTATTGCCAAACAGGATGAAGCCCTAAAAAGAGCCAATCATCAGTGATTTTTCTGTTGGTGTGTGTGTGTGTGTGTGTGTTTTTGAAAATAATGAGCTCTGAGGTATCACATTAACAAAAAAGATGGTCCTGAATGATACTATAGATGTACTATGTGCTACAATTCTGCAGAGACTTCACAAGCGTCGTCATTTTCATCACACACACATTCCTAGGAGCCATAGAAATTCCACTTTTTGCTGCATGCTTTCTCAACTCCTGCTGCACTTTTGCTTCATCCCTCAGAGATTTCACTTGGAAAAGTAATGTTTGCTTCTTCTCAGTTGTCAGATTTAATAAAAAAAATATATCCAGGGAGCTAGTTCACTAAAAAATACAAGGATTTCTTTTTAAAATACGTCAACTTGCTTTTGCAGCCTAATGTTTAAAAACAGACTTGTCTGCTGCTCTTATGGAGGACAGGAATAGGAAAATGCAATGGGCGTCTGCAGTGACTGGCGCTTGAACTCGAGTTGAGTTTAGCTTATTACACAAAAAAATAAGGCTTGATACAAAGTAAAACATGGTGCAGGAAAGGTTAGAAGCCAAGGAAAGGCTTATAAGTAAGTAACGCTAGTTAAACTAAGCAGCAATGAGAATTAGAAAAAACCCTCAAGAACCTACTTTTTCTCCAAAAGTCAAGAGAGTGTGCATTTAATTATCTGAACATGTCAGTACATGTTGTCAAGTATTGGCTTCCTGAGGTCAAAGCTTTGCCTGGCTCCTATATTCAGCAGTCTTCCATTTAAGTGCTAATTAATATGCAACCAACAATGACAAATGTAACCAAAAAAGCACTTAAAAATGCTTTAGAGTGAAGGACAAAAAAAGCTTTGTCTTGTTCACTGAGCTCACAGGGGAATCCATACTCAAACCCACACATCCCCGGTCTAATTTTCCCAAATACACATGTGATTTCTTTCCCTCCTTTTCCCAGTGTGCCTCCTCCCAACCACACATTATTTCAGCTGTGGGAGGAGAGTTTCTTGACCGGACATTGATGTAGATTGTTTACAACATGGTAACAACCACAAACAAACTGGTTGGCGGAAATATGCGCACACACAGCAAGTTTTAACATGTATTAAGTTTAAAATAAACAAAAAAAAAGACAGCAGCTGCTGTAAAATAGCGAGAATTGGTGTGGGAAAAAAAGTCAGTATAAGCTCTAATAAAGTGAATTAATTTCAAATTTAATCACAGGTAACCTATAATATTAACCGGTGAAAACTGGAATGGTAATATCATTTCATTTAGCTGCAATACAAAAAAGTCCAAAGCCTATTAATCCCATTTTTAGGTTACAGCACCATGTCATTAACAGAACTATAATTAACAATCTTTTATTTCAAAGGGTTTACATCATTCACGCCTTTTTAATGTCTCTTACTGGTTTGTGTCCAGGAAACACAACAAACACGTTTAAAAAACGTTTCAGAGCAAGTCACACTGCTCTGAAATGCGGCTGATATAGACTCAATAAATGAATGAGGAAACCAAAGGGTGCTGTGACAGAGGGAGGAGACTGAGAGAAACTAGAAGGTTTTTTAAGAAAACCTCCCAGGTTTGATTGACCTCCTTTTGATTTGACCTTTGATTGACCTCCACCCAGCAATTCCCTCATCTTAGGGTTAACAAACAGTTTTCAATAAACCTGCTTTCTAAAAAAAAGAGCCCTGGTCCACACACACACACACACACACACACACACACACACACACACACACACACACACACACACACACACACACACACACACAGGTTAACCCGGTCTCATGCCAGTTTGTGAAATGGTCACTTTACTTGATTTACTGATTTGTGTACATGTCACGATTTTCTCGTTTATTACGTGTACACGTCATGATTTTTGAACGTGACCATTTCACGAACTGCCATGACACTGGGCTGCCCTGGGGGACGCAACAATGGGGAAATGAAACGCCACACGCCGGCAACAACAACGGGAAGGACCGCCACACGCGGGACTCAGTCCCTGGGCGCAGGGACACAATCCTCGGTCTAGCATTAGTAGTAGCGGAAAGTCCTGTGTTGTTGATCCGACTAGACTTCCTGGGCGGATTTTTGGCTTTTCAATACTACTCATGGAACAACATTAACACACAGAAATATCGTCATTAACGTGACTTTTACACAAATCAATACATTAAGTTATGTAACCATTACACAAACTGCCATGAGACTGGGCTGCAAAAGGCCGGCTTGGAGCCCTACCGCTGAAAGAGATGGCTAGAACCGGTTCAACGGTCAGCGACATGAACTTGTGGCAATCGTTGGAGCTTCCGAGCACTGGGCTTCCACCACTGCGAATGAGAATTTTAGCTTTAGGAGAAGACATTTTATCGGTTTATCCTACCGACGTAGACACTTACACTACCGGTCAAAAGTTTGGGGTCACTTTAAAATTTCCATTGCACTCCATTATAGACAGAATACCAGTTGAGATCAGTTGCATTGTTTTTTTAACCAGCAAAGCAGTTTTCATATTACATTATGTGCTTACATAATTGCAAAAGGGTTCTCCAATGTTTTCTCAGTTAGTTTTTTTTAAATGATATCAGATTAGTGAACAGAATGGGCCTTTGGAACATTGGATGAATGGTTGCTGATAATGGGCAATGTAGATATTGCATTAAAGATCAGCCCCCCACTCAGATCAGCTGGTATTCTGTCTAACATCGAGTGGAATGGAAATTTGTAAGTGGCCCCATACTTTTGACCGGTAGTGTAGGTGTTATGTAGTTGACCCGCAGTGGTAAATTGTCTGCAGTGCTGCGTGGGTTTCTGCCGTGTTCTGATCAAAACAGATCAAAACAGCAAAATCGACATTCCTTTTCAAAAATCTTTGATTTATTGTCAGAAATATGTTTTCAATAGCATAACTTTCATTAAATTTTATGTAACATATTTTCAGTAGGCCAACTGACTGGATGCAGGAACATTCTGATACAAACGAGCAGGCTTATTAACTGTGTGTGTGTGTGTGTGTGTGTGTGTGTGTGTGTGTGTGTGTGT
>NC_045737.1:19299277-19315566 GCF_008692095.1 Etheostoma spectabile | reverse complement strand
TGGATGGGTGGCTGGATGTTTCAGAAGATATACCTGTCATCATTCTATTACTCATCTAGCACTTTTCTCCTCTTTTATTTTCTCTATCGTTCTTTATTTTCAACTTTGTTTCTCTCTCTCTCTCTCCCGCTCACCCACTCTCTCTCTTTCTCTCTCTCCTGCTCTCTCTCTCTTTCTCTCTCTCTCTTTCCCCCTTTTGTACTGTATCTCTATCTTTTCGTCACCCTCCAATTCTTTCCTCTCATAATGTACCCACCTCCGTCTCTGTTTGCAGCTTGCCTATCTGTGTGTCTGTGTTTTGGTAGTGTGGACGTGGTCCTGTCAAAACCTGCTGTGTGTGTGTGTGTGTGTGTGTGTGTGTGTGTATACAATTGTGTCAGCGTGCGTTTGCTTTGCTCATGCATCTGTGTTTTTGTGTATCTGTTGGTTTGTGTCTAGATAGGGTGATCTGTGTGTGTGTGTGTAGTTGGGTTTTAGGGATCTTTGTGTTCTCTAAGTATGTCAGCATTCATCTGTGTGTGTGAATTATGTGTGTTTTTATTTAAGTATCAGTATTTGTGTGTTTTTGTGTTTGTGCATTTTTCTGTGCAAACGTTTTGCATGTGTATCTGTGTGTTGTACTATTTTGTGTGTGTACATAATTCCTACCTTTTCCATTTACCGGTCTCTCAGACTTTTTTTTCTTAAATAAATTGCTTTTTTTTGCTTTAGATGAGAGACAGACAAAACGAGGCGAAGAAAGTCGGCTTGTTTGATTGATTGCTAACTCAAAGCTCAGCTTTGATTTTACCACGCCTAATCAATGCATCCTTACACGTGCATGCACACTCAATCGCAAGTATACATTCACAGAGAAAACTGCTTTGAGATTTTCATAGCTTCGATTTTTCAAGCACAGATGACTGAATATGGCTGTTTTTTTGTTGCATTTGTTTTCAGGGATGTGTGTTTTTTCTTTTTGCATTGTTTCTTCATGTGCAGCGCGTTTGGGTATTTGGTTGTATTGTATTTGCAGCGTGTTTGTTTAAATGCTGTGCATGTGTTGTCAAATTAATGAAGATGTTTGTTGCTCTGCCAGTTAAATTTGTAAGGTGGCTCTAAAATGTTGGTGGACAGAATATTAGAAAACACCTTGAAATGAAAAGCAGTCTAGTACAACCCCACCACTAACTTCATGACCCAAAAATGTACCATAGAAAAGAGTCTACGCACAAATATGTAAGTAGTAACAACAAGGTATTATTTTAAGGCGTATTCATTCCAGAGCTATTTGGCAGAAATGCATTGCATCAGATTATTTGTTGTATCATTTGTGCTTTCCATGTTATCTAAATCATTCCATGCAACATGGGGGCTATACGTTAACCCTCATGTTGTCCTTGGGTCAAATTGACCCATTTTCCTATATCAATGTTCTTTTTAAACTACCCAATTGTAATACCCAAAATAACACGATTAATTCTACAAGTACAAATCTCTACTTTAATTAATTTTGAGGTGTTTTATTCACTTTTATAGCATTTGAAAAACAAATTGAAGTGGTTTTGAAATAGTATTGATTGAAAGTTGACATATTCCAGTCTGTGATTATCCATCAACATACATTACTTTAATTATAGTCTAAATAATTCCTAACTTCTGCTTTTCTAATTCAAACATTAAGTTTCATTTTCTATTAATTAGGTTTATTAACCACACATTCCAAAAATAACTGTAAAAGTTAGTGCTACATAGTGTTGAAAATGTAAAAAAAGTGACACATATTGAAGAAAGACGTCAAAAGTGTTGAAAAAAGGGACAAAAACGTAAGAAAAGTTAAAAACATTGATAAAAAGCATCAACTAAAGTGTTGATTTTCAATTTTGTTGTTAAGCCAACACATGGGGTAAAGTAAAGTTCAAACTAAGAGTTAAACAGGTAGGAACTTATTCAAGAAAGCATTAAATTGCTGTTTTGGGCCAATATGATAAAACTATAAACCGCAGTTAATTTATTTGAATTAATATATCAACTTGCATACAGTACAGTATTGTAAAATGCTGCAGCTTCACACAGTTTAGAAGAAAAGTTGAAGACACAGAGCAGACTCTGGTAGCATGTGAGTCTAGTGCAGTGGGGATTCAGAAGCGTGGGACTTCAGCTACTATCTTTAGGCACACAAGTCACATTTTTAACCATGTGCTGGCTGAACAGCTGCTACACCCTGGCCACATCCTGAGGAGAGGTGGTTCAGAAAACTCAGGTAGTGTTATTTTTAGCGGTTACATGCATGAAACCGACTGAAGTGAAGGACAAGTTGTTTAGTGCTGCCTTATCAAGTTCTGCTCTATAAAGCTCAAATTGTTTTGAGTGTAGAATAGATGTTTTAGTCCAACTCGACAGAGGTTAGCTGTGCAATTAGCGGAGCCGTGCAAACAGTACGCCCTGATATTATAATTACTTAGCTCTCTTCCTCTCCTCTCTTGGCTGCACAAGTGGCCAAGCTCTTACATCAAAGCAGGCAGTAAGAGGATGAGTTCAGCAAACAACCAACCTTTTGGCCTTTTCTCTACCTATCACTGTGCTTTCCTATGTCATTCTCCACCGTTCAAGCTCTCATCCCTCATCTGTCTCTCTACCTCTTTTTCTGTTCTTTGATAATGTTGCTTAACCTCTCTTTTCTTCATTTACCCCGTCCTTGTCTGAAGCTGTCATCTCTCTTTCACTCAACTTTTTGTTTTATTATTGACCTTGACTTATACTAGCCATATATGCGTCTAACCTAGACAGAGGTATTGAATTAACGTTGGCTCTCAAAAAAGCAAAACTTTCTGTATGTGTCTAAACATTTGAGGCAGGACATTGCCACTCAGAAGAAACCATGTTTAGAAGACTTTTCAGAACTTGGAATGAGCCAAAATCATGTGTACACATCCCAGCCAGACTGTTATCTCTGTATAGGTTAAACATCCAACATGTATGTTTAGCAAAAAGTGAAAAGTTCCTGCCATGTCAGATTACAGATAAGAGCCAGAGACAACAAGAGTGGCAGGATGAGGTAAAACGTGATGGGCGGAGGGAAAATTTGATGAAAAAAGTTCTCTCTACATCACTAAGATAATTTGTTCAGACCTATTAGCATTCTTGAGTCTGCCTTTGCAACTCAAGAGCCAGGGTTTAAAGAAAGAGGAGACAGAGAGAAGGTGTGAGGAAGATGGTGATTGCCAGGTAAGAGAAAAGAAGAAGAAAGAGTCAAATATTCAGAAAATGGTGAGAGGAAGAAGACATACTGTACCTGGAAAAAGAATATTAATTTTGACAATAGGATAAAAGAAAATATGGAAAAAAGAAGTGTGGGAGTTGTGATCTGTGGAATTTAACAGGTGAGAAGGAGACAGAACGAGAAAGAAAAGGCGGCAGGAAAGACGTGACACAAATAAATGAGAACAGATACAATTAGGTGTGTGTTTTTCAAATCAAGTCCCTGGTTCGGATGGATCAAGAAATGCTGATCTGACATTTTCACTCAAAGGGGGGTGGGGAAAGAGAGAGGGAGAGAATGAAAAGGCTGAGAAGGAAAGAATGTCAGTCCCTGGAAGCGGAAACCGTGAGGGGGGAGAGTCGATAGGGAAGGAAAGTTAAAGAGACGAGCTCGTGAAATTGGAGCTGGGAGAGATGGATGGGATGCTGAGAGGGGCAAATAAGAAAAGAGGAACAAGACACAAAAACGTAAGGATAAAGGGACAGGAACCCTCCACCCCCCTTCCACCTCAACAAGTACTTGCATCAAAATACCTTAATAATACCACAAAATGAAAACCCTGCAATGACGTGTTCAAAGAAGAATAAATAAAAATGTTTGTGGTATTGACTAAACTACATGACTAACACATCACTACCATCTCTTAAAATACGGACGCTTGGTCAGGCGCCTTTGTTGTCGTTATTGACGCTAAAGGTCTTCTTTAGCTTGGTCGGGACTATCGGCATCCCTTTTGACGCTGTTAGGGTAAGGAAAAGCTTGTGGGTGCTCTGCTGGGTGAAAGTCCTGTGTTTGAACCATACACCACTCCGACCAACCTCCCTACGCGGTATTTCCCTCTTACATACTACTTGCTAAACCCTGTCTAGATACTGCTCTCCCCAGTACGTTCTACACACCGAAGGGTGCCTTTTTCATCGCCTCAGATGCGGACAGCCACTGTCCAAACGTCCGTGAGAACGGGTTGAAATGACAGATGGGACAGAGCAGTGGACTTGCCTACCATGATTTACAAATATGTTACTGTTGCAATCTGATTATGTAATCCTGTCACACACTATACTCAATTCTGCATGAGAGAGAGGTTCATGGAAACACAGCACTGATTCATATTTTCTTCTACCACCTGTTTGAAAAGTGGCTTGAATTTCTGCACATTATGGAATGGCATCATGACAAAACCCAGCAGAGAGACAGAAAGAGAATGAGAGGCAATAACAGAGAGGTGGTGTGGGAGGTAATTCTGTCTAATCTACTTTTGAAGAAAAGGAGTTCCATCTTGAAAAAGTAAAGGAATAGAGAAACTGATTAAACCCATCTGAGCGAGCAAGAGAGAGAGACAGCATGGCAAGTCTGTCTAAAAAAAATACAAGAACGTGACACAGGGAGAGAGGGGAGGGAAAGGGAGGGAGATGATCTGGGGAGAAAAACGAGAAAAACGAGAGACCGACAAGTTTGGAAAAATACCATGTGATGTGTGGAAGGTATGGACAAGGTGGTCATTCAAGCATTGCCTCAGACATTATTGGATAACTGGATTTCTTAACAAGTAATAAGGCAGCTGAACCTAGAAAGTAATGGAGCAGAGAGGCTAACAGAGATTTTCACGCTTTGCTTCGGGCAGGTCATTAAAAAAGTCTGTCGGATGATGCAGGCAAGGCAGGGTGTATATATTCTTTTTAGCCTCAGTGAATGGGAAATAAATTTGCCAAAGAAAAAACATACCGAGCATAATGTTGATAAAACTGCTAAAATTTACTATAGCAATTTATAGCTTTTGCATTGTTGTTCCCTCTGTTATAAAGCATTCATGAGGTGGCTTGAAGCTTTGGTGTCACATAGAGTGTTACTGTGTCTTCAAAACAAGTGCCCTTTTCTTGTCAGATCATGTCATGCACTGATTGATGTATGAATGGGTTTCCAGCAGATCACTCACTTGTAGTTGAGCAAGAGGTCTACAGGTTTCCAGGGAAAGGCTCATTGAAACAGTTTGGAATCAGCTGTACAATTCATTAAATTCATTCATTCTAACGGTTTAAAGTCAGCTCAACAGCATTTCAGTGGTGAAGATAAATCCATAAGTACCAGTCATTGTCATTAAGTTAGCCATGATTGGTTATAGTACTTTGTTTAGACAGGAGTGAAATATATTTACTGTGTGTGTGTGTGTGTGTGTGTGTGTGTGTGTGTGTGTGTGTGTGTGTGTATATGTGTATATATGCATGTATATGTGTATATATGTATGAGTGTGTGTGTGTATGTACATATCTATAATGTGTGTGTTTGTGTGTGTGTGGTGTGATCTATATGTGTGTGTGTGTGTGTGTGTGTGTGTGTGTGTGTATGTGTGATAGTTGTTGTTCATACAGTATATGGGACAGCGTCCACTGTGTCCCTGGTTGCGGTGCGTTAATCAGCTTATTTGCTGCTATCCAAAAGGGAGACAGCAAGCCTTTTGTCCAAAAAGACCAAGCTGCAAAATCACAATCGTACACACCAGATCTTACTTTCTCTCTCATTCTGTCTCACTCTTTACTTCCCTCTCTCTCAAGTTCAAGTTTTCTCATTTTTTCTCTTGCAATTGCCATGTTATACTTTACCACTCTTTACTTCCAGCATTATTCTTATCCTGCTCTAAACAAGGAGAAAAGTACCAGCTGGTGAAAAGATGAACAGAGCAGACAGATAAAGGGCAGCAACAGAAAAGAGGAGAAGATAAAAGCACATGAGGCTAAGAGAGGGAACTGGTAATTTAAAGAAGATAAAAACGTGTGGCGCAAAAATGTGGACCGACAATAGAGGAATGGTAGGATAATAAGTCAAGTAAAGAGAGTGGTAGAATGGTTTAAAAAAAAAAAAGCAGGATGGCATGGTAGTGTGTGTTTGTTTGTATTTGCCAGTGAGATCCAGCTGAGCAAAGAGATGAAGTTGACATATCTACAAGACTGAGAAGAGAGGAAGTGTGTGAAGATGGTGGGTGACAGTATGCATGTGAGTAAGTGGGCATTTTAGTTTGTGTAAAGGGTGCAGGAACAGAGAGATAAGAAGCATTTTAAAGCCATATTAGCAAGTGCCTTGAAAGCTAAGCGGCAGCTTTTGTACTCCTTCATAACCACACACATACACAAAATCCAGACACACTCATACACATTAAGCACGTTAGTCAGCTTTAATCACACAGCATGATAGTGTGTGTGCTTCCACAAGGCCGCTTAATGTTGATAATGACGTACTCTTTCACAGTAATAGATCTGCCATTCAGCACAATTAAAGGAACCCACACACACTTGCATTCACACATTTTCAAGAATCTTCTTTGTCTGTCTCTACTCGTAATACACACACAGTGGAAATCCACATCAATGAGCCATTATCAAGTCATCACATTTCCAAATTGAGGAGTATGTTTGACGTGCTGTCACATTTCCTTTAATTGGCATAGGCAAATTACACACCCTGACACACACACTCTCACATTCACATTTGCTTTTGAATTGTGAAAATGTAATGCTTATATTAAGGATTAGGTCACAAGCTGTCACATTTCCTCCCTAGTTATAATTAAGGGATATGTAATACGATACTGCCAAACACACTGCTAATCTCACACACTCAGGCACATGCGTTTAGATACACATGCACTTTCACACACATCCATGCATGTTTAGCATGCATCCTTCTCAAACATACAGACACAGATACATATTAGAAATAGACGGAGAAACACACACTTGTACGTGTTGAACGAAGCAGATGTAATGCACACTGACTCTGAGCAAGAGAATCTTGTGAATTATTGAGACGACGCCCTGAAACAAGTGGTCACACAGCCTTGCACACAGAACACACATTAGCTGTATTAGTATTGCATGTGCATTCTGGCCTTTTAACAGTAGTAAAATAAACCGGCAAGTAGGATGGAAAGCAGATAGCCAATGCTGCTGGAATTTCACCTGCACTCATTTACTGTATGAGCAACAAAATCCATATGACACCAGGCCTAGACGTAGGAAATCAGCAAGTATAATCCAATAGCAAGTGTGGTTTTCTGCCTGATGACAGCACGGAGTGGACCCACCCATTTTTCACAAAAGAACAGCTCATAATTTGACACATACAACACACAAGCATGCTTGAGGTGAACACCATACCCTCATTACATTGGAGCCATACACAGACTGAAAGATAAAATAAGGATGTTTGTATATCTTCGATTGCTTTGGAGAATAATTACGTCTCCATATCAATTTTTGATTTTAAGCCAGGAAACGGTCACATCTTTCAAAACTATTTTCTATTACTGTAAGTAGTGATATATATATATATATATATATATATATATATATATATATATATATATATATATATATATATATATATATATATGATGATATACAGAAGCACTATCTCAAATGCAGCTCTTGTCTAATCTAAAAGTCAAAAGCATCAGAATTCAGTAAAATGTTGATTTACTCATCTAGCTACATCTTACTGCATGGAGTTTTAGAAGTTCAAATTGTTCATGCTAGTTGACACCCTATATATACTGTACGTAAAATGAATAGCAAAGTCTCTTTTAAGTACCATCTGATTTAAAATTGTGAGTTGGGAATGGACATATTTACTGTATGAATGTAATAATGAGTGTTATACTGTAATAACTTATTCTGAATAATTTGATGTTTATAATAATGTCTACAAGAAGATTGTAGACATCACACCAGGAAGATTAGCTCTTCACACTTTGGTGACAGCTAATGGGGATCCTTTTAACAATAAAAAATGAACAGTAAATGTTACATTAGCACATGTGCAAGTCATTTATGCTGGGAGTTCATTTTATAGTACCTATATTCAGCAGATCACATATTGCAAGTATGTAAAATTCCTCAAGCTTTTATTAAAATCTGAATTGACATGAAATCACCTGTCATAGAGCTTTTAAAATGACGACACCCCTTACGCTTTTCACTGCACCGGGAACTATGAGAGAAGAGTTAGAGATGGGCAGAAAGAAGGCTGGACATTAAGATAAATAGATAACTTGGTTTTTACTCATTGGATGAGGGAGACAGAAATTGGGGCAGACCTTGGAATGGGAGTGAAATAGTGGGATGAAAAAAGATAGATGGATAAATAAATAGGATTTCAGTCTAGTTCCAAGCCATGGGAATATGAAGGAAAGAAAAAAAGGTGGACTCAGACAGACATGGAAAAAGAATAAGACATGGATAGATAGATGATAATGGGGGTTTGCCTAGTTCAAAACCATTGCAATGAGACAGAGATTGATATGGACAGATATGATAATGGGATTTCTGTCTAGTTGTAAGCCATGAGACTAAGCTTCATGTTTGTTGTGTACTGACTGACTGAAAGCTGCTTATAGTGCATATGCTGTGCTAAGCCGGATGTCACATTAGTTATTTACAGTAAGCCTGCACATTAAGGTGCAGTGTCTGCTATTTAAGGAATGTGACTCCCTTAAATCTGATGCACAATTGATAAATTCTAATAGTTTCCGTCTTGTCAATTCTGCTGTCGCTAATGTGGAATGAATCTATCTGAAATACATCTATAAAACTTCATACCCAACAGCCATATGTTTATCCATCTGAATATGCAACAATCCTATACATTCCATTCCTTCATGTGATTTTGTTTTTTATTCTTTCATTTCTTGTGTTTGCAACTACAATTATGTGATACAAGCAAGGAAATGTCAAAGTGGAACATATACCTGCATTGTTTGAAATGTAGGTGATTTTGTGGAAAGGCCTGCACCTTGTTTTCCTTTGCAGCTTAAGAACTGTTACTCACCAGTAAGAAGCAATTAAAACAATGACAAGTATATAGGTCTATTTCTATAGCAACTGTCCATTTTCCCTTTCACACATGTCACCACCCCACCGCCTCAACTACCTCAACACCAGTTATAAATTGCAACTCCAGTTCTATGCAAGTTACTGCAGATCCTGGGGACTGCTAGACACTGGTAGACAAAACACTGGCCACTAACCTGCTATACCGTTTCTCTGTATGAAAATGTAACAAGCCATTCCGTCTCTTTACATACAAAACATGACATCTACAGTACCTGGTAAATACATAACAGAAATACACATACTGTAACTAATTTCTGAAGCTAATAAGCAGTAAGTTTGGATATGAATTGCAGCAGGGAATATTGGGCAACAAAAGCCTATGTCTAATGTCTTTCTCTTAGATGTTTGGCTTCTGGAGGTTGAAGCATAACTCTTCTAATGACCTTTTCTCCTATGGTGTGGAATGAAACCTTTTTTTGATTGTCAGTGACCTTCCAGCTGCTCTATATCCAAACTCTTTTCCTCACCATATGTTCAGAGAGAGACAGGAGAGTATAAAATACTGCAAGTGCTCATAGTTGAATGTCTGTGTGTCCTCTGTTGCTGATGGTCCATATATCTCAGAGTTGTGTGCGTGTCCTGCCACCCCTGTGAGGTCATTGGCAAAGCAAACATGCACACACAAGCATAGAAAGACAGAATTGTGTGTGTGTGTGTGTGTGTGTGTTGGGGGGTTAGAGAAGGACAGCCAATATATACTCTGCAGGAGGCCAGAACGACCACTGATCCAGAGATGGAGAGAAAGGGAGTTAGGACATTTACAAACAGTTGTTGTATGATGAGAATGCACATGTTGAAGCTTTCATGTGGCTACTAAGATTAACAGCATTAAACAATATTTGTCTTAATACCAATATACAAACAGATATAATCACAGCTGTAGCTTCCAAAGACTTTCCTTTAAACATTTATTCAACTTTTATCAGTCATTTCAGCAAGTCACTCACACACACACTTGCTGTACAGTAAACATAGTTTAGTTCCTTAAATCGGTCAGTTTTCAGTTAACATGGACAATAAAAAGGACAGAGACAACTGCCCCTGTCACCGCATCTGTCTCTCTCTAGAAAATATAAATACATTGCTTTTGAATGATTTAGCAGAATATATCTCTCTTATATCTCTCATATCTCAAGTAACAGCTGTTTGGATATTAAGTGTAGCCTTTGTGTGTGTGTGTGTGTGTGTGTGTGTGTGTGTGTGTGTGTGTGTGTGTGTGTTCAGCCTTACAGCCTATAGATTCAAGTGAAGTCCGTCTTAGGTGTGTGCACCAGCTAAATGGCTAAAGCACAAAAAAACCTGAATAGGTCGATGGCTAATGGTTTAAAAGAAGGGAAAATATATCCATTGGTGTTGAGCCAGAGTTCTATCACTTTGTACACCTCAACCTCACACTCACACTTACTTGCGCGTGGGGGTGTGCACACTCACACTTTTATTTGCTGTTGGCAATCTCCAATTACCTTAATTAATAGTAGCTGGTTTCCTGTATCTGAGTCCTCAGGGCTCTTAGCCAATCCAAACTCATGTTGCTTCCTTGGAATATTTGATGACAAGACAACACAAACATTGTTGATGCATTGTGTGTGAATATATTTTTGTGCTCGTATCTTTGCATTTGTGTATGCATACTATGTAAGACTTGTGCATAGGTGTGATTGTGTGTGTTGTTGTGACAGTATCTGATCGTGCATTTGTCTTTGTTTCCCCTGCATGTGTGTGTGCGTGTCCTTTTTGAATGGCCGTGAGTGTGCGTGAAAGAAAAGGTAGGATTACCTGCTTGTTGTTGCGACATAAGGTAGGATTACCAGGAGAGAGAAACAGGGGAAAGAGGAGAGCAAAGGCAGTACGTGTGACAAGAGATACGATAGAGAGACAAAGATATAGATGGTGTGACACTGAGTGGGAGGCAGTAAAGTTGAAAAAAAGAGGTGGAGAGGCAGTTTCTAGTTGGAGGCAAAAAGAGATGGTGAGGATGAGTGAGAAAGAGACAGAGGTCGAGAGAGGGACAGGTTCATGCAGCATGTGGCCATTGCAGGAATAGGGGTGTTTCTGTTCCCCTAATGCATGAAAGATCCAGGATAAAACCCTAAAAATGGGACTTCTGCAATGATGACCGCTTCCAAAAAAACTGGATCAAAGGCTGACGAAGACCTCCTCTTGTTTCATTTAGGCTGATATGATCTAGATGTGGTGTGTCGTTTCTAGCGTAGCCTTTATTTAATGAACTCCATGTAACAAACACTGAGCTGTGGCTTTGGATTAGATTGTCAGTGATTGCAGGTCTACACTGCACTTTCAAAGTCCCTTTTGGGCCCACTTCAATTAGTTAGAGTGACAACAAAATGGTAAAGTGTAACATTACTACCTCCTCCTTCCTTGAAACAAAACAGGGGGAAAGGAAGTGGTGCTTGTACACCAACCCTGGCCTCCCGCAAAGCAGTGGGTGCACATTAAACAAGTGAACCATGGTTACAAACAGTTCTTTCAAGTGAACTCTAAAGTGGTGTGTTCATTTTAAGACCACAGTGTGTAAAAGGTCTGAACCATAACTTTATACTGACCAACTGGAGGAAAGAAATGCTAGGAGAACTACAATTATAAACGCAACACTTGTTTTTTTTGCCCCCATTTTTCATGAGCCAAACTCAAAGATCTGAGACTTTTTCTATGCACACAAAGGGTTTATTTCTCTCAATATTGTTAACAAATGTGTCTAAAATCTGTGTTAGTGAGCACTTCTCCTTTGCCGAGATAATCCATCCACCTCACAGGTGTGGCGTATCAAGATACTTATTAGACAGCATGGTTACTGCACAAGTGTGCCTTAAACTGGCCACAATAAAAGGCCACTCTAAAATTTGCAGTTTTACTGTATTGGGAGGGGGGTCTGAAAACAAGACAGTTAAAAAAAAAGGAGCTGCTGGATATTGGCAGACCTCTCTAAAATGTGATTTTGCAAGTTTTGCTGCAACAATCGGTTTGCATAACCAAAGAATTTCTGCACAAACTGTCATAAACCGTCTTAGGGAAGCTCATCTGCATACTCATTGCCCTCATCGTTTGTCGTTGTCACCGACTTGAGTGGGCAAATGCCCAAATTGATGGCAACTGGCATTTTGGAGAGGTTTTCTATTCACGGATGAATCCTGGTGTAGACTGTACAGGGTAGATGGCAGACAGCGTGTATGGCGTTGTGAGGGTGAGCGGTTTGCTGATGTCAACGTTGTGGATCGAGTGGCCCATGGTGGCGGTGGGGTTATGATATGGGCAGGCGTATGCTAAGAACAACAGACATAGGTGCATTTTATTAATGGCATTTTGAATGCACAGAGACACCGTGACGAGATCCTAAGGCCCATTGTTGTGCCATTCATCAACGACCAGTCACCTCATGTTGCAGCATGATAATGCACGGCCCCATGTTGCAAGGATCTGTACACAATTCCTGGAAGCTTAAAAGGTCCCTGTTCTTGCATGGGCAACATACTCACCGGACACATCACCCCTTGAGTATGTTTGGGATGATCGGGATCGGCGTATACAACAGTGTGTTCTAGGTCCTGCCAATATAATTTTATTGATTTATTGATTTATTGATTTATTTTTATTGAGTGTTTTTGGTGTTGCGTTTATAATTTTGTTTAGTATAAATAAATGTATAGTCCATCACAGACACAACTCGTAACTCAAATCCCTTTCCTAATGAATAATTAGAAATCAAATATTAAGTAATACACATGCACCACTTAACTTTAGTTAAGAATTATGGCCACATAGAGACCTCACTTTCCTTAAATATCATATTCTCTTTTGTTATGTAGAAACATCTCTAGAAGTAATTGAAGAGACAGTAGGGAGCCATCTGTAGTGTGTGACAGTTTGTCTGGGTGCGGCAAAGGTTAATCATGTGTGTATATATATTAAATGGATAGAAGCTCTGCTCTACGGAGAAATATGGATAACAAAATTACATATGACATATCGACCATTCTGCTGTCTCTGTTCTTCACGTTGCAATACCAAGGAATCTCCACATTTATATAGTGTCCTTCACTCTTGTTAAATGTATTTACTTTTGCACAATTAGCTTATATTGACAGATTTGGAGTTAAATGATGTGACTCTGCTGTTAATTGTGAGGTTATTAACATGGCTCAGCAACAATTATAATGTTGTGCTTTCTATGCTTTCTTCCTCTGGCCCAGATTAGCATGTTACAGTGATTATGTAAGGTCACTGTCCTGCAATGGTGTGCAGTGCTTCAAAGCAACTATAAAACCTCTTCATCAACTTCATCACCTATTTTAAGCATATCTGAAATGAACAACCCAGGGCAGAACCTACCTGCATGTGGATAGGAAAAATCTCAAACTTATTTAAAGATCAATATTAGTGCTGCAAGATGAAAATGTCTGATTGTACCTGATGTGATGAAAGTCAACAAGAGAGGAATCAAAGTGCAAGAACCAAAACTTGACAGTTAACTATCAGCATCACCCTACTTTACATCAAATTTATGTAAAACAGTGTTGGCAGGGTTGGAACTGTTGAGTCCTATTATTAGGAGAAAGTTACAACTGGTGGGAGTTATTTGCTTTGCTCAAGGCCACCGTGATGGCTTTGAGTTTGTTAATAGTTTTTAGGATTTTCTAATTACACATGTTGTCCTTCACCTATCCTGACTCAATGAAATTTGGAAATGTGCAGCCATACTCCCGACTCACTCTGCTCAAGTATACATATTGTTGGAAAGAATAACGTCATGGTATTATTGAATCAAGGTGGAAAAAAAGCCTTTAGGTTATTAATGTTTGTTTATATTTAGCTGGGAACTGGCATCTGTTGGTGTGAAAGGAATGCAGAGTGAAGCAATAAAGGTGGAGACGGCTGGTTTCCTGAGCATCATGCTAATCAGCCATCACTTATATATTCATCCCACTGCCTGCTGAATGTCACCCCCAACACACACCCTGACATGCAAATATAAAATACATCACATAAAATAACCACACGAAACTCTCTACTGTACATCAATCTATGTCTCTATTGCTTTGTCCTTCAATAGTTCATCCATCCATCCATCCTTCTTCATCTTCATCCGTTTATCTGAGGTCGGGTTGTGGGGGCGGCAGCCCCAGCAGGGGACCCCAAATTTCCTTTTCCTTTTCATGGTAATAAAAATGTTTTGATTGTGAATCCGTTGAACAGGTACAGTAAGTGCTCCAGTCAACCACTGGTAGCTAACAATAGATATTATTATACCACAAAACCTAAAAGTGGCTTAACCAATTAGTTTTGAGGCCATGATTTGATCATTTAAAAAGAAAGCAATGCTTTTTCCTAAAACCTCTGCATACAGTACGGGCTGATGCAATAGTGCAGCATTGTCAACAATAAGTAAAAGTCTCTAACATGTGGTTAGATGTTCGTGTTTCAACTTTGTGTCACTTCTGCAAAGTCTTAAACACACACACACACACACACACACACACACACACACACACACACAAGCTGCACTTAATATCCAAACAGCTGTTACTTGAATGTGACATCATCACACCTGCAGGTGAGACACAGAAGTACCTCGAAAAGGTGAGATCTTAGAAAGAGCAATGTGTGATTGACATGTGTGCTTTGTGTACTGTGAAGATGTGTGTGTGTGTGTTGCACATTTATCTGCAACTATTTGTCCTGTCTAAGTGGCAAGTTAACCATTTAGATTTCTTTAGATGCGTGTAATGCTGTTTGTTTTAATACACTATTCAACAGCACCTCATTGTATAATGTCACATTTTAACCACCACATCACCATGACACCACGTTGGTTGTTTCCATCTGAAAATGAGCGTAAAAATATAAATACAACTACATATTTAATCCATCATGTTCATGCAACTACTCTTAAACAGTTCATCGTAAATGTTTTCCTGTAAAAGAAACTATTATAATATTACTTGAAATAATTGTATCCGTGGTTTACATAAACTGCAACATTACTCACATTACATTACTCTCAAGATATTTGTGTATTATTAAAGTGTAATTAATAAACTCTGTCACACTTTAGTCTTTAAGCTTTAAAGGTCCAGTGTGTAACATGTTTAGTTGTTTATCAAAATTGGTGTTGCCCGATACAAACTTGTTCTTTTTATAAATATTTACCACCATCATCAATTCCAAGTATTCCTATGGCTTGAAATTTTACCTTTGCATGAACATATTCATGCACCACCTTGAAATACATTAGCCGGTAAGGGACATACAAGACATATTCCTCTGCCTTACGCGTTTTTGCTGTCACAAGATAAACTCACATGGGCTGCTAATTTGATTATTTATTCATTTATTTATTACACGGACAGTGCATTAATACACATTTCTTTCAATATGCCAGAGTTTTTCATTTTTCATCTCCAGTCCCTAGACAGATGGTAAAAGTCACCCTAAAAGAAGTAAAATTACATATTGCTGCTAATGGGTATCAACGCTTACCGGACCCCGGCAACTTTGAAAAAGGAAACATGGAGGACCGTACTTATTCAATATCCAAATTTAATTCTTTGCCCTGAAAAAGAATATTGAAAAGAGAGAGACCAGCTTTTTGAAGCGTGAAGGATACTGTAGCTGTAATTTGAACTGCGTAGTGCGAGTGAGTTGATTACAATATAGGATTTCAACGCCTAGATGGGAGAAATTTCTTCACAATGGACCTTCAAATGATTTGGACTTTTTCCCTTTAGATCCCTGTTATTGACATCCATTACTCCTAATCACACCGAACAATGTTTTTGGAACTTTAACTTTTGTAATGGTTACAACACACTTGTACAATCTTCAAAAGCAGTACATTAACAAATTCATGTTATTGCTTCCACTTAAAGTGGAATTGCCCTTTATTGGAACACAATCAGTAATCACAATGTTTGGATAAAATAACTTATTGATATGACGAGTGTTAGGTCAAAAGATGTCACTGTAGCTCATTAAACCTGTTGTAACCTTGTAATAATGAGTGTTTGTGAGCTTGTTTTGTCAGTGGACTGAATGAGCATTACTGTGAATGTGTGTGTGCTGACTACAGTAAACTGCAAGTGGCACCCCATCCTTCACAATGACCCCCCAGCCCCCCACACATACACACCTCTGTGTAAGCACCGACT
>NC_045737.1:19298192-19299267 GCF_008692095.1 Etheostoma spectabile | reverse complement strand
ATGAAGTTTAATGACTGTAATGCTGGGCCAACACTGGGGGCGGGACATTACATTATGACATTACTTGCCTGAGACTTAGAAATGGTTGTTTATACAAAAATAAGGTTTACTGTGAAAACTACAGCATCGGATGTAACTTTCTCTCTCCACAGACACTTACATGAAAGTGGATGTCAGCATGAGGAAGTCACAAATTGAAGTAGAAGTTGATGAGATCAGCTGAAGGAACAGCTAAATATGCTAAAAAGTTACTTTCAGCATTTAATCAAAGATGTACTAATTTTATTTGCCAATTTGCGTGCAATTTAAATGTTCTTGTTTTTTAAAGAGAGATGTTTTGGGGCATTTTTATAGACTGGAAAGCTATAGACAGGAAAAGGGGGAAAGACTTGGACACTGCATAGTTCAGAAACCAAAGTGCACCAACAATGGGTAAGGAAGCTAAATTACATTTCAGTGAGCTATACGATGGGGAGCCTGCTGTTTATGTGTATCTGTGGACACTGAAGAGACGGAGGGAAGAGAGTATAAAGCCTCATTTACAGTAGCATCCAGGCACAACTTACAACAGTGCTAATTAAATGAGCATCAATTAGCAGGTTAATCGTCTGGGTTGTGGTCTAAAACATCTGAGGGTAGCATTTAGGGCCTATTATCATCATCATGGTTTATGTTCAGTTGTCCCGGTATTAATAAAAGCCTTCCTGGTAGGAACAAATCTGACATAAAAGCTTGCTTTGCAAAAGTGAAATTGTGTGTGGAATAAAAAAACACAACAATACATAACAAGACGAAATGAATGAACCGCATGTGATTAAAATAAGGCCGAACAAAAAAAACAACTGACATGGTAAATACATTACTTTTAGACAGTCCAAATGCCACCAATGTGGCAGCATCAAGCTGCAGTTTAGTGGATGAAATAAACATGGAAAGTAGTGAAATTGGCTCCAGGCTCATCTTTATGAACGGACAGCAAAGGCTGCATCTATTTCTTATGTATCAGCCGGTGACAGGCAGCAGAGGTCATGATTGGTATTCCGCTCCATGATGTCCTCAATGTATGCATAGGTGT
>NC_045737.1:19293170-19298182 GCF_008692095.1 Etheostoma spectabile | reverse complement strand
GTGTGTGTGTGTGTGTGTGTGTGTCTTTGTGGATGACGAGGGATTAATTAGTCCATTGACAGAAATTAGCAGCCTCTCAAACTGGATGACCTCAAAAGTGAGAAATGATAAGAGTATTTTAAACTTATTATGATATATTCCAAATATACTTTAGCAAAAGACCCATTTGAGAATTTCTCCTTGTTGATATGAGGTTGAGGAGAAAGAAAATCATGCTTTCGGAGGTTGGCACTGATCGCTGATTTGATCAGTATGTGTCAGCATGCCATAGCCTGAGGGACAGGGACAATGACAGAGTGTCCTGAGTTGGTATGAAACACTGTTGTTTAATCATTAATGATGATAGCTTAACCCATTTTGTGCCACATGCATCAGACATTCAAGGAGATGTACCCTGAATCTCTCTGAGAAATCAAACTTACTGTCGACATCCATCCATCTATCTATCTATCTATCTATCTATCTATCTATCTATCTATCTATCTATCTATCTATCTATCTATCTTCATCCGCTTCATCATCGCGGGGGCAGCATATCCAGCAGGGAACCCCAAACTTCCCTTTCCCCAGCCACATTAACCAACTCCGACTGGGAGATCCCGAGGCGTTCCTAGGCCAGCTGGACACCTCCCTAGGGAGGTGCTGATGGCCAAAATCAACCTCTCGTCCATGTTCCGTTTGTGGATCCCCATGTATTCTGTGTTTACTTTTACTGTTTTTTTCAGACACGTGAATGCACGTCACAGCACACCCTGGCGGTTTTTGCACATGCCACAGTCACAGTCATACCATGTTGAACTTTGACCGTGACACGTGCAAGAAGGGTACTACTATTGCTTTTAACCATCTTTTAACCATCCACTTACATGGTTTCATCTCCACAAACACACTCCCTTCAAATGAAGTTTGGCTGCCTGTCAAACTCACTAGTTGAGTCGGCAGACTTATATACAACCACATCTGACCAGGTGGGTGTTAGCTCCCAACCTGCTGATCAACATCACAAACATGCTGCATTAGATTCAAAACTTGCATAATAAGTCATTATTGTCAGTTTCACCCAATATCTTATTCAACACGCTCATAAGCCTTTTTTCTTTGTATTCATTAAAACCAAAGCCTCTCATGCAGAGAAATAAATTAGTTTTTCAGGCTAGGTTTAGTAAGATCATACAATACATTACAATAAAGGGGAAAAAAGCCACATTATAATCACTTTACAAATCACAATACCATGCGAACATGCATCAGAAGACAAATTTCTTGTTACAGAGGAAAGAAGTTTAGTAAACCTTTAAAGTTGGTCCAGTGGAATAACAAAACTCATGATGTTATGTACAAACAAAGAAAGTAGATAAGTGATTCCTTGATTCTTGTTATTATTCTTTAGTTATGTATTACATCAGCTCACAACTCCAAACTTTATCCAGATTTAATTCCTGATAGATGTTTTGCATTTGTTGGCACAGCTATGTCAGATTTTATGTAGTTTACATTACTGCTGATTTCTTATACCATACATTAACATTTTATATTGATGGATGCATTTTCTATGCAAAAAGCCGCCGGTTTAAGTTAATATAAATAACAACTGGCAAAGACATTACACTTGTTGAGATAGGTAATCAGTGACACGTTAAACCAGAAAAATACAATGTTGTTGATATTGTATCAGAGCTCTTCAGGGTGAAAATTTAGACTTGCCTGCTACTGAACACTAACATTTTCAAAGGAAAAAGATACCAAATGCATATTTTCATGACATCCATATTTGCTTATTCACCATCTTTAAGGTTTGTAATATACCTTTTCCATTTCTATTTTCTCCACTTATGTCAATTCACTGTATCTCCAGAAGGGTTAAATACATGAAAATTTGTTGTTATTGTAATTTTTGGTTTCACAGTTTTACACGTAAGAAGTAAACAGCAACGATCCAAATTGCAGGAGTGCATCAGTCAGAAAACAATTAGACAATAAAGAGTAAGGACAAGACACAGTATTTTACTTTAGAAAAAGAAAGAATAAGCTAAATAAATACTCTAGTACTCTTGTAATGCTCTTAGATTCTAAATAGATCAGAACAAAACTGAAACAAGTTCATACAAATTATAAACTACCCATCAATAATTTTGAGTTACAACCTCCCTCCTCTTTACAGTACCTGTTTCAGAATTGCTCTTTTGTATTTCAGTTTAAATTGTTTGACATTTTTACTCAATTTGATTTAGTGCGCCAAACTATTCCAGAGAGTCACCCCATTAACTGAAACACCCATGCTTTTAAGAGTAGTGTGGACATACAGTTGTTTTAAATTCAGTTTGCCTCTTAAATCATAGCCCCCCTCTCTATCCAGGAAAATGTTTTGAATGTTGCCTGGAAGTAAATTGTTTCTTTGTTTGTACATTAATTGTGCCATTTTAAAATCCACTAGACCCATAAGTTTCAGAGCATAAGACCTTAAGTGTACTCACGATGACCTACATTACTTTCCTTACTGCTTTTTTTTTTTTTAAGTGTACATACTGTTTGTAAGGTGCTTTTGCGCACAATAATTCATAGAAATCTGAGATGCCTTTTTATTTTATTCATTTATTCTCAGGGATCACTGTGCTATAAATATTCATTCAGCATGTGTGATCATACGTCTTTTAGTTTTATAATTAAGTGCTTAGATTGAGTGCCCATCAATAATGTCTATATATACCAAAAGCTTTCACTCAACTTACACACCTACACACATACATAAACCCACATGTATTCTGCCAATCCCTCAGCTAGTTATAATTGTAACATGCCACTTTTACTTAGTCAGTCATTTGACACTGATGCCCATACAATATATATAAACACACACACACACTCATACCCACTATATACTAATAACCTATAAGAATAGTTATTTATTTAAAAATTAAACAAAAATACCTCCACTTGAAAATGTGATGGACTCAAAGCATGCCTCTAAGACAGAAAGAGAAAGACAGATGATCATGACACATGAGCCAGGCTAATCTGAAATGTTAGTTCACACCTCTGCATAAAGAACTCGCGCATTGACGCAGCTGTGTGTTTGATGACCTTAGGGAAAGTGTGTGTGTGTGTGTGTGTGTGTGTGTGTGTGAAAGACCTTACAAGGATAGAAAGGTGAAAAAGTTTAACTATGAGGATATTTATTGGTCATCCCCTCTTTTTAAATCTTCATTTTCAGCTTAAGGTTAATGCTTGTCAAAGGTTGAGTGTAATAATGTTCAAGGACTGGCATGAATGAAAGGTCTTCACAACGACAGATATGCGTGTGACATTCACTGACACCCTTGCGTTGCACACATGCTTTAAAAATGACAAAGTTTAACAATTGAATTTTCACCCCAAATAATAACAATAAGCTGTTAATAAGAAACAAGTTGAAGTTTAAAATGAGCTTAACTGGGTGTGTGGATGGGTGTGTTTGCTTTGGCGTGCTTATATTTGCGAGAGTGGGAACATTTGCGGATGCCGCGATAAAAATACCTGCTCTTGTCAGACTTAATTAAGTTTGTCCTCATGTGGCTTCTGTTGCGATCAATTGCAATAAGACAGAAAATGACTGATGAACAGGGAGTGAGACACTGATGACAGAAGAGGGAAGTGAGACAGAGAGGGGAGAGTGCAGATGCAGCCTAGAAGACAGATAAAGAGTCACAGATAAAAAGAGTTGAAATACGCCAGCAAATTGAGAAAAAAATTGGGTATAAAAAAATGTATGTAGAATAGGAAGAGACAGAGAGATAGGTGCCAACTGTGTGATAATCCTCCTCTTATTATTACATCAATCAGATTACTTGCACCATATCCGTGTAATTATCTGTTTAACATTAATTAAATTGGTCTAACCAGATTGGAGTTGTAAACAGATTAGATAAGGATTACAAGGGCATGCTGTACAATACGAGAATGTTACAGCAGGAGCTACAGTTTCTGGTCTTGTTCATAAGGCTAGTCTAATCTGTCATTTTAAAAGCCTAGGAATCATTTGACAGACCTGCTACGTATACAGTTTATGGATTATAAATGTTTTATACTATGGCCACTTAAAATTCACAATTCTGATCAGATGACACTAGGGATTACTTTCAACTAACTGGACACTGCTTGAAAAGCTTTATTCTACAATATTGCCAAGGGACTTTGGTTCTTTATTTTGTGGTCATTTTAAACGAATCAGTCAGTGATAAAGTTGATTTTATATAACACATTTTACAGGCAGTCACAAAGTGCTTCACATAAAACATTTGTAAAAATACAGTAGGATCCAACAGAAAATTTGCAAGAAAGAAATAACTTAAAGACATCTCATCATCTCAAGCTCAATATGTTTAATAGGAGCTCTAAGTTTGAATGTTGGTTGTCATTGATTTGATATGTTGATCAAAATACATGTTATGATCAAATATAACACCATAATTTCTCAGTTTGGACGGTACAGCTGAAGAAAGAGACCCCAAAAGATGAAAACTTGTAAGCTGTAGTGTCCAGAGCAACAATAAGGATTTCGGTCTAATCTTCATTAAGATGTAGGAAATAGTTTGCCAGCCAGTCCTTGATGGAAGTCAAACATTTAAGCAACACTTTGTCAGTCTCTTCCGGGTTAAAAGACACATACTGCTGGATGTCACAATATAATAGTATAAAAGTGATAACGGATATCTCCAAATTGGCTAATTATATGTCCCAGGGGAAACATATACAATGCAAATAAAATCGAACCTAACACAGAACCCTGAGGCACCCCACAAAAAGGGGCGGCAATTTCTGAACAATAGGGACCAAGTGACACATAAAAACTTCTACCTAAAAGATAGGAGGAACAAATCCACTGCACTAAGGTCCAGTAGCACCAAAACCGAGCATTCACCAATTCAGAGGACATTAATAAGTTGTTGGACACTAAGAAGAGCAGTCATTGTTGAATGTTTCTGATGGAAGCCAGATTGAAATTTGTCTAAACTTTTCTGTGTATTCAAGACAGC
>NC_045737.1:19271937-19293160 GCF_008692095.1 Etheostoma spectabile | reverse complement strand
TTGGAAACAACTTTTTCTAAGATTTTAGAAATAAAAGGCATCTTGGAAATGGGCCTATAATTTTTGGGAATTGATGGATCCAAGTTGGTTTTCTTGAGTAGTGGTTGAACTGCATGTTTAAAATAAAAAAGGACACAACCAGATTGCAGAGCGCTGTTAAGTATAGCGAGAACCCAAATACTCAATACCCAAGAACGTTTTTAAATAAGTACAATTAAGTGTTCCTTAACCTTTGAAAAAAGCATTATAATGACAGCCTTAAGGAGTGGTGACATTTTGTCTGTGTGAGTGGAAATCAATGGTCCGCAATTAGTTGGTCCATGCTGAATACAATGCATTGTAACAGGTAGTAACATTATTGATGTATGTAATTTAAAGGTAACCTGTTTAGCTTTCTTTGCAAGTTACATTTTGCACTAAATTGCATTGTATAACCTCAAGGCCAAACAAAAACATGGAATAAATATAATTATTATTAATTCTTAATTAATTAAGAATACTTAATTGTTTCGAAACTGTTCTGTTGCTTACATTGGCTTACCGTCTACTTCTCCTCCTTTTTGACTGACACGTGCTACTTTTAACATCCACCAACTGTCGGTATAGATAACTACTCTCTACACTGCAGTTGGCAGGATGCCAAATTGCTTCACAGCGCCGCTGGTGGTCACAAGCTCCTGGGGCTTCTTTCAGGTCTGAGATGTGTGCATCCACCTTACAGTGCACATGTTAATTTTCAAACATTTACACATATTTACTGTGTGTGTGTTTGTGTGGTGTATGCTGTATGCCTGCCCAATGTGCCTAGACTGTCTTTTACAAATAATTAGCCTACTATTCTCATGGAATTATTGCCTTCACCCTGACAGTAGCATGCTATATTGAATATTCATTGCTGTGTTGGAAGAGCAGAAGTTTGGATATTTTTTTTTTTACGTTGAAGACAAATACATTTAACTTCAACCCTGAAATGTAAATCTACATTATTTGTATTTCAAGCCTTGCTCAGAGTTCTCTACTCATCCTTTATTTTCTACTTTCTCTTTTTTCCTTTTTCATCCATCTGTTTGTGCTTCAAAGTTGTAGGGACTGAAAATTATCTGGTTATTTTATTTTTTTCTCCCCAACAACTCTGCTCCCATGCTTTCGGGTTATGTTCTGTCCTTCTTTTTCTCCCCCCCTCTTTGATACCTATTATCCTCCTGAAGAAACTCATCTTCTGCCTGTTGCCCACCATCATTTCCTCCTTTCCTTTCTCCCTAGATACTTAGTTCCTATTGGCCCATTAAGTTAGTTGATGCTCAAATTCATTTAGCCCATTTTATAAGCAGCTTTTACAAGTTGGCTGCCTGGCTGTGGACTACTGAAGTATAGAATTGAATGGCACCAAGGCCCGATGGATATATCCTTTCCTCATATTCATAGCCAGAAGATCCTGGCCCAACACTTACAGATGCTTTTCTTCACAACTCTGTTTTTATTGAAGAAACTTCTACTTTGTTTGTTTATCACTCTTTTTGGTTGCCATGTTTGGGGTGAGGCACTGCAGGTGATACTGTTGGCTCAACTTTAACATATGACATAGAATAACCACCAAAGTAAAGAGTTGATTTATGTGTTATTGTACCAGCAAATTAGCCTATAGGGCAAATTGCAAGAGCAATCAATGAATAAATGCTAGCCATCTTATCCAAATGTCATGCATTTATTTTCTACTGTTCATATTCTATTTTTTTTGTTTTTGATAACCTATCATATAACATATAGGAAAATGTATATTTATGCAGTAAATTTACACACTACATTTTCTTCATCCCATCCATTTTTTTCTACCAGATAAAGTGACTGATTACAAACTCACTTTCTTAGAAAGTACAGTAAAGTTCTCAAACTGTTTGAGAATAGACATGCTCAAAACACAACATATCCTCAAATGGTGTGAATTTCACACCATGGTTCTACTACCGCTACTGGCGTGCAGTGGGAACAGTAATGAAAGTACTTTTTGACCCAATTGACACACACTCTGAATTCAATCAATGTACCAGCAGTCCACTTTTGGAACAAAAGTCTCCAGTTTAGAACCACCGCTTAAATGTGTGTGACGTGGTCATTTTTCAAAAAGGTTGAAGAGAGGTTAAAATTTATACTCCAGAAATGCAATAAACAGTGTCACGCATGACAACAGAAACTGTGCCAGGCTTTGGGGCAATTGTGTCATTGTGGGCAAAGTGGAAATTTCAGGCCATGCGACACACTTTCATACAGACATTTCACATAAATCCCTACAATAAAGACAATTTACAGAACATGATGCTCATTCAGAAAAAAATGTATTTCTCTGGATACTGTGTGTGTGGGCCAGTGTGAGTCCTTTCTGAGAGGCCTTTCCTTTCTTTCCATCTGTCTCTGTCTCTCAGTGGTATGATGACCATTTGAAATTGCTCTTCACACTTCCCTGTATCTGTTGCCACAAACACACTCAAAGAACCCCCACACGCACACGCGCACACACACACTCTCACACACACACACTTACACACACAAACACACACACACACACACACACACACACACACACACACACACACACACATACACACGCATTGACATGAGTCATTCTCGCAGAATTCACATCCACAATTTCCAAAGTCCTCCATCCCACCATCTTATATTTCCTTCAGTGGGTCTATGCATTTCACTTCCTTTCTCATACTTCTCAAGGAGAGACTGGAAATGGAGTGAATGGACAAAGTGAATGAAAGTAAAAAGAAAATTGGAGAGGGGGCAAAGTTGATAAAAAAAGGGGAAAATATTGGCAAAAGTGGAACGGCAAAAGGTATATTTAATTTCAACTTTTGGGGGAGACATTACCACGAACTGCAGAGGTCCACAGTCTATAATTACAGTCCTAAACCAGGAGAACTGTAAAATACAATGTTTATCCTAATTATAATCAAGTAATCATTTGGAATGTAACGTCCTGAGCTGAACAATGTGTTGAGAAAGTGTTATGTTTGCTCAAAATCGGACTAAAATATAGTACAGCTGGCCTATAGACTAAATAATTTGTCTTTCTCACACTGTCACTCTGTCTCCAATATGTTCAAAAAGTGTGAGACTGTCATTAACTGATGGACGCATGATTTTTGTGAAATTGTTAGCTATAACATGTCTCCCTGCCTTCCCATCTAATTACACCTATGGAAAGGTGTAATGGGAAACAGAACAGGGCTAAGACAAACGGGAGGAAAACAAGGAGGGTATAGAGGAGAAAAAGATGCAGACAGAGAGAAAGAGAGACCGAGATGTTGGGTCCATGCTGGTGAGTTGGGGGGGTAAGTGGCAGAGGAAAAAGGTGGTAATCAGACCATATCTGGGGGAATGTGGCTTCACTGACCCAATGACAGGGACATCAATCAACAGGTGGTGTGAGCATACGTGTGTGGGAGTATCAGGAATTATTCTACCAGGGGTACATAGAGTTCTGTAAACACTCTATGGACAAACTCAGAGGTAACTTTTTCACAATAACAAAAACTGCTCTAAAGGTTTGTCATGTTGGGTTGAATTCCAATTAGCAGCATTAGTCAGCAATTAAAGAGGTCTGGCAGTCAGCACTTTGATATGTGAGGTTTTACAGCAAGATGAAACAGCTAAAACACTTTGAAAGAGGAAAAATCCTCTCTTCCTAAACTGTTGTGGGATAGGTCCGAATACGTCAGCAGTGACTTAACATAACAACCGCGGTTTTCATCATGTAACATGAGAAGGTAACTGCTTTGCGGACTAAGGTCCGTAAAAGTCGAATCATTTCAAAAAGTGATTGTTGACTTTTGGTTTCAGACAGATCACAAACCCCGGTGTGGGGTGGCAGTCCTTTGTTTCTTTGACCCATCCGCCACACTTTGGCACCACACTTCCTCAGTTGCTCATGTGGTAATTACTACAGCCATAAAAACATAGATTTAGGTCATTATGAGCTGCTTGCACAATCAACTTGGTAATTTCCTGGGTGAGGACAGTCTGACAGTTTAAGGTCGACAAAATAAAAAGAACATTTTACATTTTAATACAATATATCACGCTCTCAAAAACTAGCTGAGCTGCATTTACACCTCTCTAACACAGTCTCAACAAACTCATCCCTTACAGGTTTGTTCCTTACCAGGACTTTTTTACTGAGTTTCATAATGGTGTTAGGTGTTCCCTTTTTTTCTGCAGCTCCTGACACAATAATTGGCATCCACCTATGTGTACACAGCAAGCTTTAAGGAGATTTTCGATTTCAATTGTCGCATAACTCAAAATGTCTCGAAATATTGTGAAGGGCCCATTTAGACCACCTTTGCATAGTACAGGAACCATTCACACACATGGCCAAGGCAAGGTGCCACCTGCTCATTAGATAACTCTCACACACTTACACTCCGATGGCATAGCATCAGGGGCAACTCAGGGTTCAGTGGCTTGTCCAAGGACACCTCAACAGGGATTGAACCACCAACCTCCTGAGTGGCAGGCAACTGCTCTACCACTTATCCACAACCGTCCCAGTGTAATGAAATGAGGCAATGCTCTTCTAAATTAAACACTACAGGGACAGCAGGTGACTTGAATAAAAAGGAAGTGGTCAAAATTGAAGCAGAAAATTTGGGGATTTACTTACTTTAGGTGACTGGACCTCCAACAATACTGGATCCTACATTTCCTGTAATGTAACCAAAAACATTTTCCATTAGACCATTTGGCTTTGGACAAGGCCATCAAACGCCACACTTGCATTTTGAAACACAGACTTTCAGTTGCAAATGTTTAGTCTCTTTAATCACTTTGACATCCTCAGGGGTTATTCTCTGACTTGACAAAGTTCCTTCAGAGCCGCAGAAGACATTATACAACACATTTTCACAAGCTGAGCAGCACAACTTATGATTAGTATAGTGACACTTATGTGGGAAATCATTGGAGTTCCCCTTTAACATTTAAAATATTAACACCACTAAGGAGAGATTGTGCAGGGGGGGGAAATAGAGAGACAGGCAAAGAGAACGAGAGATAGAGTGACCACAAAAATAAACTCATGCTTGTGATGAATGTTCTGCTCAGAAATAGAAACCTCATCCCTCTCTCATCCTCTTTTCCCCTATTACCTCTCCTCCGCAACACTCTTTCCTTCATTTCTTCTACATCTCGCACCATCCCTGTCTATATATCTCCCTGTATCCATCTCTCTGTCCCCATCTCCCTCCTTCTCCGTCTCAGATAGGTTGCCATCCGTGTGATCAATGGAGTTAATTCTTTTCAGGAAATTCTGCCATGATGGATATTTCTTTGCTGTGCTGTGTCTGCACAGTATTTTATTTTTTTCAGGTGGGGGACGGGGGCAATTTGCTTCTGTGAATAAAAGCTTTGAGTGAAGCATATATATTGATGCTTTTTATCAAACACTGATCAATTTGGGATATTTTGTATTTCATTTCCTACAGTTCACAGATATAGAAAAGCAGTCGTGGACATGTTTTACTTTTAACTGCCGGCTCAGAATAGCTTTGATTAACTGTTTGTTCAATTGTACAAAACAACCTAAGCAAGAAAAAGAGGAAGACTGGCATAGTGGACCAAACAGATGGAATGGAGCAGGGAGTTGAGGGACTTTGTACTTGGTTGTCATACATTTAAGGAAAATTGGGAGGAACAGTAAATCAACATAACATTTTGGAGAATTTGACACCTTCTGCTTTGGCAATGCATGGCAACCCTGGACTATGCCAATGCACCACTGGCTGAAAATGAAACTGAAAGTATGCACAGAAAAGTTAAATGAACCCATGGTTTATGTGTGAATATTCAAGTTCATGTTTTTGCTGTGTTCGTGTAACAGCTTGCTGTTAAAGGTAATGTTGGTGCAACATTGAGTTTGTCCCACTTGAGTGCGTGCGCACACACACACACACACACACACACACACACACACACACACACACACACACACACACACACACACTTGCAGACAGATACCTAAACCATGTTAATATGGAAGATAGCCCTAATCATATTTGTGTGCCTGTCTTTCATTACTGTAAATATAAAAATCTGAGTCAATATTTAACCAACACAATATCAAGCAGTGCTAATGCCACAATCATATCTTGGTATCTCTCTTTCTTACTCGAAACACATCTCTTTTTGCTTCTCGCTATCTTTCTTTCTTTCTCTTTCATCCTGTCCTACACGCTCCACTGTGTTTTGATTATTTTGTGTGGGTGTGGGTGGGTGGGTGTATGTGTGGGTGTGGGTGTGAGTGTAGGGGTAGGAACAAAGCCAGATGTACAGAGATTTGACAAGGCCCATCTGTGATCCTCTGAAGGCCTATCCTGCTTTATTTGCTGTCACACACACACACACACATACATATGAATATATACAGTACACTTTGTGTTACTGATGATGCACATTTTTGCATACTTAACCATACATGCACATAAATTGACCCACTGGACCAGTGAAATCCACACACACAGGCACTTAGAAACATTTCACGCACATACACAGACACAGTGTGCAGCATGACACAGTGGGGATGGATTCCTCTTGTGGTTGGTGGTTGCCAAAGTAATGATGCCAGGTAATCAGGACCATGCCAAGTTTAATGGTAGGCAATGGTATACCAGTGTTTGGATGGCAGATTTGAAAAGGATCAATCCTGACTTACATTTTCTGTGTGTGCGTGTGTGTCTGTGTGTGTGTGTGTCTGTGTGTGTGTCTGTGTATGAGTCCAGAATAAATTACAGTTATGACAAGAGTAGAAGCAGTGTGTGTGTGTGTGTGTGTGTGTGTGTGTCAGCTGTTCGAGTTCCCTGTTCGGGATTGGGACATATGCTTCATAAGACTCCTGTGGACACACACGGCCACACATGCAGGCCTTTGTATTTCAAGGACACATATATTAAAAAGAAAAGAATAAAAAAATATAAAAAAGGTTTACTGAGGATAATGTGCTGATGTGTGTTTGACCACATAACTGTCAGTCATCTGTCAGTCAGCAGTAGATGATAACAAACTACATCTAAAAAATTCACTTTGGCTACAATTCAACCAGCCTTTTTTGCATGTGACTCTCAACTCCTCAATATGGATAAGCTCCAAAACATGAAGTGTTAGACTTCTGTGACCCTGCAGTCATAAATAAATAAATGCATAATATTGACCTCTAATCCAACATGAAGTTAGTCACTAAATAATGATTTATAACCCTTTTTTAATTGATGTTTTATGTTTATTAAAGTATGGATGATGCCAAATAAGCTGTATATTTTACTCTACATTAATATGAAAGAAATGTGTCCTCTCATGACCCTAACAAGTTTGCCTCAGCATTAACTGTCTTCCCGGTAAAGCACATGACCAAGCACCCAACACTCAGTATAACCATGAATACAGTATAAACACAAACTAATTTTGCTTCTAAATTTTTTCCCCTTATCAGCCCATCTCGACTTTCACTCCTAAGCTTTATTTTTTTATTTTTGTCCCACTCCTTTTAGTTTCTCCTTCTCATCTGTCTCACTCATCTTTTCTTCATGGAATTGTCTCTTTGTGTTTTTCTTTCCACGTCACCACGTCTCTCTCTCTCTCTCTCTCTCTCTCTCTCTCTCTCTCTATGTCTCTCTCTCTCCTCTTATCCGTACGTGCCCATGCAGCATAACCAAACCAGCCTGCTTATTCATGTTGCTCTGAGGTATCACTTTATTTCTCTGCCATTATTTTTTTGTGAAGTCTCCTCAGTATGACTTGCCCCAGACAGCACTATGCTATCCCACCCTCATTATATTTTCACACTCCGCTACCCTAGGATACAAGGAAAGACACATTTCCTCTCAAACCCACTTCTGTACATGTGTGTTTTGTTTGTGCCAGCGCTAGTTCCTTGGTGTGTTAAAATGGAAATCATTCCATCTATTTTTGTATAGTAAAATGCACTATTTTATAAATGTTCTCTGTGGCATTTGTACAGCAGAACTCCATTTAATGCATTCATGTTCAGTTTTCTACAGTATATTTTGTTATTTCTATTGTTAGCGGGCATCATTCCCACATATATACACATTAACACACACACACATATATATATATATATATATATATATATATATATATATATATATACTGTATGTCCAGTGTGTGTGTATATATATATGTATTTATATATACACAGTACATATATAGTATGTTTTAGATCTAAACAGAGGTGGCTCTCTGTTTTAAATAGGATGTCCCAAAAATATGTAGGAACAGGAAATTCCAATATCGAGCCAACGGGTATTCACGTACAGTAGAAGGTAAATCTTAAGATACATCTTAAGTCAACATTAAATATTCACAAACGAATAAGAAACAATAATAGTAAAAACAATGTTATTTTTCAATATCTTCCTGAACTTTACTAAACCACAATATGATTAATTGTGGTTTATTTAGATAACACGCATATTCCAAGAGTGTGCAATAAGGGATCAGTTTGGTGGTTTAGTGCCTTGCACTGTATATTGCTGACAAGCCAAACAGCAGATGAATAATAAATACTGAGCGATGAAGGATAAAGAGTAGGGATCAAAACTTCCTCCCATCAAAGCATTGTAACCCCTTGTATTTGTCTGAAATGAGATACTGCACCAAAACCAAGGTAATCCCAGGCTTCAAACTCACAATCTTTGTGAAATGCCTAGTAAATACAGTAGAAAATGAATAAAAAACAGTATGTAAATAAATGTAAATAAACTGCCAAAGAGCAAAATGTCATTTTTGATATATGCTAGTATAATTCCTTTCGAATGGGGACAACAAAAGTAATGCATTAATGTGGATCCCTGTGTGATGCTGAGTCAATTACTCTTGTGTAGGAATAGGCCTGAGAACGAATGTGTGTGCTCATTTCTCCTTGTAGAGAAACACCATGTAGTGTGGTATATGTTGTGGCAATGAGTTTTAATGCGAGAATTTATGTGAAAAAAGATGATCGAAGTGTGTGTGTGTGTGTCTATATCAGTGTGTGTATATAATAAATATACATTTTACATGTCAATGAGTCTTGGATTTACACACTTTGTTTACTTGACTTTATTAGATGATTTGGATGCTTTGGATTTCAGTTACAAATGACACTATAATTACTGTGCGCTTTAGTCAGGGTTTGCATTAGTTCTTTTTTTTTATGAAAGGCATGTTTTTATAATTATGAAGTTAATTGTTTTCCATCGTTTTTTGACGTTCCCTGTTCTTCCTCAGTGTCTGACAGCCCAGCAGGAGCAGCAGGAGTTGGACCAGGAGGAGGGCTGGATTTCTCCCAGCCCCGGTTCTCCTCCTCCCTTCCCACCTACCTCCCAGTCCAATGCCAGCTAAGTGGTGCAGACTCTGCCTTCTTCCTGCGGGAAGCCAATCAAGAGGTGATGCGAAACGGCAGCCTTTCATCGTGGACTGAGCCCTTCTTCCTCCACCAACTGGAACCAGCCATTGCCGCCCCACAATCCCTGCCAAGTGTCAATTGCAGCTACGGAAACCTGAGCATTGAGCAGCCAATCCCAGTGGAGCTGCTTCAGGGACCACCACCACATCTGCTGCTGCCGACTAACCAGGTGACTTTGAACTGGAGGGTCAAAGGTCAAGTGGTGGTGCCCAGAGTGGGGTCAACACGGCCCTGGATACAGGTACTGGCAGTTTATTGTTTTACTTTGAATGTTCATTCATTTTTTACTCATAAATCTTCTTATGCAATTAACTAAGGCTTTAGGCTTTACATTATACTTAATAGGCCAATCCCAAACAGGAAGCATGATGAGTGAGAGATAGAGAGAGAATTCTATCATTACATACATTAATGAACACTTGAAGCTTGACCTTTGGCTAGGAAAAGAATAAAAGCAGTAAGAGTGAAATGAAGCAAAAAAGTTGCGTGCTGGAAAACAGAAACAGTTAGCTGAAAGATCATATAATGCTCTGTGGAGCTGAGGGGCTGCATGGTTGGGTGGTAAATGTTTTTGGGTTTAACAGTACGAGTAATACCTTTCACATTACATTATATGTAAGTAATTGAGGGAAGTACAGTACTTTCCATCCACTGTAAATGTAAATACCCATTGTTGATGTCAATACATTGGTTAGGGCACATTTAAAGAATATACTCATGCAGAAATCTGTCTGCAAGAAAGAAAGACACAAAAATCATTTTCATAAATTGGAGCAGATGATCATTTTCTTTGCCATTTCCGACCCATTTTGCAAGAGAACATTTGTAGTTTTTGATTGTTTTGGTATCATTGGACAATTATCTTGTTGGCTAGCTGTTCATCTACTAATTTACCAATTTTTACATTATCTGCATTTATTTTGTCCTCAGGTGCTGTTTTATCTGGTAGGGCGGCGTTGGGATGAGCCTGAGCCGCCTCCTTTAGCCCTCCTCCCATGTGTTAGGGCCATGGCCATCCGTGACACCAGTGAAGCAGCCCCCTCGGCGGGCTGCCGGCTCATGGGACCATCTGGCATCTGTGTGGTCCGTCTGGAGATTCCCCCAGCTTGGTTTACACCACCGCAAGTGAGAAAAAGACTTCCTGAAATCACTCTACCATCAGTGGATGTGTATTACTCAATCATACCAGTGGAAGGAGCTGGTCAAGAGTGTCCCTCAATTGTTAATGAGCCATGGAGAGGTCAGAATGCAAACGTTGGGCCTCTTGGAGGCCTGGGCATGGGCCAGTGGAGCCCCCCAGTAGATGGGGGACTTCAGGACATGCTGAAAGCTGGTTCTGTGGCAATGACTGTGGGCCCGGTTTCTGCCAAAGGAGAAAAATTGAGACTGGATGAAAATGTGGAGGTTCTGGTGCCACCCAGTCCGGTTCGGCTTGGCAAGACGGTGGCGTTTGGCGTCTACATGAAGACAGGTTCAAACACGGAACAGTTTACATTGAGGTGGGAACACGAATAACTTCTTTGGCTTTTATTTTTTTTTTTGTGTTCTGTTCTTTCTTTTGTCTCATTTCCCTTTTTCTACGGTTTCTCTGATTCTTTTTTTCTATCATCTCCACTTATTTCTTTCCTCCTCATCTGCTCTCTCTCATCTCTTGACACCGCTGCCTCCCGAGGTTGATGGCTGTCACCTTTGTGTACCAAGCTTCTTTCAGGAGCCTTGCAAAGAACAACCTTATGAATATTCATGACAAGAGAAGAAAACACAGAAAATGAGAAGCGGGAGAGGGAAAGGCTGAGGGACTTAAGGTTGGGGTGACAGGGAAAGAAGAAGCATAACATTAGAGTAGATCCTGGCTTCTCATACTATAAGGTGGTACCCATAATGTGTCTCAGGTGTGCCTTAAGAATTCACCTACATGGTTTTCCACATAATCTGCAATTTGTTTTCAAGTGCTTGTATCCCAGAAAACAAATTTTAACAAAAATGAATTTACAACCCCTGATCTAGACTAAGCATGCATAACGGCAGCCCATCTATGCTTCATCACTTCACACACTGACTTTAGGAATTTCAGGCTGCAAAATGACAGATTTATCATTTTTCTCAATGTATTCTATTTAGAGAACATCCCAGCACACAACACCGTGGCTGTATATACTCTAGCATTTTATGAGGCAATGAGGCTAGAACTATTAAAAACATTTTAGAAAGCATCTCTGAACAACTTTGAATACATTTTTCAGTATTTCAGTCTCACATTCACTCAAAGAAAACCTGGAACACTGAACATGTTTATTGAGAAGAATCCATTTTAGATAATGAAAGCTGAACATTTGTATGTGGAACCGCTTCAGTTGCTGCATTTTTCAGAATGACAATAATACCCTTCCAGGAAGAGAATGTTGATATTTGTGCTGCCTTTGGAGAATGTCTTAGTATCTAATTCTATTTGATGTAATTAATGACATGTATTTCCTTATTCTGACTGAGTAGAACTCTACTTAATTTGAAGCTGGGCAGAGCTGGGACTTCATATACTAATGTGTCATTTGTCCCACCAAACAGTTTTAACAAAAAGCTGGATTAACAAAAATTTACATTTCCAGGATAAATACCTGGCATCCCTGTCCCTCATCTTCCTCTCTCTGTGTGTTGCCGTTCTCAAATTCTATTTGCTTTGGGAAACAACCACAAATTTCGAGCTAGCAAGCAACATGCTGAAATTTGCAAGTTTTGAAGAAAATAAGGATTGTGTAACAAGGCAGGCATGCTTGGTTCTTTCAGGGACTAATTGTAAAAAATTACATAGAATATGTTCACTGCATTTGGTATCTAACTGGGACATTTTGGGACCGATTGGTGTGGGATTGCTATGGATGAAGTATACACGGCTAAACAATCGTAAGAGCAAATTACATCTAACCATTTATCCAGGTAATTTGTATAGCTCATGTTACTGTATTGTGTTAACAGTTAACTTAAGTTAATATTGTTTGTGGCATTTTTTTTTTTGTGAGGTGCAAAACAAATTCCTTCACGAGATCATTTTTCCACGCCATTGTTGCCGCGTCCGGAGCGTAGCGCCGCCCAAGACGATTGCAGTTGGTTTAAAGCAGGGATCTTCAACAGGGGGTCCGGGACCCCTAATGGGTCCTCAGAGTCAATACAGGGGGGCTGCCAAATTATTATTAATTTTTGAAAGTTTTTTCAAATATTGAAGTCTTAACATGAATCCAACATATTATGTATGTTTAATATTAAGACATGATTTATAAATCCAATGCAAAAAAGGTGTGTATGAAGGCTTTAGGCCACCCTACATGTTTTTGTAGCCCCAGTTTAATAATTTGTAACTTAATTTTACACAATATACTGTATGTAGTATGGGGTCCCTGCTCCATCTTGCTTTCAGTTAAGGTGTCCTTCGCTTAAAAATATGTTCCCTGGTTTGAAGAAATGCATACAAACCAGAGCATTTTTTTCCTATCCCAAAATGTACGTACTGTATGTGTGGTGTAGCCAGACCTTACTCCGCAGCATTGTAGAGATAAGTTTGACAACAAAACAAACAAGGAAGTTAATCAAGCACCATCTGTACATGACCGAATAGTTATTACGGATGTCACCAGGTTAAATTTACTCCCATTGTGGCGAAAAGTAGCAGTTGGAGGTTGTTCCTACTCCAGTCTCTCAAACTGGCTCGACATTAGAAAGCCTTCTGGGATTTTCATGACATTGCATGAATAGCTTTACCATGGATTTGCAGGACTTTTAAAACTGTTTGTGTCACTTATACTGTTACAAACTTTCTTTGCAGAACATTGCATATGCAACGTAATCACATATCACAAGCACAAGCTTTTTCATATGAAATGAGTGAACCTCCGTCTGGCAGCAATAAAATTGCACTGTATTTGATAAATGATTTGATTGTGTTGCTTTGCAGACAAGTTATTTGAAATGCCAGTAGGTCTAGGATGCAAATCAGTACACATTAACCACTTGTAGGGAAGAAGATCCTTAGCAATGGGGGTTTGAATACAATAACAAAACTGACAAGTGATAACAGCCTCAAGACCCTGTTCACTCTAAAGTAAAATGGTGTTATTGGTGAGATTTAATCTTCTAACAGGATATTCTAAAAATTCAAAAAGATGCAGACACAAATCAATATTGTCAACAGGATCTAAGAAGTGTATTTCTTTGTGTGCAATCATTCCTGAGGTCATCTCAGGACACTGGAGGAAAAGAACAAATGGCTAGACTGCACCTTGTCCCACTACCTGCTGACAAAGTTCACAAACACACACAACCACACACAAACACAGGCACAGAAGGAGACTGAGACACTGAGCACACTATTTCTCTCTGCCCTGTTTACACACACATACTTCTTCACAGTACATGCACACAGACACGCTGATGTTTGTGTATTAAACACACACACATACACACACACACACACACACACACACACACACACACACACACACACACACACACACACACACACACACACACACACACACACAGACAGTTGTGATAAGGTAGCCTCTTTGGTTTTCCTCTGAAGACACTTTGTCTTTGTTGTACTACACCCCTGCTCTGTGTGGAGCCAATCCCAGCTGACATTGGGGGAGAGGCAGGGTTCACCCTGGATAGCCAGCCAGCCAGTCACAGGGTTTATAGAGACTGACAACAATTTACACTCCCATTTACTCACACCTACATACAATTTTGAGCCAACAATTAACCCAACACCTGCATGTCTTTGGACGGTGGGAGCTGGAGAAAACCAATGCAATGTTAAAATCTTTTCTGCTCATCTTTCCCTCTCTGTGTGTGTGTGTGTGTGTGTGTGTGTGTTTGTTTTTGGGAGTTTTTTTGGGTGAACCAACGCCACACATAAATGCCCAGAACGACCTGGATTCGAACCAAGGACTTGTGTGTGTGTGTGTGTGTGTGTGTCCTACCTGCTGCTCCTGCCCTCCGCCCTAGCATACAGTCCCATGGATAATCTCCCATGTTAGAAGCACAGTCAGACATGTAATAAGGTATAAGTGGTTCTCATTCCTGTGTGTGTGTGTGGTGGTGTGTTGGTGGTGTGAGTGTTGTGTTTGTGTGTGGTGTGTGGGTTTGTGTGGTGTGTGTGACAACACACGTAATGAGCCTGAAGTGTGCTCCATCTCACAGAGGTGATGTGATTATTGTAAACTGCTGAAGTGATGAAGGCACACAGAAAAAAGGACGAGCGAGAGAGACATACAGAAAGAGGAAGAAAATTAAAGAGGGGGAAGAATAAAAGGAGAAATAAATGAGGGACATAACTGAAGAGATAGAAAACGCTGAAAGAAAGGAAGGGAAAAGCTTTCCTCACTTGCATCTCTTCCTTACTCTACAGCTTTTCCAAAAAGTAAAGATGCAAAGACGGAGGACTCGAGGCAACACACAGTTGCCAAATTGGGTTGGGCTCCCTTGCTATATCACCTGTCATTGGGCTTGTAGTCTCACGTAACCGTACATGAATGTGTCAGTTTGTGATGAGACCGTCTGCAGACCACTAGCTGGAATTGTGAATGTGAATGTATATGATCACGATATTGTTGAGTTTTTTTAATTAATATGATATGTTTTATATTCATCTATCTATTCATTACCAGACAAGTTAGAATCATAAGAAAAGCCATGGACTTTTGTCCTCCCAAAAAAGTTCTTAATTTCTCATATGGAGGGGTCCATGTGAAAGTTTACTCTTAAAAAATAGTCAATTTTGCAGGAACACATTGTCTTCATATACTAAGTGGAAAAACTGTAATTATTTCCTTTTATTATAATAATCCAGAGGATGATGGTAAAAGTTTAGTCACAGGAAGAAAAGAAATTAATAAGTCAATTTGAACTAAAGGTTTTCTGTGCGCTCTGTCTGCTGCTCCTGGACTTATAGTATTACAGAGTGCCAGTGTCACAGACTGGGACTGAAAATGACTGATAAACAACTAAACATGTTTATGGCTGAAAGAACACAACAGAGATATGACACATGTGCCAGATGAGTCTGTAATGTGTTTTTGACAAATATTAATAATATTGATGGGCCAAACTTAAATGGAGTCCCTGGCTCTATGTGCCTAAAACAAGATTTATTTTGAAAGGCCAAGAGGAGAGACCTTTTGAGTAATTAAGAACTACTCAAAAAGTATAAAGGTCTTTTGTGTTTATCATATTATTCAAGATCTTAAAAAAGAAAAAAGGAGATTTGTCAAAAAGCGGTTATTTGTCCAACTTGTCATATCATAATTCTAGGTTTCCATCAGATTAGCTGCAGTTTTACATTTATCCAACAGATGTCCAATGCAGACATTCTTGCTATGTTTCCGCTTTGCCACATGCAACGGTGAAGGTGTACGATTATGTCACATTTTCCCCTTAAACACATTAAAACATCCTTAAATATGACAGAACAAAAGGATTATGGGCATCAGATATGCAAGATGGTTGCTATTTTTTGGGCCAAGCAGACCGGGGCTGTTTTTACAGTGGGCTAAAAAAAACTGTCAAACAGTACGCACATTGTCTCCAATGTAATTCTGTTTCCATTACTTTTCTGTTGGTTCTGACTTTTGTTACTGTTGTCCTATTGCTCAGTTCATCCAAAAACTCATACAAGCTCCGTACATTTTATTGACATATATTCCTGTGCACCAGAGAAAGTAACACCTACAACCAAAATTTGTTTTATGAACTGGTTTTAGGTTGATTCATTACTGGATTAACAATTGTGACAATAGTGCAGAAGGCAAAAGAGAAATTTTAAAAAGTTTCCTTGCAAAATTATGCTAACTCTCTAACATAATGTTCCGACTGCCCCATAAATGTTCATCTGTTAATGGAGCCTCTGATTCGATCTTCATGTTGTTAATCAAAGCACAATACTCTTTTTGCTGTATCATTGTACACAGAAAGACACAGGACAACAGTCTTGCTGCCCAAGTACATACCTGCCAACCCAGCTCTAAAGTAAACGGACACAGCCCTTACTCCGGCAATTGTTAACATACAGTATATAAGTGGTTTTCTGCTGGAATGTCTACAATTCATTCACTCTAAAATCAAATCTAGAACTTCCCTTTTCATGCATTTATCCTTAATGAACGCATCAGAAAACAAAAGACACAAATTACTTAGCTCACTTAACCGCACACCATTACTTCTAACTTCAAAAGGTAGGAAAAGAGGACACAACTCGATGATGAATTTATGTCCTATGCAGCTCTAGTTGAGTAAGCATTGAGCCAAACATATTCAATACAATGTTTCAGTCAGTGGAAACTCCTGCCAGATAAGTTCTGAGGCTTTTAATGGTTTAGTTGAGCATTTCAATATTTTTTAACAGTGGGAATGTTGACAGACCAAGGGTCAAAGTGATTAGTATCTCCCTCATTAAAAAGCTGTTGTCTTAAACTGTGTGCTATCATTGTTTGGTTAGGTAATTAGCGAGATGATTACTGATGAGGGGATACTGTACATTTTACGTGTGTGTGCGCGTGTGTGTGTGTATGTGTGAGAGAGAGAGAGTGTGATATACTGCAGAGAGACTGATTGACATAGCGATTATCTAAAGGCAAATATGTTTTTAAAATTCTGTGCGTGTTCTCTCTCGTTTCTCTCTATATTCTGTGTGTGTGTGTGTGTGTGTGTGTGTGTGTGTGTGTGTGTGTGTGTGTATGTGTGTGTGTGTGTGTTTAGGGATTAGTGGATTTTTCCTAGAATCAGAGGGGAGATGTACTTCTAAGGACCAGCTAGTCATATCTGCTGGTTACATCTCACACACACACTCTTTCTTCTCGGTGTCACCACACACGTACTCACACGTGTCCAGG
This sequence comes from Etheostoma spectabile, assembly GCF_008692095.1. Lineage (NCBI taxonomy): Eukaryota > Metazoa > Chordata > Actinopteri > Perciformes > Percidae > Etheostoma > Etheostoma spectabile. The sequence goes on along the minus strand of NC_045737.1, from coordinate 19,275,814 downwards.
ATGCCTTTACTCCACAAAGCTCGACCATCGATTTCACCTCAAATGCCCTTTCACCAGCAAGGAGGGAAAATCAATTATTTTCTGTGTGTGTGTGGTGTGTGTGTTTGTGTGTGTGTGTGTGTGTGTGTGTGTGTGAGTGTGAGTGTATTTGCTGCCTTAAGTAAACACATTGCATATGATTATTAGTGCAATTGTGTTTTTGCATATGTGCAAATCCGCTTTGGTAAGCATCCTCTTCCTCATCATTTGCGTTGTACAACATGTGATTCTGGTGTGCCTAAATGTATAATATGTTCTATGGGATTATATCATGTTATTAGTCTCTCTAGGTCAGTCTGTATTCTCTCTCTGTCTTCATGTGTTTGTGTGTCAGTGTCCTTGATTTTTTGCTTCTTTGTGTCAAACCCCTGCAACTGACAAATACTTTTTATCCAATCTTGAAAAGACACTAAAGGAAAAAAAAGAATGAGAATTAGATGCATTTCTTTTAGCTGGGATGAAAGCAATACATTTGTGGGGTGTGAAGACAAAAACACCACCCACGACCGAAAGAGAGTAGCGTGCTTTCTATTCATAAAGTGACTGATAGTGTTGGGTGATTGTGATTGTTTTTGTTCTTGTTTTAGAGCTTTTACTTTTTTCATCTGTAAATGAAAGCCAGTTCTGTAGTACCACATTTACTGTAAAAAGATCTTCAATAGGCTTTGACTTTTTGTGTACTTAAATTGATTGTCAAAATTAGTCATCTCTTCTTTCTCCCAAGAGTAGCTAGAGTTGACTGTGTCCTTGGTCAGCAAAGTAGACGTCAGGTAGACGCTTTTGCGTGAGTGTTTCACGTTACATGTCGGCTTAATTTGTTGGATGATAAGGTACTTCTAAAAGATGTTTTAGAAACTCTAATGCTAACTGATGAGTAATCCATCACCAAATCTGACAATTGTGGATTGTCAAAATGACAAGAAATAGGATGTTGAACAGTGTTAACCTTTGAGTACCTACTTTACATTTGTGTTATTTGTGTGAGCTCTGGAGCAATTCAGCACATGGCAGATAGTGCGGGACAGGAAGTCGAGCACAAAAACAAATAAATCAATCGGTTGATTTTCAAAATAAAGTAGAACGTGCTCACGGCGGATCATATTTCCCTGCACTACACCTTGAATACACAGCACAGAGTTGTTTCTCATTCTCCATCTTATTATTCTACATTAACAAATTGCTAATTGGGAGATTTCAAAAGTAAGAAAAGTTTAGTAATTAAGACTGAAGGGACTGAGTGAAGAAGTGAGAAGATTGAATTGGAATTAATATTAGTTGTATCAATATATAATTAGAGTTAGCAAATTAAGCTATGTAGAGTAATCGACAACTAATAAGAAAAACTAAAACATCTAAATGAACGAAACAAAATGCTCTGTTCTCCAACTGACATGTGTTGTAAGCACACATGCTACCTCTCCAAAGTTCGCAAGTTAAGTGAAATAGTTCTGACTCTGATGGATTTGTAAGAAAACAATAATTTTCCAAGACGTTGAAAATAGAGCTTTGTGTGTCTGTGTGATGTGTCAATGTTGTTTTAGAGAAGCAAGTCATTGGGGGCTAGTCCGCTAGACAAGGTCGTTCACTAGCAAGGACCACACCATCAACCACATATGATTGAACGATTTAAAAAGAAAAGCCGGTTTCCGACCAGTTCATAATGTTCATAGAACCTTTTTTTTTCTCATGTTCCAACTTGACCAACTGGGGGTTAATAAGTTCCTCTGACCACAGTTCCTCCTGTAACTCTTTCCGCTCCTACTTTGTGGCAGGGTCTTTTCCCTTTTCCCTTTTGACCTAGTTCTACGTTAATTGGTCCAACTTATAAGGCATGCCCCCACAGCGCGCCATCTGTAGAAGCCATGCCAACTGTTTTAGCAAAACGTTGACTACGTGAATAATTACTTGACTACGTGAATTACTATGAGAATGGATGGAATGCTGAACTGAATACTGAATTTCAGCAACGATTTGCAGCATTTATTGCTATAAACAAGTCAAATAATCTGAAAGGGAATAATATGAGGTATTATGGTAACACAGGGACATATGCGCACAAACAGTTCCTGAGAAAACTAAAATATACAATAATGTAATAAAAAGATTATCAGGAATGTATTTAGACTTTTTCATACATTGAGAGAGTTAACATTGACATATGCACACTGACATATTGAAGCAATAATTCACATGTTTGACAAGAATATAGATTATAAACCCATTAATTTGTGAGTGTTACAGCATCTCCAATATTAGATGACACACACACACACACACACACACACACACACACACACACACACTAAATGGTGGACATTTAAAAATTGCTTTGCTACATTATTCAATGACCTAATGCCAGCAGCCAGTCTGAAAGAGTCCAGCTGAGTCTGGAAGGTCAGACCGAAGTCTTTGGCGAATATTAATTCTTGCAGAAGGTCCTGAGGAAAATGCATGACCACAACAGCCAGCTGCAGCCTTCATGATAAACTAAGATAAATCAGTATATGATGATGATGATGAAAGAGTGGCTTGTTTCTGTGTCGTTTGTGGACACTGTTGTTAGGAAATAGCTAATCTTTTTGCCCTAGACAAACTATATAAAGAAATGTATTGTTTTTTTATCATTACAGTTTTTGTGCTTGCGCTGCTTCACATGTAGGCACATGTAAGATGGGGTTGCATATTCTATGTGAAGGTGCTTCACAGCTTTATCGTCTGTTTGTGTTTGTGCTAGTGCTACGCTGTCTTTACAGTAAATGTTAACTCCCTGTTGTTGGTGTGTTGCATTTCATTATACATTGTCATGTTTAGTTGGCAAAGCACATACTGCCTTTTAGATATGTACATTGGAAAAGGACAAAAAAAAAACTGGCATGAATGTGGCCACTGTGAGAGAGAGCGGCAACTGGTACAACCGTAGCCTAACTGCTTGGACCAAATCAGATTAAGAATGGACTGAAATTGAAAAACAATTACTGATTGTAAAAATCTGAATGTAAAAAATAGACAATAGGTAAAAAGGTAAAACAAGCTTACATTAGGAGATTTTTTCCCCCTCAGTTTGATTGTAAATTGATTTTGTAAAGGTGTAGTGGGTAAGTCTAATAAAACTAACTTTCTGTCATATATGCTGAAACAGACCCTATGTTCAAGAAGAACTACATGAAACAGGTTATTAAAAAAAAACTGGCTCTTCTGCCACCATCTACAGCCTGTAGTGCAGCCTGTAATTTGCAAAAATCCACCGCTACCTGTTCATATCCTCCAATCAGGGCCAGGTGGGGTGTCTGTGTGTCAAGTACTGCTCATGCACACACATTCATTCGCCCTTGTGGGGGGACGGCCACTTTGTGCTCTAGCAGAAAGGGGGGAGGGACTCAGAAGTTGTCGATGTTCATATTTTTTGGCTAAGTCCTGGATCTTTGCTATCCTACCTACAGCACCTTTAATGTTCTTAGAGTTCAGTTTAAATTTTTGTTTAGATTAAGTGATTAATGTTGTATTAGGAAGATACTTAAAAAAGACTTAAAAACCCATTTGTGTACACTTAAAACATGACAGTGACTAAGCAAAAAAACTTGAAGTTTTGACATGATTTACTACACGTTGTTTTCTTTTACTATATGTCATGGTTACTTCCTAATGCTTTATCACTTGTTCAGAGGTGGATTAACTGGAGCTCTGCAATTGTACTGGACTGTTACTGGACTGTTGTACCCGAAGTTCTAAATTCTTCAAATTATTTTGTCAAAGACTTATATTTTTATTTCAAGGACCTTGGATATTACCATGATTAATATAGATAGACACACACACACACACACACACACACACACAC
>NC_045737.1:19264015-19271927 GCF_008692095.1 Etheostoma spectabile | reverse complement strand
ACACACACACACACACACACACACACACACACCTACTCTCTTTCTCTATTTAACCCACACAGTCACTCTGTCTGTTTATTCCCCTAATCCAGTCTGCACCATCATTCTGTTGACAGCATTCTTCTTCTACTCTCTCTCCTCCCTACCCTTTAATTCCCCTGTCACCATCTCCCTTTCTTCCTTCCCCCTTCTCCTGTTTTCTCTCTCGCACTCTCTTTCCATCTCAAATCTGTCATGAATATTCATAAGGGTGTTATTTGCATTGCTGGCTCCTGAAAGAGGCTGAGTACACAAAGGTGACAGCCATCAACCTCGGGATAGCGCCAGTGTTTGTATGTTTTTGAGGCTCTGAGTGTGTGCGAGGGCGAGAAACATATACCGAGGTAGACATGGAAGAGCAGAAGGAGCCAAGTCATGAGAGTGGGGGTTTTTGTGTATTTTGGCTGTATCACTTGCACAATTATTTACATTATCACTGGAATCCCAGTTAACATGTCTCTGAGTATGAGCAAAATTTGAAACATATTTTGCTTTCTGAATCCAGGTTTTGAAATGACAGTGATCCGCAGGACAGCTGTGTATGTGCGCACATGTCCGTCTCTTAATACAAATTTCCCCATCTCTCCCTGTTTTATGTCTCGTTCTTCTTTTCTTTGCACGCCTCTATTTCTCTTTGAGTCTGGGCCTGCCAAAGCGAGTTTGGGTATGCTTTATATGCAAATGCCTGGCCGGTTATTGTGTTGTGTTTATTGTTCGTGTCACTCCTTGTTGCACGATGAAGGAGCCCTATTTAGAAACGGGGCTCCTCTATCTTGCTTCTGCATTCCTCTGCTGGAGATGCACAAGTTGTTCCGAGTAGCACATTTTTGAAGCGATGCTGCGAAAAGAATGTTCATATTTGAACTTAACTGCCAAACACAATACAACCATCCCTTCAGAAGCTTTGACCCCAGATTCACGGACAGATAAATTCTGGCTGGCCAACATGTTCACATAGAATAGAATAGAATGCCTTTATTGTCATTATACACAAGTACACGGTACTTGTGCAACGAGATTAAAGCAATCCCTTTGCAGTGTTGACACAAAAAAAATATAAGAATATAACAGTATAAAATATCAAAAATATAAAGTCAAAGATATAAAGTGTAGTGACTGTCAAGTATACATATATAAATCAGCTTGAATAAGCATAGGTAAGTGTTAACACTCAATAATATAATACATGCTGCCTTCCTTGCTACCATCAACGTTCACCGCCTGTTGCGGTTGGCTGGAATAGTGTTTTGTGGCTCATGCACTCCATTCTGTTGGTTTTCTATATGGCTGTGTTTGGAAACTGGATGTTTTTTCATCGCACAAAGAAAATAGAGAGCTAGGTGAACGTGAAGAGATATTCACTAAATTTGACAAAAGTGTATTGGATTAACATCACTTACTATACCTTTAAACCAAGTGGTGTATGCATGTGTTTTTCTGTGTGTTTAGGCTTTTATCTCTAAGTTACCCCAGCAGTTTAAAAAATGAATTTGAGGATAAGTTTTATTTTTATTTTAACAACCTCTGGGAAAACATCTGATATTTTTACTAACAGAGAGAAATCCCTTCCACAGCTTTCCACCCTGGAACTCAAATAACATTTTTATTTTCTTGGCCTGGGACCCAGGCTCATGAAAACATATGGTCTGTTTTATTATGCTGGGACCCACTTCAAATAAGCTACAGATGTTCCTATTGTAGAAGCCCCAATTTGTAATGCACAACGGCTGAACTGCAACTGCACTTTGGCTCCAAAGTGGGATTTTGTTACTACATATTGGGAGGTGTGTTGCTGGTGTGTTTATTTCATACAATATATTCATTTTGTTATCAATTATAGATATTAAAATGTTTGTCTTCTACAGCATAACTGGTTGTGTATCTGGTCTGTAAACCAGGGATGGACTGGGATCAAAAATCGGTCCAGACCGGCCCACCCCACACTTAGCCAACCTAATGCAATCATAGAGTAACATGCCTACGTCTTTTACTGTTGTAGTGTTATCATCAACAGTTTGTTCACCACTTGTTGTTGGCCAGTGATGGGAATAAATAACGGCGTTACTTTTTTTCAGTAACGAGTAATCTAATTGATTAATCTTCCCATCTTAATAACGCTGTTACCGTTACTGCCGAAAAATGCGGCGCGTTACTATAATTGAAGCTGTTTTTTTCATCAGAACAATGAGATCTAAGCCGAGAGGCAAAGACTTTTTTTGTTCCTTGGTTAGTGGGCCGTGCACAAGACAACCGCATAAATGCTGAAGATTGGCTGAGGTTGAGTAAAATTTCATGATAAGCCAATCAGAGGTAGAGTTGGGGTGTTCGAAAGCACGCATAGTTGGACACACAACAAACAACACAAGCGAGTAAGTCAACGAGAGACAGGTATGGTGTTATGAAATCAAGGAGCTTTTCTGCCAAAGATTTCACACCGTGGTCAGAAAACACAGGGGAGGCACTTTGTTTTTCTCACTATGACTCTAGAGTGGCTACTCGCTCCGAAGCTAATTGCTGTCACTCTCTCACTTCTCCCTCGCTCCATTACTTGAAAGTAACGCATTAGTTAAAATCTGAAGTAACTGTTTACTTTTATAATTTGTAACTATCTAATTTAGTTACTTTTTGGAAGAAGTTACTAGTAACTGTAACTAATTACTTTTTAAAAGTAACTTGTCCAACACTGTTGTTTGCTCAGTTTTATCAAGAAGCAAAGTGTTTCAAGGGGAGTTCTGCTTACAGCAGGTTCTACCCTCACTCCCCCATCTCTGTCCCTCTTCTCCTGAGTCTGCTTCTACATGTGCATGCCACTGACCATCACTGTCATCAGCCACGGGAGCTGATGAAGGTCCTGCTACTGCTAAAAACTGAGCTGAGCTATGTGTTTCATTGGCCGTGTCTGTCAGAAAAAACAAACAAAAACAAGCCTATGTGATATTTCTTTAAGGAAGTGTTTTGGGCCAGCTCAATGTCAATTGAAAATTCAATAGGCCGCTGATCTAGACCTACTTTTTTTGGTGTTTAAATTAAATAAGAAAATATGAATAAAAGTGTCAGCGGTCGGCCTAAAAAGTAAGTTGGCCCACCGGAAAAGTGCCCGGTATGCCAGATGGCCAGTCCGCTCTTGCTGTACACAACAAATCATAAAATATCAGAAAACAAAAGGGAGACGTTTATATTTCCACGCAGTTGCTAGTAGCCAAGGAGGACAAAGAGGATTAAAAACAACATGATGGACTCTTCAGAATAAGTAATTATATTTACTTCAGCTTCTGCGTGGAAAAGTCACCAGACGACACAATCTTCTGAATATAGCCATACTGAGAAATACAGAGAGAGTTGTTTGGAGCTGATAGTCCTAATTGGCTTTGTAGCAACTCATTTGGTAATGGCTAGAAGGTAACAAAGGTTTATTTATTTATAAAAAAGTATGCACTAAAGCTTTAAATGCTGCTAAACAATAGTTATATATTTAATCTAGGATAAAAGCATTCACCTTTCAAGTAATGTAGCCAGTTAAACTGGACATAAACTCTGTTTTCCAGTAGTATCAAAAATACTAAAGGGCACTATGCAAAATATGTTAGCAAACCATCATAGGAAACCAGTGCTTTGGGTTGTATTCTTTTAGTGGACCTGTGCCCAACAGGCCCATTTGGTAATCCATCCGTAACTAGACTCTCCTCTTTTACCTTTAACTCTCAATATGAAGAATGCCTCTGCGGCTCCATTTGAAGTGGAATTCATTAGGCTGAATCTCGTTTACATAGCCCTCCAATGTTAGAGAATGTTACCATTCTTCAGAGAATCTCTGCTATGAGTAGCTTTTTTATCTGTTCAACACATTGTACATATTTTTCTTCCTATTCCATTTGCTTATAGTGATGCACTCTCTGCTTTAGTCCATCCAAACTTGCAATTCACATTATTGCTTTCTCTTTTAGTGTACTGTGGGGAGCCTTACACAATGATACTATTTTGTGTCTGTGTGTGATTTTATATGTATGTGTGTGTGTATATATATATATATATATATATATATATATATATATATATATATGTGTGTGTGTGTCTTACACAGTGTAACCTGCTGACACCTAAAATAATTGTATTGTACAGCTGTAATCAATTGTAATTGATATTATTTGATACACTGATCTGCTTCAAATTAGTTCTTTTTCTTTACAAGGACTATAACCATGTCAACGTTCTTATAAACGTTTTAGTAAATATTCTATCTTTAAAGGATTGTTTCTCAGAACTCAAAAACATGTACTTCTAAAACGAAAAGAGCAAGTTTTAAGTGTTTTCTCCTCAGAATAACCCTATTTGTGCTTGATCAAGTGTGACTGTCTCCCTCTCCCCTTTCAGTTGCACATTTACCCACTGAGCCAGTGAACACCATCAAAACTGTATAGATTTTTTTTCACACGTATGATTGCTCAGCCACCATGACAGTAACAGTATGTGGTGTTACAGAAAGCACAAGCCCTACTACACAATACACAAAAATCTGCCTGTAAAAGCATCCTTTGTGTCTTGGTTAGATTGCATTTGTTCCTTAAAACTCTTCAAAAGAGAAGCTACAATTTCAACCAGAATATAACATGGCAATGGATGAGTGCTTAAACTTCAACTAATCTGTGCTCAAGATTTCCTATCAAACCTGTCCAATGATATGTTTGCGTTTAGCTCTGAGCTGTGTAATCTCAGAAGATGCACACCTAAGGTGGCACACACAAAAGGCTGTTATTGTTCATTCCAGACACGGTACATCCCCGTAGATTAGTTACAGTTTAGTGGACCTTTAAAAAACATATCCTAAATCCTTCATGGAATTCTCACTGGGATCACAAAACACTGGCAATAATTTGTTCTTTTTTTTCCTTTGAACTTCTCTTTGCCATGTGACCATTTAAAATCATGGGATTACAGGGCACAGTTGCTCTGAACCGTGTAATCTACTGGTCACTTGTAATGTTGTGATCTTTCAAACTTGTTTTGTTTACTCTACTGTTGCACTCATTCTCAAGTCACAGTGGATGAGAGCATCACCCTGTACAATAAGGGATTGTTGAGGCTTCTGTCAGGGAAATACCTGCACTCTGCCTTATTGGATATCTAGCATCAATCATGGTTTGAGTTTGTCCTATCAAAGATGCTACACATGTTTAGAAGATTTTGGTTTGAGTTTGTTTCCAGCTTCTAGTGACCACAGGAGAGAGTGAACTAGCAAATGTGTTTTCCGGGAAGGCTGCTCTCATGCTTGCTCCTAAGGGCAGAAATACGAGCTTTGAGACAGCCTTCACCAAAGAGGGACAAAACAATTCCCGGTTCAGCCGAGGACCGTGGAGTCTAGAAGCTATCAAATAAGGGGGATGAGATTCAGCCTGTGTCAAACTGTTAATTAGTTATGAAAGGAGCCATAACTAAAGTATATGGGGCGGCACAAATATGAAGTGTAGTCTACACTCCAGACCACACAATGCAAATGTCATGTAAATCGGGTGATGTTTGTCATGTAAGGTTAATATCCATTGTTGGATGAAAACTCAAACTTTGAATAACTTTTCAGTTGAGGTAAGGGTTTTAGATTACACAAGACATTTCAGTTCAGTAAATTTCCTGGAAAAATGCACTAAAACTGCACATTAAATTCAAGACGGCTGACTTTCTGTTGGTTTTAGGGTATACTTCCAAGACGTTTTTTTGTCTAATAATGCCTAATAATTTCTGTAAGTCTATGTCAACATTTAAATGAGGGGGGTTCAACTTTCAAAATTTGTGGAGGGCACTTTTGAGCCATTTTATCACACCAAGCATGAAACTCATAAAATATAATAGTTTATCTCTCATGCTGTCAACCTGATTGAAAGCTCTCCAACTCTACCAATTTACTTAATTTTATTAGAGTACAGCTTTCTGACAGCACATTTAATTTTGATTATTTTAATGTCTGTTACTGTTAGTGTCTCTTTTTGTTATTGCGTTTATTGGAAGGCAGTGTGGCTATTACGGGCAATAAATTGTTGAACTTGAACAAAAATTTCATTGAGAACAGATGCTTTCAACTGCTGGGGTATGGTATGAATAGATGGCTGGCTCCATTAATGACCACAGTGGTTCGTGTTTGCTCGTTTATCAGTGCTAATTTGCTCGGCTAATCTCCCCATTAAGCTCAGTGAGAACATTAGCCTAGCAAATTAGCACTGATGAATGGGCTATTATTCATAGCAAAATCTCCACTTCTATTTGCCTTTTTCATTTGTTCTGTTTTCTTATACCCTCTTCCTCCCTCTATTTCCCTCCCACTTTCTATTTTGTCTTTACCTTTTCCTACCTTCTTCTATGGATCCTACTGCACAGGTTGCTGACTCTGTTGTTTTTAACTGTGAGACAAAGATACGTATAAGACAGTTTTGTTCTACAAGATACGGTGGCTGACACGCCCTGCAACTTCAGAAAAAACACATGCAAATAGACCAAACACAAGCAAATTGAGGAAACCACTTTATTAATTTGATAAATAACAAATAATATGATGCATTTACATTTACACAAACATTTACTAAAACGATGCAAAAAGAAAAGCACACAAACCCTGAAAAAAGAAGCGATGCAAAAAGAAAAACAACTTCATTAATTTGACAACACATGCGCAGCATTCAGCAAACGCATTGCATATACACACTCAACACAGCCAAATTCATAAACGTAATGCAAATACACACAACACAGCCAAATACATAAACGTGACGCAAATGCACACAACACAGCCAAATACATAAATGTGATGCAAGTAAAAAACGATGCAAAAAGAAAAGCACACAAACCACAAAAACAAATGCAACAGAAAAATGCCGCATCCAGATTACACACCGGAAGTTCTTCAGGTCTCTAGAGGGAGCAGCTAAGTGGAACAGCTAGATTTTCAACCCCACGGAACGATAAAGAGAGAGAGCGAGCAGATGAGAGGTTTGTTTGGAAATGGGACCAAAAGTGAATACAGGTGCGACATAACAAGGTTAGTATTAATTTTTAACATTTGGCCCTCCTCTTTTACAGCTTTAGCTGCTCCCTCTTGAGGCCTGGAGAACTTCAGTTGTGTAATCTGGATGCAGCATTTTCTTGTTGTGTATTTGCAGCGTGTTTGCTAAATGCATGTGTTGTCAAATGAATGAAGTTGTTTTCTTAATGTGCTTGTGTTTTGTCTATTTGCATGTGTTTTCTGAAGTTGCATGGCGTTTTGCCTTTGGTGGCCACCGTAATAATAAACTGTTTAGCATTAAGAAAATTAGTCACCAGTGGCAGTACCAAGTGGTTAGGATGCAGGATGAATACAGGAGGGAGACCACTTTGGACCATGTGTATGATTTAGATATAAAATTATAACTGGATGTTTAACACCTTTGTAGGTTTAGCAGCTTGTTGAAAAACAAAGGCAAGGACCAATGCCTCTAGTCTATTTTTTACCATCTTTTCTTCTCCCCCCTCTATTCTAATCTTAGAAGGATTTAACAAAAAGTGTTCCAGCTTAAACACGTTCAAACACACACAATGTGAGTCTTTCAAGGTAGCGTGTGGTATGTCGTTTGATCCCCTTTTTGTTCTTTGCTTCTGAAGGTAGTCTCCATTCTGTTTTATATTCCAATCCTTATAGAGGAAAGACGCACGCGCACACACACACACACACACACACTAATGCGCCTGTCTCTCAAGAACATGCTAATGGCACACAGCACAAACAAAAGAACATACACATGCATGTGTAAATTGTGACATCTCTATAACATGCACTGTGGCTTTTTGAGTCCCTCAGAAAATAGAGAAAATTGTGGAATTCTGGTCTTCCCTTCTCTCCCCCCCCCCCCCC
>NC_045737.1:19263329-19264005 GCF_008692095.1 Etheostoma spectabile | reverse complement strand
CCCCCCGCCATATCACCTAGTTTTCTGTCTATGATTCCTTTTGCTCCCCCTCTCTCTCCCTCTTGCACTCTCCATTTCTACTAATTAGTGTTTAATATGTGAGCTGTACAGTCAGCTAATTAATTAATTTCTGTCATCTTGTGATTAGTTGCGGAACATCCTTGTGGAAGCACTCATCTGCCCATGGAACACGATCCACAAAGATACCTTACACACACACACACACACACACACACACGCATCTGTGGATTATTTTACTCAAAACAAAGGTGCATATCATGTGACTGAAAGCTGCAGACAGGCGACTTAATGGACCTTGATTTGAAAATATTTTTTGTCATCTGCTGTGTCAAATATCAGAACATTTTTTGAATCTCAACTTTTAGACCGACATGGACGAGAAGTCCTGAAAGCAACACTAGAGAACTTTTTGTAACTTAAAATAATGTTTCCAAAATAGTTTCAGTGGTTCATCAACTTGTAACAGGGTGAATGGCACTTCTGCATTCGTTGCAAACTAGACTGTAACCTACGGTGGCCGACAGGGGTAAATGCCCTGCAACTGCAACAAAACACAAGCAAATTAAGAAAACAACTTCATTAATTTGACAACACATACGCAGCATTTAGCAAAACATGCTTCAAATACACACAACAATCTCTCTCTCTTGCTCTC
>NC_045737.1:19257807-19263319 GCF_008692095.1 Etheostoma spectabile | reverse complement strand
TCTCTTCCCAGAGAGTGCCCAGAGAATAATTACGTGAACTCCATCCTTTGATGAGGGCCATGTGATATTTTTTTGTCAAGGTGCATACTATTTATGCCAGGAAATCATTAGCCACATTGCAGTGTCAACCATATCCCTTCTGACCATTGTGTAGAATACTTTTACTCTTCTTCCATGTTTAAAATTTTGTAACAAATATCTTGCCATTCACTTTTTTCCCTTACATTAATGGTAAATTGTGTTGCACCATATGAAAAGGGACATTCTTTATATAAAGTGCTACAAAGAATAAATATGAGATAAATGTATGATAAAGATCTTTGAGAATTGCTTCCACTATACTGTGTAGTAATGGAAGTAGCAGTATACCTAAGTCTATTTTTCCCTCATGTACGTTTCAGAGCAAACAATACAATGGGGAGCCACAATATTTCCAAATTAGGAGGAAAACAGTTGGTAGTAAAAAAAAAGTCAGCTAGAGGCCAATGAATTTGCTGCTTGGCTGATGCAAGTCACTATGCCTGATCTGTGCCAGCATGAAGTAAGGCCTGATATAATGCAAGGTAATTGCTTTAGGTCAGAGAAAACACACCAGAGTGCCGTGTCTGTGAAAGCACTATGTAGAAGAGAAAGCAGGACTATTTCCCTCTCCGTTTGAGGATCATGTCTGGCCTGTGTGCAGTCTCTCTAATGGTGTTCCGGAACTTAAGCTGCCTCCGTAGGGCAACCATTAGATAAGGGGACAGAAATCATAATCTTGGGTGGTCCTAAAGCTCCTACCCTCCTGGGAAAGCTCATTACAATGCTTTTTGGGTGCTGATGTTTGCTGCTGCTGACAATCCCTGACATCTACTATTGCCCACAACACTTCTCCTCCAGGGCCCTCTGACAGCAAATCAACCAAACAAGAGTTTAGCATTATTACATCTACATTATACATTATGTAAAATGGTTAAAAATAATGATTAAGTCAGACCTTAAGTGACTCTATGTAACTTTTGCTAAATAGCAGCCATTGTGGCTATTGTGAGCGGCCGAGGCGTAAAAAAAAATGGGGTAAAATGAGCCGACAACGCCACCTATGTTAAAAATTGAGGGCTACGACCTCTTACAAACTACTCAAGTTAAAATTGAGATTAAAAGAATAAAAGGTAAAAGATTAAGATAATCTAAAAAGATAAAATGGTTAAAAAAAAAGCAAAGGTTCTTATATCGTGGGAGAGCAGTAAAACCAATGGTGTATTAAAACAGTGAGTAGGCTACAACAATTTGAGGGACAACAGGGTTTATTTTAAGGAGGATAAAACACTAAAAAGTTCCTCCTTAAAAACAGTAAACAGCTAAGTACAACCAACTAAAAATCAACTGATCCCAGGGCAGCAGAATAAGAGTGGGAGGTTAATGTTTGTCCATGGATCTCCACCGGGGACCAGCTTTGTTTTGCCCGCTCTTCTTCTCGGGCAGAGCCTGTAGAGGGGAATTTAGGGCCAGTCAAACGTTTTTTTACACCACCACAGCTAAGTATACCACCCGCTACTTATTAGAACTAACACCGGTCTGAAAAGAGAGGGAGAAGTTTCACCTTCTACCAATTTTAGCCGCTAGCGGTCGGTATTTGGGTTTTTTCTCGGTGCGTTCTCAGGTCTCCTCCAGAGCAGGGACATCTGTCTCTGCCTGTCTGCTCCATTCTGTTGTTGCACCCAAGTCCTCTCTGTCCACTTTGCACCAACCAAGTTCTTCTGTCCTCTCGGTTCTTGCGCCAACAAGGTTCTGTCCTGCGGTGCCCCTTTTATCTAATAGATGAAAACATAGCAAATCCTAACAAAAAACCATGCTTAAATAAAATCAACTTCCACCCCGTGACATCATGACATGCAGTTACAGGACAATGATGAATGATAAAACAAAGTATAGATTTAGCACAAGACTGTTATGAAGTAAAAAATAAATAAATAAAATAAACTAATATTAATTAATTAATTACAGAGCAGTATTAGTTAGCTTTCATTAGCCAATGGGATCTAGCGGAAAAAGATGGATTGAATTGAGAAAGTGTGCTTTTCATTGCTTATTAATTCACTTTTTCATTTGTAAGAGTAGTCAAATTGTGGTATTTCATCTTTCAAATGTTGCATAGTAATGTCACGTGCACACACATACACAGAGACATATCACCACACATATGCAAACATCCACAGTGCGTACTGTATTAGTCCATTTGAACATCCAGAATAAGTGTCACGCATAAAAAAAAAACATGCATACTATATGTAGTATCCTGTTGCCATTTTTCTAGAAATGCGTGTGTTTGCTATCAGACAGAGATAAGGATATAAAGGAAGAGAGAGTGAGAGAAACAGAAGTGAGGGACTGAGAGACAGTAATGAGTACTCCAGTGGAGAGTGATAAGAGAGACAGAGGGGGAGTTGGTCTGCATAATGAGTTCTCCAGCATGGAGGCGGGATGTGGGAGGGATGAACAGGACTATTCCAGTAGAGAATAGAGAAAGCAACAGAGGCGGATTGGATCACAGAGAATGGTCTGTATAATGAGTATTACAGGGGACAGCTAGTGAGTTGGAGACGTGAAGGGATACAAAATGATACAAATGTCAATCCTTTTAAAGGAATTGTCTATACAAATGTAATCTGAATTCTCAGAGACAGAAAATAACGTAGGATTAGAGAACGGTCTGAACAGCGTGTTTTAAAGTAATTACATGCAAGCCACCTATTTTGAGTCTTTGTTGGCCGTGCTGTTTTGTTTGTGTGTTAGACTGAAATTACAGTGGGTGCCACAGCTGAAAATAACGACCCAGCTCTTTTTCTGTTTGTTCCAAAACAAACTGCTGTCAACAGGAAGTGCTTCACAAGGGCACCTATAATCTTCTTCATAAAGATCCACTGATAGAAGCTACTCTAAACAGCAGAAGTTATAGCTTAAATTGACAGTGAATCAATTATTCAGTATTGTGTACTGTATTAATACTGTTGTTAATTATTACTTTAAGCATTTTTTTAACTGCCGTATAAATCATAGTAACGAAGACATGGGACAGCAGCTATTTGAACATTTCTGACTGATTTCATGAGTCCTAATGGTAGTACATAAACAGACACGGTGTGCACTACTGTTGTGTTTCCCGACCTTCTTTGTGTGTATTTTTTTAAGTTTAGATTTGGTCTCTTTTTTTCTAATTTTTACCCCACCAGATTTAGTTGCAGTCATTCCACTTGACAGAAACTGGACTTTTCAAAAATGTATCAGCACTTTTAGCAGTTTTAACGCTCTTGCTCTGTTTCTAACTAGTTCTCAAATCACAGCAGGTTGAGAGTCAGCCCATCGTAGTTAATGTGACAAATATACTAAACCAGCTAAGCTACACAATATTTTCATGTAACCCCTAGAATGTAAAACTGGGTTGGGAATCATTGCATTGATCTGTGCTCTTAGTGAACCAGACCAGTAGAAACTGACAATGAATGTGCTTAAAGCAACCTATAGACTTTAACAAATTGTCAAGATTTTTTAAAACCAAAAATTTGAAATATTTTCAATAAACAGTAAACAAACTAAAATGTAAATGTAGGAACCTTAGGGGTTCAGTAATCACAGAGGTTGATATTGAAACAATGTGATTTGATATGTGATTTGAGCAGTCAGATGTTACAGAATTCGTAGTTAAGATCTCTTTTTTGAATTGATCTATGAATGAAAGCAGGGTAATGCAAAACACTTTTTTTGTTACAATACACTGATTGCGTTATTCTATGCCAACTATTTGTGTTATCTATGTGTTAATACTTAACACGAAGAAGATATAAATATATAATGGTTTCCACTTTCCGCTCACATTCCAGTTGAAGCAATCTCTGGTAGTTTTTGAGTGTAAATAGGACCGAAATCTAGACGTCTGTCAGTACTGCGTATGTGTTACTGATGTGTGATTGACAGCAAACATACAGTACATACACACTAACTGACTTCCTCACACAGCCACAGTCCTTTTACATGCAATGTCAATGTTAACAGATAGATGAGGCAAAGCTGCCAGGATCCTAGTGGTGCTTTAAGAATTAAAACAATGGGATATGATGCCATAACATGCTGTGTGTGTGTGTGTGTGTGTGTGTGTGCGTGCGTGCACGTGCACGGGGTGTGTGTGTGTGTGTGTGTGTGTGTGTGTGTGTGTGTGTGTGTGTGTGCGCGCGCGCGTGCATGCATGTGTGTGTTTGTGTGCATGTTTTTTCCCAGAAGCTGTCATAGTATGATCAGTAGTGGGTGGCATGAGTGGAGACCCGTAACCAAAATATCTACAGATACTGATGGGCTCCAATGCAGAGGAGAGAAAACAACAAAAAATACTGAATACACTGTATTCATATGCTTACACGCAGACACATTTTGACTATGTAAACATGCCAAATTACCCAGCCCCCTCTTTTCTCCTCCTCCACTTATAGAAGGAAGCAGGGAGAAAGTTGGTGAAGAAATTTAGAAGAAGAAGAGTACGATATGGAGGAACCAGCATGCAGATTGAAAGAAAAGCAGTTGATAAAAGGGGATATGGACAAATACACACACTTAAAGTACATATGTGTGTCTAGTCAGCCATCCTGTAGATGCACTCATGCAGCGAGCCAGGCAGATAGACAGCTATCCCGTCATCAGCTTCCCAGCCAACCTGTCAGTCAGTTTGTCAGCCATTCAGTCATCCAAACAAACAATCTATCCATCCATCCCTCCAGTCAAACAGGCAGTTATCTAACAAACCATCCATTTAACCAGTTAGACACGTAGCCAGAGATACAAGATGCCATGTGGGTAGTTATTCCTATAGCCATAATAGGACAGCCACTAAACTCAGAAGACATAAATGATTACAAAGATTTTGAGACAGAGACTTGGAGGGGATGACAATGATACACCTATTGCATTCATTTCACAGTTACATAAGAGCCTTAGATAGATAGTCTAATGGGAGAGAGGAAGAGGTGGAGGTAGGTGCTACAGAGGAAGCACAAAGAGAGGGTTTGATAGAAACATGGGGGAAGGAAGTGCGAGGAGGATGAGAGGAAAGAGTAGGCGTTGTTTATAGTAATTTAATGTAAAAAGTTGAGAAAGTCAAGAAAACATGAATTTCATACTAAAAAGACTAACTTTGTACAATACCCACTTGACTTGGAAAAACTCAGACTGCTGATGCCCTATTTTTGACTGAATTTCTTCAAAAAACAGGGACTTTGGATTTTGTCCCCCTTATCTTGCACCAGAGTCGGGCTAGTAAGGGATCTCTTTACTCCATATGAGATGATATAAAATTACTTCTAATCCCACACCTTCCTGGAGAAATCAGGAAATCAAACAATTCATGAAAAAAGAACAGCAGAAAGAAGATAGAGAAAGAATAAATCAATTAACTTGTTTTTCCGAAGTTTACATGCTGCCACTTGGAAACGTCATCAGGAGGCACGGCATTAAACCCTCTGAGCCCGAGACACTCGCCCACGAA
>NC_045737.1:19257711-19257797 GCF_008692095.1 Etheostoma spectabile | reverse complement strand
CCTCTGATTCATAGTTTAATAACTTTTGAACTATACAAGTGATTTACTCACTTTTGGTTTCGTTTAAATCCTGACGTTTTCGCGTT
>NC_045737.1:19257608-19257701 GCF_008692095.1 Etheostoma spectabile | reverse complement strand
TTTTCCCTGTCTTTCTAGCCTCTACAGGGGATTTTCTATCCAGCCAGGAACCTCAGCCTCTTTGGGCTTTAAATCCATACTGTTATATCCAAG
>NC_045737.1:19257220-19257598 GCF_008692095.1 Etheostoma spectabile | reverse complement strand
TTTATGTCCATAATTCATCGCGTTTTGGCTAATTTCTGCCACTGGCTCACTCCTCCATCTCTGCCCTGTCTCTCCCATCTATTGTTTCAGGAAGTACATGCCATCTATGGAGAGATAAAGGCACCCTCTTGTATGGAAGGCCAGAGGGGACAAAAATGCCTATATCTATGGAAGGCCAAATGTGCACTATTTAGACACATATTTAGCTTGTATAACATTGCTGTGGGTGTAATATCAATAAATATGACATTATTATGTTATTATAGGCATAAGTAAATGTCATGAGAGCAAAACGTCTTCACTTTTTTGGAAAAAATGCATGTATTTCGTCAACTGTATAAGTTATAATGATTATTTCTTCACAGTGTGACTCCCAAG
>NC_045737.1:19243165-19257197 GCF_008692095.1 Etheostoma spectabile | reverse complement strand
GGAAAATGGCTTAGGTTTTACTTATATGTCTGTGATATCAATACACATCTGGAAGATTTATTTTTTTATTTATTTATTTACTTATTTATTTGTTTATCTTTAAGGCCCTACAACCATTTTTAACATGCAAGTGACCTCACTGCAACCCAGATATTCTAATAACCCAGTTTGTCCTAAAAAAAATGATGTTCATATCTTGACTGTAGACAACAGGGTTGATGTTTTACAAGCTTTTTTATAAAATAAATCCAGACGGAAATTAAACTGTAAAAATGGCCTCAGGGCCCCCAGGGTTAATGTCCATAGCTATGGTGATGACACACAGATTTACATCGTCCTGTCTCCTGATGACTCATGTTCAACCAATGCCCTTTTATCTGCATTTTAAGTTATGGATAGGAGACGGTACAAAACAAAAGTCTTTGTACTGAAGTTCAGATATACACACTCAATGTGAAACTGCATGCACTGGCTTTAAACCCCATATCAACAAGTTAAAAACCCAAGAGTTAGATTCAAACATTAATGTTAAACTTCACGTTAAAAAATAACTAAGAATGCATTTTATCATCTAAAGAACATTGACAGAGTGCAGCCGCTTCTCTCTCCAGCCAATACAGAGACACTTATGCATGCCTTTATTACCTGCAGGATTAATGATTGTAATGCTCTACTTTCTGGTGTCTGTTAAAAAAAATATAGCGCAATAACAATTACTGCAAAGCTCAGATGCAGGTGTTGACTATGTCCAGAAGGAGAGCAGACATTACATGCATTTTAAAGTCTTTGCACTTTCCGCTATTTTGCTTCAGAATTGATTTTAAGGTTCTTGGTTTGGTTATGGGTTTATAAAGTTTTTAATGGTCTTGTTCTATCTATTTATCAGATTTGCTTTTATCCTTTGAGCCCTCTAGAAGCCTCCAGTCTTCTGGCAGTGGCCTTTTAAATATCTCTAAATTAAAAACCAAAACCCACGATGAGGCATCCTTCTATTACTGTGGTCCAAGACCAGGGCTTGACATACCCCTTGTAGTTCATCAGCCACTGTGGCTAGTGGAATTGAAATGTATAACATTTTTATTATTAGTCATCAAATTTTCAGCTCTGATAATTAAGTAAACCTCCTTTTGTATGAAAACATGACACAGACACAAACAGCGTAACTTCTTATTGCATAAGTGGTGCCTTGCTGAATTCTACCCACGTTTGGTGGGTTGGCTGGTGCTAATGTCAAGAGTTGTCCTCGCCCCTGAGGACCTGAGGGCAGCAGACAATGTGTGAAACTCAAGACCTACTTTTTTTTAGTCTGGCTTGTAAAGGAGAATTCCGGTCAACTTCAACACCTAGCCCTGTTGTTTGGAAATTTGGAGTGCTGTCAGTTGCGAAAAAAACAAAAACAATCGGTGCTAAGGACTAATTCTACATAGTCATTACTAAGGACACAACACCTCCTTGTGGAAAAAAATACATTTTGGAATATTGGATTGTATGAGTTCGACAAGTGACAAGTGTATACTTCACCGGAAAACAGGAAATAAACAGAGGTATGGATTGTCACAAATTTTATGCCTTTCAGTCCCATCCACTGCAGTCAGATTCACTGTCTTTCTTACGAAGGAATCAATTCACATGGGTAGGCGCTTTTAAAGACATTTTGAGCATGTTTAGAGGCTAAAAACATGTTTAAAACTTGCCCTGTTTAAGCCTGTTGGGCGCTAACACTAGCAGGAGGATAACTCGGTGTAGGCAGCACCGATTGTTTTCATTTTTCTCTCTACTGACAGCACTCCAAATTTCCAAACAACGCTATGGTATGGAATCTACTGGAATTCTCCTTTAATTGAGTTTTATTTATAAATTTATGGTTACTATAATTGAGTTACTGTTATTATAAACAAATTAAATTAAATTAAAATTAAAATTAAATTAAATTATTGAGTTTTTTATTAATTACAAAGCGACTTTTTGTATGGATTCTGTGAAGCATTTTGTGTTGTATTTTTATATGTATCAAATATGCTAGACAAATAATGTCTGATTTATTGATTGACTGACGTGGACAGGAGGATGTAATACAGCCACCAATGACTATTTTAATACACATATTTGCATCTGTGTAAACAGAAAAATTAACCTTGAACCTTTCAGTCTGAGGTCCTTGTGCATGCACACATACACATTTTGAAGCTGGAAATAAGAGCAAGTGAGCATAACCATCCACATTCCTTGCTTTTGAAACACCAATCATAATTTACATCAAACTTTTCCATGTGCTGTTTTATTAAAGTGCTTTCGCCTTTGCATTCTCTGCGCTTTCTAATTCCTTCTACTGTACATGTTTTTCGCTCTGCTCTACTTCCACTGCTCTTCCTCTTCGCTTTTCTCACTTCTCTTCCCACCTATCCTCACCAGAGATCTCTGCTATTGACAGGGGACAGGGAAGAAGAAGAAGAGGAGGATAAGACCAGGCTCTATCCATCATGACAAAATGCGGGGGTGGGGAGGGGTGTTGGGGAGTTTGCGCTGCTGATTGAAGACCACTAACTGGAGCAGGGAACAGAACAGACAGGAGATAGGTTGTTGTGGCAGTTTGACATGCAGTTTGTGAACAATCAGTTAAGGCTCTCTGGTGACTTCAGCAGTGGCTTTTGTAGTTACGTATTTCTGTTGAGTCATGCAGGCCCCTGCACATAATCTTCAATGTCTACCGAGCACATTAACTGTTTATTCCGAAACAGTTTAACCAACTGCAGCTAAACTCACCTCTATCATGAGTGACTGAGGATCTGGAGGTTCCAATGGTTATTCACTAATGGCAGGGTTAGTAGTGGGATCCCCAGCTTCTCTTGTTCAAGTTTTAAAGTGTCCTCAAGCAAGACACAGAACTCTGATTGCTCACAATGGTTGAGCCGAGTATCATATTTTGGCGCGGGCTAAGCGGGCAGCCGCATGGGGAGGCATTTTTTCATGACACATTGGGGGCAGCACAAGCACTTAAAAATCCTCAAAGTGGTTTTCTACTGCATTATCTATCATTTTAACCGTGTGGGGAATTGGCAAATTGGCGCCCCTGCTTGCTGAGAAGGTACTGTGACCAGAGAAGCTGTGTGAGAAGGGGAAAGGGGAGGGGGGAGCATGGTATAGTTCACCTCTGGGTCGAACGGGTTGCCGGGCATAGGTACTGATTAGGGATTAATCGGTTATGACGGGAAACAGGAAATAAAATGAAATAAAAGGAAATAATAAACGCAAGGAGTGCCCATCTTTTGATGTCATCTGGTAACTATGATGCAGGTTATGGTGCTGTATTGTAGCTACGGTAATAAAGACTCACTAAATCCATTAAATAGCAGTAGATTACATCCATGGAGGCGGAGAGAGTGTTTTATACCTGCAGCCAATTTGTCACAAAAATTCCAAAACCGCCTGAGCGCAGAGTCTATCGACGCTCTCCGCTTCTGAAAGCACACTTCCAGAAGAAAAAGAAAGGGCAGGGTGACAATGCATCGTAAACTAAAAGAAGTATGTGTGTAGTCTGAGTTGTCACAAGTTCAATGCAATGCTGACATTGCAGCAGAGTTTTTAGGCAATTTTTTTTTTCAATTCAGTTTTACATCGGCCTATGGCCCTGTCTTTTTGAAGTGCACAGTTGTAAATTTCTGTCGGTTGTTTTAATAAAGAAATTATTATTTTTTTAAACTTTGAGTGACTATTCCCTTTTGCAGCCGCATACAAATCTCAACATCCACAGAATGGATTTAGTTTAATTAAATGGTTTAGGAATCAATCAATGGTTTACTTTACAATATAAAAAATGTCAGTTTGGGATTTGGGAACGCATATTTGAATGATATCCATATGTTACTTGGGCGAAATAAATAAATAAAAACCCCGTCTTTTCCCGGGATCTGATTAATCTAATTTTCAGGTAAAATATTAAACCCTAGTGCCAATACTGTGGGTGTTCTGCTAACACCGAGCGCCCACGAAGCTGATAGCGGTTATGTGTCAGTTAAACTTTTCATCTCCAATCCTATCCTGAGTTGAAAAAGAGCCTACTTTACAGCTTTATTATCAAGTTGATAGGCATGTGTGTTCATGTCGGCCATCTGAAATGCAAATATTTTTTTAAAAGGGCGTCCGTCTGTGAGCACCCACGGAGGAAAACATAAATCGGCACCTATGTTTGGTCTCCCAAATGGAACGGTCCGGACAAGGGGCGGAACGGGGGACCATGAGCTTTTCACTTTTATGCATGATAATGATGTATTTTAGATCTACCCAAACTTTTGGACTGCTCTTAGGATTGCACATACTCTGCCAGTAACTGTGCCTTAGCAGAGAGGAGCTCTTCAAAACTAAAGTTGATCAAGTCTGATGTCACTGGCGTTTTCTCAGTATCAATCACTCAATAGGGGAGCAGATATCATACAATGACATCATTGATGATTTTGCAATAAGGAAGGCTAGAAAGGTCAGGTTTTAGTTTTAGTTTGTGTTTTCTGTTCTTGGTGCAGTAATGTAATAATTAGATTCTCTTTAGTGTGTTTTCACATTTGTATGATAAAGGATTTGTGCTATTTAGAATATTTATTCTTTATTTTCTTTGCATATTATTCTTAATCTTTTTATTATTGTTGATTTTTCCTCTTGTTACATTTTTATATATCTGATTGTATATATATAAATTATTATATCAACATAAGTGAAAGAGAAAATGATATTTCTTAATTGCACAAATCCTTCATTAGAACAAAGAGAATCCTTTAATTTAAGTAATTGCTATTGTAATTAAAACTGGAAACACACTTTTTATGGTGCACAATCTCCACCTCCAACATGACAGTATAAATTATCAGAACATAAAATTAATGCACACTATAATATAGTAATTCTGCAAATGTGTGTGTTGTTTTTTTGTGATGGGGGTCTCGCCCTGGGTGTAATTCCATATCAACCGTAACTGGTTGAGCTACGTTGCATAGTAGCTACGCCAACATCTGTGTGTGGGGG
Source organism: Etheostoma spectabile (assembly GCF_008692095.1). NCBI lineage: Eukaryota > Metazoa > Chordata > Actinopteri > Perciformes > Percidae > Etheostoma > Etheostoma spectabile. The sequence goes on along the minus strand of NC_045737.1, from coordinate 19,252,184 downwards.
TGTGAATGAAAGGCAAATTGTAAAGTGCTTTGGATAAAAGTACCATATAAGCACAGTCTAATTACTATTCCTTATAATCATAAGTTCACAATATCAGTTGTTGCAATCATAATAATTTCTCCATTCAGTACACTTTTGAATCCCCGTAGATGTTTTCCAATGCTTTCATTTCATGACGATTATTATAGTATTACATTTTAAACTTTACGTGAATTGCTTAAGTTAATATTTTCCAAATAAAGATGCCACTCATAGTAAAAATCATGGTTTCACCATGTGTGTCATTTCTAAAAGCCTAACCAGGGACAAGGACAGCAAATTAGCCTACCACTAGAAGTTCCACATACATTGCATCGGTTGCATTGTGGACAAAACAATGCCTATTGTCTCTGACAAATAAACTGATGAAATTAAAAAGAATCAAGGAAATATTAAGCATGATTTTTTTATACCTGGTGAAGAATTTTGGCATTGGCTTTTCTTTTGAATTAAGTGGTTGTGAGTGACAGGAAAGCACATAAAGCTGAGGTATTTTCCAAGTTCAATTCTTCTCCTATTAACCCAAAAGATGTGACAAACAATTCCTCCATCTCTGACGCTTTGCTAGAATATAGCTTCATCCCAGTGGTAAAGTCACAGCAAGTCTTCAAGTCCTAGCTTTAGTCCAGCCAGTCAAACTGAAACTCACAAAGATAAAAGTGGACCGTTATAAGTGGCATATGAGACACATTTGTTTTATTTATAGCACATGTGATGTGGCCTTGGTTTAAAGTTTGCCGAGCTCTTGCCATTTTTAGACCCTGGATCAGACGCTGACACTGTTTATTCGCCACAAATACATGTTTCTTCAACTTTATTCAATAAAAAAAATATGCTGAGCCCATACTTTAGCAGTACTCTTTTCCCACTTATTTACTTCCAAACTTTTACACCTGGGAGCTACTACAACATTAGTCCTCTGCTACTTTGCAGCTGGCAGACCTGGTGCCTCAGCATCTCCGTTAAGGAGAAAAGACTTGTTTCACTTAGTTTCACTCACTTTCCTCTGCCCAGATTTCCCTCCACAGAGTCATCAAGCGCATGTGACCCTCTGGCCAGGAGCACAGCTCACTAACCGTTAGGCTTCCACCACCTCTTTGTCATTTTGATGTTAACTCCATATTGCAGTGTAGATGAGTCAGCCGTGGCAAATAAATTCAAAGAGCCCACTGAATGAGCTCCTTAAAGTCTACACTGGATGTTTTTGTTGAACGAGTTCCAAAGAGCTGACTCTCGGAGCAGAAACAAGCTTTCCGTCGGTGGCACATTGAATTAGTAGACTAAGTCAGGTCAGGAGGGAGGAGAGGAGAGAGGCGGAGCTGTTATCACACTGCAGCACCTGGACCAAAGACAGACAGGACAGGACAGAGATGTCTGTCAAACACACACACACACACACACACAGACAGAGGCAGAGACACGCGCACACTAAGAAAAACTCAAGCAGTAGAATACACACCAAGACTGTGTGATTTGTATTTGTTTATCCATTTCTCTTCAGCTCTGAAAGGTCATCGTGGCTGTCTTGTCGTTTCCCTTTCTCTCTTAATTCATCTCTCTGTCACTCCTCCTCTCCCTGTCCTTTCCCTGTCTTCCCTTTCCTATAATTCCATCCATTATGTCACACAGCATGTTCCTTTTCTTAATTTGGTGCCTTGTCTACTTTATCGGACTCCTGACATCTTCCTTTTTCATCTGTGTCTATGTACAAAAATATTTTTTTTCTCTGCCTTGTCAATGCATGATATAGTTTGTGTGCCCGTCACCACCAATTCTGTGTTTGGTGTTTCTCAAAATCAAGGCCACATTTTGGTCAGAGTTGTTTCTATGCATGCAATAATGGATCTGGTATTAGACCTGTAGAAAAAAATGGACACAGCACTTTTTAAATCCTGGAGTAAAGCTGTTGTCTCTGAAACGCCAAAATTGTAATTTTGATTGATTGATGATTTTGGAGCCTGATATACTGTATTTTGAAGAATAGAGTCTAGCAACACAGGTTTGACATAATTTAAACAATTAGAATACAATCTGAAATGCACTTTTAAAACCTTCAAATCGGTAAATTGAACATAATCATCACATCAGTTTACACACTTCCAGTGACTTGAAGGTCTTTTCTGCTCCTAGTTTTTGAGCCCTGATTTTTTTTCCATATGGTTTTGCATCTCATTGTCATTCCTCATGGTGATCTTTTCCTATCTTTACCTCACCATTGATGCTATTCTTCTCTCAGCCTCCACAGGCCTCCAGTGTTCTTTTTTTCTCTCTTTCAAATGCCTGAATGACACACAAGGAAATACACACATGTGAAGAAGCCATTATGAAAAGCACAATCACAGATGTCACATGACAGGTAGTGCTTTGTGTGTGTGTGTGTTTGTGTGTGTAAGCATAAGCGCGATTCCACGTTTGTTGAGTGCATGTATTTGAAGCACAGAAGAAAGAAGAGGATTGAAGCGTTTTTAAAGTGTGCCTCTGCTGAGGCCATTAATTGCGATGACAGTAATGGAACCCCGAGGTGCTGCATCTCTCCCCCAGCAGGTGACTGTTTTAACCTTTTAGCTCTGCTTAAGATTATCAGTACAACATTAGCATACTGAAATCTGCATACTCAGGCTCCTCTCACGTTTTCTTCACTCAGTGTTTTTGTGAAGGTTGAGAGTTTTCAATTGACTGTTCTTAGATAGAGCCGAAATAGTCTCACTTACCCTGCAATCAGCTTAGAGGCAAATGGAATTTTGATGAGCCACGGAACACCTGTAAGATTGTCTGTTTCACTACCTGCACCTCTATTTTGCTTGGCCATCACAGAGTAGTAGCAATAGTAGTGGACAAAAGTTCAAAACATAGATTTTTACTGCTCACTTTCAGTTTTTAGATTTCTGGAATTCTGTTCCCCAACCAGACTCAACACAGAATGTTGAACACAGAATGTGAATGTGTTTCAAGAGCTCACAGACCAACTGAGACCAATACAATTTCATATGTAGCCTAAGCTCCTACATCCATTTCACCTGTTACGTGTACGTGTGTGTACGTGTCGTGTGTATGTGTGTTGTGTACAGAACATGTGTTGTGTACGTGTGTGTGTGTGTGTGTGTGTGTGTGTGTGTGTGTGTGTGTGTGTGTGTGTGTGTGTGTGTGTGTGTGTGTGTGTGTGTGTGTGTGTGTGTGAGAGCCATATGCCTGACAGCATACTTCTCTAAGGACAACAAACTGATATGACATGTGTTGTTGTCGTTGTAGATGCACCCCAGACTCCAGTATGTGTCCTCTTATTGTTTAGTTTCTCCTCTCAGCTGTGGTTGTTTATCAAATTAGTTGTTTACTGGTTTTGTTTGTTTTGTTTCCCAATTTGGACCGTTGTGACCATTGTTGGAGTACACTAAGACCTGTGGGTTTCTTGTTGTGCTGTTCCTGTGGAATGCTTTAGTTGATAAAAACCAATGAAATGTAACACACACACACAGAACACACACACACACATACATACTGACACATGTGTACACACCACAAAAAGTGTTGAAGCCACCAAAAAACATAAAAATAAATTAAAACCACTTTATTATTAAATAAACGGCTGAAGTCTTGGACTCTTACATTTTCTTTTCATCCAAATGAGCTGCATGGAGCTTTGTTGCACCCTTGAGTAAGCAGTTCTCAGCTGAATGTGGCCTACATTGTCATAATATTCTCGCTGGTGTTAGCTCTTTTTCCACAAAAAATAAGTCTCTTGTTCATTATCAGTGTATATGACTCCCTAAAGTTTGTCTTAAGAACAGCGGCACAACCCTAGTTGGTAGTTTTAGGTTTCAATGACAGGCGGGTGTGTCAAGAAATCTATGTTACAAGGGAGAAACCACTTTTTTGTGAAAAAGAAATCGTAGGCGGCCGGATAGCTCGGTTGGTAGAGCAGGTTTATATTGAGGTTTACTCCTCAATGCTGCGGGCCTGGGTTCTGCTCCGATATGCGGCCCTTTGCTGCACGTCATTCCTCCTCTTTCATGTCCTCTGCTTTCCTGTCAAATAAAGGCCTCAAAATTACACAACAAATCATCTTTAAAAAATAATGTTGTTAGCATGCAAAAAATGTAAAAAAAAAAAAACATAAAAATATAAAAATAATATCTGGTAACATTTTACAATAAATGTAATTATTTGATTACAATTTTAACTATATTAGAATCCATTAGGACAACATTGGTTTAAGCTGACCATAGCTGCTCTTTTGCATTAACACCAGCAAGGTGTTGATCTCACAACTCATATATCTTACAATCACGCAAACCCACTTTTTGGAAAATGGCAAAAATAAATCATGAAAAAATAGGAAAACTACTGATTTGAACCGGTTATCATGTTTCAAAGTCAGTGGCGATTTCTTTAAGACTGCAAGGGAAGCTCAGCTTCTCCTAAAATGTCAAAAAACGAATGGTCCAATAGGTACTATTGTGTTAACATTTTTTGACAAAAAATGCGTTAGAACACGTTCATCTCGAAGAATAGTTCGTTCAGAATCAGCTGACTCGATTTCCTTCTCATACATTCCCGTAGCGTCACAGTGTATTTTCCTGTTTAAGCCTAGCGTCCATGGACTTCAGTTGGACTGCTTTGAACAGTTTTTTTTTTAAAGTGCTTCGAAACTAAATGGTTATTGGATTAATGCTGCGATTTTGTCCCGCCCATGGACGCTCAGCGTCTCTGGGGGTCAAGGAAGGAGTGGGCTGGCCTGGATGCTGGGCTTCTGCATGATGATTGGAGGGTCTGTTGAAAGCCTGCATCTCCTTTTGATTTTTGAATTTTTGTACTATAAAAAGTCACCAAAGCTATGTGCTTAGTTGTTCTTTCGCGGATTTTTCAAGTGTTGTTGAAAGACAAACTGCTGCAACCTATTTCTTGGTATGTTTTTGGCAAAATTGCTAGCCAATTATCATCATACATTTCAAACAATTATACACCACGTTCCTTTTTCAGTTTAACCTAATTCCCACATTTCCTCCTTTGAGTTTAATATTTTTTTGTTAGATTTTTTGTTTGTTCATTCATTCATTCATACAGTAGGCTAGGCTGGTGTTGTAGGGGTGAACTAGCTATCTAGCAAACTGCACACGATGGCAGACAATGCCAATATTGTCGACCAGATTTTGGCAAAGCCATCTGAAAGTCTTCATTACGAAAAGAAACTTAAAACTAAACAGCAGGGCAGATCAACACCTAAGATTGATTTAGTGCAAAAGATAGGGAAAAGTAACCGGTATTTTCAGCTCTCCTGGTATGACAAAGTTAGCTGGCTGACTGGAAGGGCTATGTCAAACGAAATGTACTGCTGGCCATGCCTCTTGATGAAACCATCTCACCGATATTATAAATTATTCTTACAATAATAATATTACTATTATTATAATTATTAGATCATTTATATTATTATAATAATATAAATAAATATACAATGTTTAGGATGAAAATGATCTTCCCTTCTGTGAAAGACCAGAAGCCGTACTGTTCAAAGTACCTATTTGGATCCTACAAAAAGGGCACAAAACTACAAGGGAGCAAGGGGGCGCTTGACTACTCTTAATAAGACATGAGCTCCCATAAAAATTAGATTTTTGTAATTTTTGGGTGTCTCTAAAATATTGACAATATGCATGCATTTCAATTTTTTTGACTTCATCCTCATGGAGCATAAAGTTGGACTATTATTGATGTATAATTCATGCATGAGGGTGATTCATCACTAATTCACTTTAATACTGGCAGGCCTGCTATCACCATCAAAGCATGGCGGCGCAATATCAAAAACTTCATTCACTCTGCAGAGTACACTGTGCCTGCTAGGTGGCCGTATTGTATCATACTGTAATGGTTGGTTTTGATATCCATGTAGAGATTTGACTAATTATTACATATCAGATGTGCCGACATAAAGCAAGTACGCCTACGTGTTTGCAACAATGAATATTTCTTTGCAACAAGAGTTGGTCAGTCCTCTCTTTGAGGCATGTGCAAGCATTCTTTCAGAGGAGCAGCAGACTGGGGCCATGATGGTCTTTGGGTATTGTTGCCAACCCATAGTTAGGCCACACCCAGACTCTTCCATTCAGTCCATGCAAATACAACCACACCACCATCTAATCTTTGGTAACAGGGTTAGTAACTATTTCCAACATACACTTTTTATTTTTGAAATGGTCTTTACACCCCGACAGCTATGATTTACTCATGGGCTCTGAAAAAGGAACAAAAAAAATAATTTATCTACTGGTGCATTAATCCTTTAAAAAACCCACCAATCACTGCGTCACAGTCCACTTGGAAAGAACCAATGTAATGCCTCCTCGCCCCACAGCACGTACTCTACCCATCTTGTGTGCAAGCCTGAGCTCAATGTGTATCGTTGCCGCATTGCTCACAGTAGTCCTGTTTGTTTTTAACAATTAGGTATGATAATATTTGGTGTTTGCTTACCGATGAATGATATGTGTAGTAAAATTGCGACCCTTTCTCTGCCCTGTTTTGAAGCAGTGGTGCTTGTGCTCTTCAGTGTGAGCCCTGAGGGTTGGGGGAGGGGTTAGACGCTGCTCTGAGGAGTTGCTACTTTCAAATCTTGCCACCTTTTCAACATAACCAACCCTGCCTTTAAGAAAGTGCAAGGTATTCTCACAAGTTTATTATAAATAGAAACAATACAGAGGTATCTGTTTCACCATCAGCATTACAACACAAACAACACTTACAAACAACCCTACATAATGTAAATTGCAAGGAATTTCCTTTCATTCTGGTCTGATTTGATCTAGTTCTCTGTTAGCATTTTAGACTGTGCCTACTGAAAGTGATCTGCGGTGGAGTAATGGTATACTGCTAATCTGGGACTTCAACCCAGAGGACTAGCTTGAAGCTACTACCACAGCCAACAACCCACAATCATTGTCTGTCTTTGTTTACAGAGAAATATGTCGTTCTAATCCCATGTGTGGTGGGAAGTAGAGTGGGCGGTTTGATTCCATGTGTGAGGGTTTTTATTTGAAAGGGATCCAGTAGGCTAACTTAACATCAAGCTGTGCTGATTACATTATCAGTGTCCTGCTTAAAACTGTGTACAAAGGTAGCAGTTGTTAAAGTCCCACGCTTTGCTGCGTGCAGGCTGGACTGCTGCACTTTGGCTTAATCCAACAAGAGGAAAGATTAAGATTACAAAGAGCGAGTCATTAACAGCTTGGTTTTAGTGTGGTATTACAATGGTGATTTGTGTGACAGCTGTAAAACATTTTAGAAAGAATGAATTTCTACCTGCAGCACTAATGTAGGTCTGACAAAGCGTGATGATTTGTTAACAATCAGCTCCTGCTGATTTCCCATTTTCATGGCAGTCCCGTGCAAGCCACATCTACTCTTTAAAATAAGTTACAAACTTTGAAGCAATGTTTTTATTGTGCATTCAAACTCAATTTACAATGTTTGTTTTAACCTTTCAATATACTTAATTGACAACTTCACATGAGATTTCTTTCAAAGTATTGTAGATCCATCAATCCATTCATCTATTCTCATTCTCATTTCTACACCCCCTTATTTCTACACCCCCCTTACTCAACAAACGTCATAGGAGGATGGGACCAATTCCACAATGCACTGGTGGAATTGGATTCCAAACAATTGCAGGGCTAACACACATAGGCAGTGACTATGTTTACATACACTTATTATTCAGTTTTTTGCCCTGATTTCAAAATAGACGACGTTTTGACTAAGCTGTTTACATTGCAAATTTAAGATAATATTCCACTAATATTCCCAATTACATATAGCCGTGCAAAATACGTTTTTATCAAAGTTCACCAGCAGTGGAGAACATGTTGTCACTCTTTCATTCCTTTATCCAGCTTCTTGAAAAGGTTGGCGTGGCAATGTGTGCAAATATATAAAACCTGATAAAGTCTTTGATAATGTTTAAAAGTAGCTGCGTTTCTCCTTCTTATCGCATCTGCAGCCTTGCAAAATGTTGGCTGGTTGCTTTGTTTACAGCAACCATAGCAACACACAGAGCTGACCATAAGCCATAAACAGGCGAGAGGCCCTAAACTGGGAGTAATTTTGCATATTCTGAATGTTCTGTATACATATCCAAAGAATGCCTCTAAAACCCGAATAATACTGGAATATCCCACATCTTAATCTGAAAATGATATATTTGGAAAAAGGCCTTATTCCAAATATCCAACCGGAATATGCTGTTTACATGACCTGTATCAAATTCATAATATTGTCACATTCAGAATAATAGTGGAAAATTGGTGTGCATGTAAACATACTCAATGATTCTGAGTTATCGCATCTGCATGTTTTCGGATTGTAGAAAAACAAAAGCATAAATTATCAGTCTGAAAATTAGTTTTAGAAATTGTGTAGTTCCGACAGCTGGCTAGATGAATGTCATTTTTACTGACAATCAAAGTCCTGCAGATTATGGTCTTTTAAGATCCTCTTTAGTATGCAGGACAGATGTAAGATGGATGCATGAGTACGGGCTTCTATAAGGCTACCCCTGCAGGGCTGCTGGTGCAGAGGCCTGTTCAGCAGTGCAAAACAAAAACCAGGTCTGGAGCAGAAGGCAACCGATGGCTTTTTCTTTACTCATGCATAATTAGCACACAAGCGGGGCCAACAAATGTGCGCATAGGCATGTATAAACGGTCATACAGTACATTGAGCGAAGAGGCGTGCGGTGTCTAGTTTCGATTGACATGTTTACTTCATGTACTGTAAACTGCATCAAACACACAACCCCTAACCCATGAACAAGCACACATACAAACACACATCCCTGTTTTCCAGCAGCTTTCATCATTATTACACAATAGTCATTTTGCAGTAAACTTATATAACTGTGGAGCAAGCTGCTCAGGGAGAGAGAGTCAGCCATAGAGACAGCTGTGTGTGTGTGTGTGTGTGTGTGTGTGTGTGTGTGTGTGTG
>NC_045737.1:19242136-19243155 GCF_008692095.1 Etheostoma spectabile | reverse complement strand
TGTGTGTGTGTGTGTGTGTGTGTGTGTGTGTGTGTGTGTGTTTGGTTATGTGGTTGGGGAGTGCTCACTCATTCCTTATTAGAAAAGCTCTTTTTTGTCTGTTGTTCAGGACAAAATTAAAGATACAACCTGAAAATAAAATGTCAAACATTCATGTAGATGTCACATACAGTAGGCCCGCTTATCCAGGTTTGACTGTCAGGGGATGGACATCAGGCCTTTATGTCTTTGGTTTGGCTGTTGGATTGCATTTTGCAGTAAACAGCTGAGATACTGACTCAATTTTTGTGTCAATGATTTATTTATTAAGCCTGTTTCTATTCAACCTTTCCTTTAACTGATACACCCACTTTTTACCTCAGTTAGCAAAAAGACTTTTTTTCAGTTTTTCAACATATTTTTGTGTTTCTGGTGCACATTGAAAAAAGGCAACAAAAAAAAATGGTTGATGGAAATGCACTTATTTTCTTGCAAAAGGAATTCATTTATGGGAGTTTTCTGATCTGATGGCTCAATTGGCTGTCAGTGCCTTCCACAAAATATGTATATGAACATTTTCTAATCTGTTACCTTTATGGTTAAGGTTTGGTGTGGTTTAGTTGCAAAAATACTTTATTAAAGTTAGAGAGAGATCGATGTTATGCGTAAAAGAAGACTGCAATTGACTGTTGATAAGAAATGTAAAACAATCTGTGGTCTTGTGTGTCAATTTCACACACTACCATGCTACATGACCTTTTTAAAAATGTTTGTGGCGTCATGGTCTTTCACCTTTATTCCACACAAGAATTTTAATTCACTTTGCCTCTAGATGTCATTGCTAGGGGAACATAAACAGATCTGTGTTTATGGATATGAACACCCAAAAAAGCCATTTTAGTGAGAAAAATCACGACCAAAGTAATAGAATACAGAAGTTGTGTAGTGTATTTTAAGGACCATTTATTAGTTGTGGTTAGTGCTGCTGCATACTGACAGAGGTTTCTTCGGAATGTTTTTTTTTTTTTTTCCTGTGATAT
>NC_045737.1:19228383-19242126 GCF_008692095.1 Etheostoma spectabile | reverse complement strand
TAAAGGTGACAGAGAATAATGTTCTGGAAGAAAAAAAAAGATAGTGATAGACAGCTTTAAAGAAGATAGAGCTAGAACAACATGAGTGTCAACATGAGAGTGGGCAGAAGGACAAAAAAAGAAAGACAGGATGAAACGACAACAAAAGAAGAAGGAAAAAGTGAATAAAAGGAAATGGTGAGAAAGGGAGAAAAATTCAAAGTAAAAAGACAGAGGAAAAGATTCTGGGTAGCATGATACAACAGATGTTCTCACAGTGAGACACATTTGACCTGTGACCAACAATACGGGGCTCTTTTACATCCTTCTTTCAAATGTTTAACAACAGTTTGTTATGACTTTCCAAACTTACAGCTCCCCATCTGTCTCATCATGTCTTAAAAAAACAACCCCACCTGTTCATTCTAAAATTTCAAAACTCTTGCCTTCCAATCTGTCCATCACTCCAACATCAAAAAATACATACATTTAAGATGTTAGTGAAGCACTAAACTGTGAATCCTAAATCACCAAAATGTTGAGATATTATAAGGAATACAAAAATTCCGTGAAAAAAGCAACCCGCTCCCACGATCAATCAACTGTATGAACTCAAAAAGAAGGTATCATTATCAAGTATTATTTCATAACTTAGTAGTCTTATTCAACTGAATTCTCTTTTGTTATTTAATCTGTTTTGGAAAGTACACATTGTACCAGCCTTTTAGCACTGTCATCATCACAGCTTTGATTTAGCCAAGAATTATTCATCTGAGGTTGAGAACTTTGCTATGGCACCAACTTTGCAACTTGTTAAGAATCTGTTGCGAAGAAAAATCATTTTCTCGACTTTTCAATTTGTTGACAGCTCGTCACTTGTAGAAAAGCAACCATGTTTCTTCAGAGTGTTTCGATCACAACAACAGATTGTTTTGCCTCTGCCTCTCAAACAGCAGGAAAAGCAGAAAACAACATCTTATTGATTTGACAGTTTGACTCATATAAATGCCACTCATGTCCAATGATGGCAGCTTCTCCAGAATGGGTTGAGAAATTTGCAGGTGGTGTGTTGAATTTTGTTGAACATCTGTCTCCACCTCTATACTGTACACTTGCTGCCATTTCCCTTATTGTTCTTAGTTTCTTTAAGTCTTAGATTATCAATGAGGGGTCATGATTTCAACTAGCCTATTGGCAATCTTGGCACCCTTTTTTTTTGAATGAATGAAACAAATATTTTTCATGGGAAATATGTTTCCGTTTACTGTATTCCCATTAAATAGAGATGAAGGACCCTATTTTAATGATCTAAGCGAACAGCGTAAAGCGCATAGCGCAGGTGCGTTTAGAGCATGTATGAATCCACTTTTGCTAGTTCAACGTTGGAAAAATGTCCATGTGCTGGGCGCATAGTTCAATAGAGTTTTGCTAAGTGTCTTCATTAACCAAAGGTGTGGTTTTGGCGTGACATGCAATAAACCAATCAGTGTCATCTCCCATTTCCTTTTAAAGCCAGGCACTTTGGACCTTGGCACATTGCTATTATGATGGCGGATTTACTAAACAGGAAGGAGAGATTTTCAGGAGAAGAAACTGATCGGTTTGTGCGTGAAGTGAAAGCTTGCAAGCTAATCATATCATGATATTATTTCACATTGTAATATTTTTATTTTTAATCTATTGCATGTTTATGTGCTGCTGCACATAGGGTGACCAGACGTCCCAAAAACTTCAGGACAGTCCTGAAATCCAAGAAGTTGTCCCGAATCCTGAATCCTGCCAAATCCTGCTAAAGTCTCAAGAGCAGACTCTCGAGTAGTCATAGTCTGATAGAACATTAAAAACTGTTCATGATGATAAAGTTGTCCTGCAGCCAGTTCCCGTCAGCTGCTACATTGGTGACTAGGTGCAAAGTTTGATAAATATGCATTGATATTTTTCCTTCATTCATTCATTGTTGAAATGGAGGCTCAGGCTGGTGTCCCGGGACTCGATGAACACGTAGCTAAAACCAAACACACAGGTACTGGGAGGACTGGGTAGGGACATAGCCCTGAAACTGCAGTTTTACGTTATGCAAACTAAGCATTTTGCAATATATGTAGGAAGGAGTTTGGTATTTTACACTGGGGATAGTCAGACGTCAGGCTGCATGCTAGCAGCAAACTATATATAAGTTAGTGATCGTATTCTACTATATAACTAACAGCACAACTGTACAGCTTTCATCCTTCATGGAGGATAACTCCATGTATAATAAAGCAGCTGATGCGGAGCTGATTTTTGATTTGTATTTTGGGGTTTACATGACACCTGAATAAAAATAATAAAATAATAAATCATTTTGGTGCAGAAATACATGTTGGGTCGTTATGAGCTGCATGCAAAATTGACCTATACAGTTCAATTCAGTTAAAACAACTTTATTTATCCCTAAAGGGTAATTCAATTTCAGTCAACCAGTCATATACAAAACAAAAATACAAAAATAAACCATCGCAATCATTCAATCAACCAACATGTCAGTAGCAGCAGGTCAACAAATGGGAAACAAGGGCAAGAGCAGCAAAGCACACACAGCTTGCCGAAATTAAACTAAATTATATAAATTTACAACCATAATCCCACTTAAGTAATTAATAAAAACATAAATCAAAGCATCATGCTTCCCCAGAATTACAAGCTCTGAATGTTACAGGTTGCTGCCATTAGCACCAACAGCCGTTTTCTGGATGAGGATGGTCTGGTCTTGTACCCTACGATGACTAATCAGAGTAATAGCGCTGTATTGTCACAATTTGGCCCTTCACTACTTTACTTGCTTTTACTTTGTTGGACATGCTGGTTCATTTTGCAAGCAGGATACACTGGACTTCTAAAGTATCTTTCCAACCTGTTTTACCCAAAAAAACATCTGTTCCAACAACAACTTTAGACAAACACCATTTCTTTTTTACTTTTGTCTCTCAGACACATCTGCTGCTGTACACGGAGCAACGTTTTCTGACACATAGCATATGGTGGGTCTGCTCTATTGTTTTGAGAAGAAGGTCTTTGGTTTTACACTGTCGTTTTACACATTTAGCTGACACTTTCATACAGCATGGCGTAGAAGAAACTTAAATTCCTTGAATCGAACAAGACAGTATTGAGCACGAAGCTTAGAGCTATGGATCACTGTAAACCTGGAATAATAGTATATATAATAGTAATAGGAAAGAAAGAACAAGCTCACAAGAGAGGAAAAGGGGATTTCAGGGAACTATAGTTTTATATGTATGTATATACTTGCATTGACATTCATACCAGAGGTCCCAACTTTGTATTTCGAAGCTGATAGATAGAGAGAAGTAAGGTTAAATGAAAGATGAATTCAGATCATCGGAGAGTGCTTGAAGAACGCTAAAGATGCTGCAACACTGGGCCCTTAATGCCTGTGCCTTTGACAACCACTGAATACTTTAAGAGAACGTTTGTAGATTTGCTTAACAAATAGACCAATCTAGAAATTGGTTTTATTGGTGGTAAAAAAGCAACACTTTGGAGACAGCAGGCTGTTTTTCTTTAAACACAGCAGCTTTTTAAGATCACATAAACTTAACCTGCATCAAGACGGCACAGACTAGCTTTGGGCTGTAGAAATGCAAACATTTTTGCGCGAAAAGGTGTTGCATTGGTCCTTAACTTCATCATTTTAGTTTGGACTCATTGAAGACCTTAACTGAGAAACCAGCAAAGTGGCAGTTACTTCCAATAGCAGATTGAGCAGGTGAAAAGTGAGAAAAAAAACACCCAGACTGACTCAAGGGAACAGGAAGGTGAAGTAGCAGTAACATCCTCTTTGAGACCTGTATGGGAAATTTGGTCTTAATTTTATGAAAAATGAGCACAAACATGACACTGATATAAGAAAAAAAACTACATATTAAAATGCCCATTGGCATGACACCAGCGACTGGATCTAACATAACCTGCCTTTCCTCTCACATCTAGTTCAGGTTACTACCTGGAGGATCTTTTTGCGTATATCCTTTGTAGTTCTACATGAACATCCATCCTACAGTTAATCAAAGCACACAACGCTTGTAACATCATCTTCTGCTGGTTTTACTGTAAGTTTTAGGTCTTTATGTTTTTTTCTTTTTACCAGAGACTTTGATGAATTTGAAAATATTACTCCTAATCTTTTACAGAATGACTCATGAAAAAAGGTCATCACAAAGATACGAACAAGAGGAGCACGTAAACCTTAAGGGTGTAAGATCTACTTTTTAAATCCTAAAACACTGTTTACTAACTTGATGCTTGTTGGAATAATACATCCAAAGCACTGGTAGATTTACTTTCCCCTTTGCTCTAAACAAAGGCTTTTCAAGAAATAAGAGCTTATGTTATCATGGGAGGTTCCACGGAGTCTATAGATTTACCTTACACCAGGCATTTGCAGAGACAAAGGGTTTCAGAGAATATACGTTAAGTGAAACTCAGAAGAACGGAATGGAACAGAATGGAAGCCATTGTAAGCACCCACGAGATGCATTTATGATTCATCTATATTTTCGTCTCCCTGTAAAGCACTTAAAAAATCTTATTTAAGTGTGCTTGCTTGCTACCAGTTAAATAATGTGTGCAAAGATGTAGAAAGTGAAATAAATTAAGCGGTACGTAAATTGAAAATATAGGCCAGAACATTGTCAATCCACACCAATAACATTTTTTTTATGCATTGCTGGAGTGTTTTAGATGTAATGTCATGTCAAAAAAAGTGTAGTTGCATTGGGAATATATAGTTTGATAGCATGGGTGTGTCTTGGAGTCCATGTGGATTTGTAGAAACAGAGGCATATCTGTTCCATGAAATGGATAGCTGAGATGCTATTACATCTAAAATACTCCAGCAATGCTTCAAAAAGTGCTGTTGGTGTGGCTTGTCAATGAATGATTGTCAACTTCTTTTATGTGCGTAATAAAGCTTTGATAGCTGCCATTCAAATAGCACAAACCTCCTACTTTTCATAAGTTGTGACCATCTGAGCTGTATTTATAGTGATCAATCAAAGCGCTAGTTTTGCATTGAGCTTTCTAGTTGAACCATATACAAAATCTGTATTAGTCTATATGATGAATTGTCAGTCTGCTGTCCTGTCAGCACCTCGGGAGCTGTGCTTCAGAATTGTTCATCTGGTTCTGAAGACAGTGATGTTTTCCAACTTAGGTAGATGTAAGTAAGTAGGTGTGTATTGAACTGTCAGTCTCTAGGTTGTGGTTCCACTCCTTTTATTTCTTTCTCACCCTGCCTTCCCTATCGCCCCTTCCCGATTTACCTGTCACTCACTCTCTTATCTCTCTCCACTTCCTCTCCTCTGCCTCTCTCTCCCCCTCTGCCTCTCTCTCTTTCTTTCGCACTACTGAGTGTAAATCTATCCTTCTATCATCTGACGCTCCTCAAGGAAACCGGAGTTATCGCTCACACACACACACAGTCATACATGTGACTCACAGGTCTGCATGACCTTGTGTCAGTGACGATTGTGCTCCTGTGTAAGAGAGAGATTGTGTGTGCGTGCGTGAGTGCTTGCGTACAAACAAGAGGCAGATTTTAGTCTTTATTTCTTGATACAAACTGCCTCACAGGGGTACAATCACCAATAAGAAATTTTAAGTGTCTTCCTTTCCCTTGCATTGGATGACTGATGATTTTAAACCAGGTGAGGATGTGGAAAGATTATTTAAGGGATAGGGTTAGGTGTAAAGGGAATTAATTGGACTTAAGTGATTCTCCTTTTTAGCAGAACAATCTGTTATCCTTTTCTCGCATATTGCTTGCTTCCCTGGGCTACTAGTCCGGTGTGTAAAAGCTAAGCTATAAATATGCCTGGGTTCATTTACATTCACCTCATTCCTCCTCTTCATTCAACTGTTGTCTTGTTTTTGCTTTATTGGTAAAATAAGGTAAATAAAACATGCGTTAACTTTATATTTGGTAAACTTACAATATAAATAAAAAGAGGCACTGGAGTTTGGCTATTTTCCATGAATTCATGATACCTATACCACAATTGGATTTTTGCGCATATTTCTAAGGTGTCTCTTACGATAATCACGCAGCAGCTAAAGATGGAGCAAAACATGAATTTTGAAAAACATGTCTGAGAAGAACAGCAGACCAGAGGTACAATCTGCAAAAGTGAGGTAAAGAGACCCTGTGGGGCATATCCGAAATTACTCAAAAAGAAAGAAAGAAGGAAAAAGAGACATTATCACAATGAGAGAAACACATTCGACATTTAAACTTACAATTGTGATTTAAAAGAGCAGAGGGATACTTCATTCACAGTGTTGAAGTGCCTATAAACAAGGCACTGCTCCAGAAAAAAAAGAAAAGAAAATCAATTGTAATGCTCTGTGAGCTACTCAATGGCCAACAGGAGCAGACTGTGAACGTGTGTAATGTATGACTGTCACCCAGGGAACAAGAGAGGAATAAACAGCCATTCAATGTTTATGCTGTAAATAAAGTTTTAAGTGTAATACACTAAAATTGTTCTTGCATTGACAACATCATAGATTCAGTATGTAAATGAGGCACTTATTTCATTTCAGAAGAAAATTACAAAATTAAATATGTGTTGAGGCTTATCACGTAGAATGTTACAAGACAGAGCAGCATCGTAACAATACGTGATGCATACAGAACGAGGAGAGAGCACAAGGAGAAGTTTTGCTGGTCTTCCTGGATTACCTAAAAAAACAGGCCGACCAAGAAAGAAAGACACACAGACACTCAGGCTCTGATGCTGTACACAGACCTGACAGAAGCAGCTTAGGGACGCAGCCTTGTCCATCATCCTGCTTGTTGACAGACATGCACACATGCACACCAAAAGTCCTGACAGATGCACCATGGGACAACAGTGTCGCTGTGTTTTCTTACATATGTGATTGTGTGTGTGTTCATTATCCAGAAAAGCAAAATCAATCTACTTTTTCCCACAAACATCATTTCTGAATTTCAGGGGTTAACTGACAACTCCTAAAAACTGTAGACAGAGCTGTGATTGAAAGCCTCATTCCGCTTTCAATTCAAAGTGGACTGAGGTAGCTGTAACTTATGCTGAATTTACAGGGATCTAGGATTATTTCCAGAATGCCAAAATATTATTTTCATTTGGTAATAACTATCTTTTTTTGTGAAATAACAACTCTTTTTAATATTTAGGCAAGATCAAGGAAATAAGTCACTTCTCTTGTTGACATTTACATAGCCTGGCATCGCCAGACTTATTTGCAAACGGGTGTTAGTCTGGAACCTCTCCGTTTATTTCCAAGGTACTTTTATTAACTGTAACACAAAATGCCTTTAAACACAACCAATCAAAGCAATGTGACAAGACATACAACCAATCAGTGCAGTGTAACATTGCGCTGAGAGACATAAGTGGCTCCATGTTTTCTTGCAAAAGTGCAGTATATTGTGCAGTATCAGTATAATATGGCATTCTTAGGTATAACCTAAGAATGCTACCTCAAAGATCAAATGAATGAAACCTAACAGTTTAACTTTCTGTCATAGCGCATGCTTTGGGCGAATGTGGGTTTACCAGTTTTAAGCCTGTCACATTTTGGGTTCTGATTTGGTTGGACTATAGGACTGCATCTCTAAACGTGTTGTGTATGAATCTTAAAGGTCCCATCACATGGTACTTTTTGGATGCTTTTACATTGACCTTAGTGGTCCCCTAATACCACATCTGAAGTATCTTTCCTGAAATTCAGCCTTAGTACAGAATTAACGCCACTAGAGCCAGTCCCACAATGAGCTTTCCTCAGGATGTGCCATTTCTAAATCTTTAGCTGTTGAGGAGGGGGGGGAGGGGACCTTGACCAACTGACATTTGCTCGTTTGAAAGCCATGATGTTTCCTTCTCATGGGTAGGACAAATTCTCTGGGGGGGCAAAGCAGAGAAAGGGGAGGTAACTATTCCAGATCGGCCCATCTGGGCTTTCATTTTCTCAAAGGCAGAGCCCAGGGCTTGGTTTACACCTCTCACCATTTTTAGCCACTGGGGGACCATAGCCAGGCTGGGGGAACTCATATTAAAGTTAAAAAACCTCATGAAGTAAAATTGTCATGCCCTTGGACCTTTAAGATTTGAAAGAGTGCATTATTTGTTACATTAACAAGAATAAAACATGTGAGTTCTCTATGGGATTTTTGATGGAGGAATACTAGAGAGATTTTATTTTTTTATTTTTTGTATGTTTTACTCATGATTTGTCTTTGCCACAACCTTGTCATCTGAAAAATTCTCGGGTGAATGTATCTCAGCCGGTGTTCATCCGAAACGTGTTTGTTTTCCATTCCTGTCAGTCTGTCATTCACATTATATCTTCTGTTTGTTTTTCTCCTCCCAAATTGCTTTGCTCTACATATTTTTGTTTCCACAGTCTGTAAATTTCCTTTTGATGTGGATTATCTTAAATTCTGGGTTGGCTGAGGAGGAGTGAAGAGTGAATTGGAGAAAGGTGGAGGAGGAGACAGAAAGAGAGAGGGATGGAGGGAAAGAAACAGAGGAAGCAGAACAATGGCAGGTAGTGTTTTTAAATGATATATAACATTCAGCTGAGCCTATACACTGGTCCAATATTCATCTCACCACCCTGGTCCAATAAGAAGGCTACATGGGGTTACACATGCACACAATCTTTCACTCATTCCATTGTCCTCACACACAGTAACAGCTATGGCGGTGTGGTAAGTAACAGGCTTTTTCCTGGTCTTTCCTTTTTTAGTTGATTGCATATAGGCCCTCCCCTGACATGCACAGACCCCCTATCGAGCGCCTATAAACAAACAAACACACACACACACTCATTTTTCCTTACTGTAGCAAACAAACCATACACAGCACTGGTCAACCAGGGAACATTTTTCCCTTCTTGATAATAAATCAAGAAAAATCTTGTTTAGATTACTGTACAGCACACACACACAGGTGCATACACACTCATTAACATATGTAGCATGTGAAAGAATTCGCATGGCGGCAGTTTTTGGCAAGACATGAAGCGAGACAAATGCAAGAAAGTAATACTGTAATGAGAAAGAAGACAAAGAGGATTGGCAGTTTTTCCCCCTTCTGTGTAGAGGAAAAAGTTTATTAGAAAGTGTGTCTGTGTTTGTATCTGTTGTTTGCCAGAGACTATTGTATGTGTGTTAATGAGAAAAACAGTAAACAAGGTTGTGTGCATGCGTGTGCGTGCCTACGAAGTGTGTTAATAAATTGAGGGAGGGTCTCGTCAAGGTGATGAATAGAACAAAACACACTGGGGGGGATTAGAGAAAGAGAGAGGGAAAGAGGGAGAGGCAAAGAAAATAAAGAGATTAACCATAGGATGCCTTGAGATTAAAGGGTGGTTGAGGGGCAGAGGGAGGGATGAAGTAAGGTATAAAGGAAGGAAGAGAGGGAGGGAGGAAGGAAGGAGGGAATTCACAGAGGGATGGATGAGAGACAGAAGAAAACCATTAGAAAGGAGGTGAGGAAAAGAGATGAAAGAGAAGACCTGGTAAGGAAAATAAAGGACAGAGAAAAACAACAAGGGAATAGCGAGGAAGGAGGAATACAAACAAGGAGGGCATCTGGAAGGGAAGCATAGGGAAGATGGGAAGGAAAGGAAGGGGTTTAGAATCTAATAGAACACCAAGAGAAAAATGGAAGTATAGGGAGTTCAAGCCAAGAAACATTAAGGAAGAAATAATCCAGATTAAAAAAACTGGGTGGAAAAGGGGAGGCAGAGATGAATGGCCTTAATCTGAATGGAGAGAGAATTAAGAAAAAACAGAGAAGGGAGAGGATGAGTGATTGCAAAAGGTGAGGGACAGGTAGGGTGTGACATGTATAGCATATTTGTGTACAATATTGTGGAAGGAAGGTGAGAAAAAAAACATTTTTGAAGAGGAAAATTTCAAAGAACAGATCAAAATGAACAGAACAAAAAACAAATCCTGAGAAATTAGTCCTTCATTGTTGCCTTTCTCATCATCACAGTCACATTCTCTAAATGAGATATAAGCTCCAGCTCAGCATGCATCCCATTCATCCTCCACACAGCACTTACTCTGCTTATAATGTTAACTTTCATAAGAGCTTCTCCTGTCACTACTTTTTCTTCGCCCGCCAAAACATACCGTGGGAGGCAGCACCACGCTGCGTATATGAATTTTAAAAGAAATGTTATCCAAAAAAGTATGGCAGGTATCAGGGATTAAAGAGAACAAGTGAGAAATCGGGGGAGTTCCAAGTGAAGCAAATTCAATTTTTACTATATTTCCCCTAAACTCGGCTTTCTTTTCTTTTTTATTATGTGCATGTGTGAACTTAGATTAACCGTGCTTCGCTTTTCTCTCTTTTGTTTCTTTCTTCATCCCTTCCTGCAGGGTGTGGTTCCAGTCAGGCATTAACTTCCTGGCTGTGAAACCCAGCAACCTCGTTGCGTGGGAGATCAAACAGGAAATGGCGCCGGGAAGCAGTTCGTTGGCAGTGATATGTCAGAGAAGGGCCTCCTCCGCAGCAGAAAGGTAAGACTGAATCCCACTATTCTTTTTTTCAACACTTTTTTTTCTGTCAGCAGCTGATTAGCTGATTTCTTATTTTTTTTTACATTGTACACACCATACAATGTCTGAAGAGGTGTGGAGTTATTCTGCGTCAAGGCTATGAAGCTGGTAATGCCGGATATTTTGCTAATGAAAGATCTTAGTTGTTTTCACAGTGAAAGTTTCTGAGATAAAGATCAAATGAAATATTCATGATTTGTGTATCATCCGTTGATTTGAGTTTTCAAGGAGTAAGTTTGGATTGGCTTTTCTAGCTTGATTCTTGTTTTAATTTCCAAAGCTTTTTGTGAGCTGTACTAAAAATGACCGATCAATGAATGCAAGTGCATTGACAGTGTAACATGAAAAGCTTGTGTTGCTGCCTATTGATTTTTTAATTGACCTTTCAACTACAAATTCTTACCCATACAACTGTGTGTGTTTAGGTACATATTAAGGAGTATCAAATTAATGAACAGAGTTTGTGGCGTTACACAATTTTTCCTGTACACGCAATGAATATTTAGTAAACGTACACACAGTGGGCTAACAGGCAGCAGTGGAAAGCAATGACCTGTGTGTCATGCTAAATTTGCCATTTACTTGGTAATTGCTCTGCCCTTTGTGTGTGTGTATGTGTGTGTCTGTGTGTGTGTCTGTGTGTGTGTGAGTTCAGTTTGTGTCAGGAGTGTAAAACCATGACAGCAGAGTAAATACACCCAGGTTTTTATTTGCGGCTAATGTGACGGGTGATCAGCACTTGACCCCATTGCATGGTAAGGATAATTATGTTTTACAGCACTAAAACAAAAAACAACAAAGACAGATTAAAAGTAATCCGTTTTGGGTGAGGCATAAAATCCTCAAGCTGGTGAGAAAAATGTCTCAGAGACTGAGGTTAACTGGTAACAGAGAAAAAGTGATTGAGAGTCCACAGGGTAATGGTACAAAAACAACACAATGCATGAGTAACAGATTGGGAAAATAAATGACATTAATTAAAACAGCCTTGATGCAGGTGGTGTGACTCACATACTGCTACAGTTCAAAGCAAGCGCCGAGGACTACAGTGAAATAATTGTATTCTAATTGAGATATAAAAAATGCCTATTTTATGACTGACAGATCCACAGTAAGGCTGAGTTATTGTTAAATCACTGTGACACCTTGAAACAATTTCTTTCTTGTGCATTTTTAAATGTTGACTTTAATTGTTCTTTCTACAAAGGATACAGTAAATGGCATGTCATATTTTAATTTACAGTGGTGTGCTGATAATAGCTTGTGTATATATAGATATATACATATGTATATATCTATATACTGTGTGTATGTATGTATGTATGTATGTATGTATGTATGTATGTATGTATGTATGTATGTATGTATATATATATATATTCAACTGTGCTACATTCAAGTGACTTACAGCTTACTGTCCTACATTAATGCTAATGGATTGCATTCTTAAGTATGTACAATTTGAACTTTTATCTCTCACAGTTTTGTCATCTCACACACATTCGCGTACTGTAAGTTGCCCAGAACAATTACAGTCTCATCTACTAGTAAAAACTACAGGAATGAAAGTAATCTAAGAATTAAGAATTCAGTTAAAGTACAGTACTGTACGAGCACTCTGAAGCAACACTAATGTACTGTTAGATGCAGGCTGTATGGGTAAAACATGTATATCTTTGCTGGTTTCCACTGGTATGAATGCTGAGTGTGTGCACTGTTTATGACACACACACACTATGCAATGATGCATTTTGGCAAGTATGTTACCACAGTATGGCGGCTGTGGCTCAGTGGTAGAGCGGTTGCCTGCCAATTGGAAGGTTGGTGGTTCGATCCCCGCCCCTGCAGTCATTGTCAAAGTGTCCTTGGGCAAGACACTGAACCCCGAGTTGCCCCCGGTGCTGCGCATCGGAGTGTGAATGTGTGTGAAAGTTTATCTGATGAGCAGGTGGCACCTTGTACGGCAGCCCCGGCCACAGTGTATGAATGTGTGTGAATGGTGAATGTTTCCTGTAGATGTAAAAGCGCTTTGAGCAGTTGTTAAGACTGGAAAAGCGCTATATAAATACAGCACATTTACATCTTTGTGCATGTGTTTTGATGTCACACAAATCAGCTGGAAATTGTCAGTCATGGCTGAATGGAAAGCCACTTGACAAGTAAACATGGATGAGATCTGATCTTGACCAGTACACATGGCTCTGATCCTCTTTTCTTTCTCTCTTTTTCACCTCACTTGTCTCTCTATCCATCTCTTCCTTCACTTCTTCTTGTGTTGAAGTGACCAAAGTTCCCATTTTGCTGTCCCTCATCACTCCCCTTTTTTCATCTCTCTGTTGGTGGAGAACAGTGCTGAGGAACGACTTTCCATTGCAGGACACTATTATTGCAGGACCCCAGCTCAATGAGCGCCACTTAGCTAGCAGTTAGCCACGTCTAGCTTTGACTGATGGACAGCATCAGCAGCAATGGATGACCCAAATGTGATACTGGGGGAAATAAAACTGAGGACACAACAGCTTTAAGCTTTCTAATTAAGAGCATAAGGCCATTAAAAGTTTTCATCAGATGTTTTAAAACTTTGAACCAAGTGTCTTTGTACAGTACGTATGGTACAGGATGTTCATAGATTCATATTGTGGTGCACTTCAGCACGGCGGGTGAAATACTTTAGGTATTTGATGAATGTTGCGATGTAGACTCAATCAAAGGAAGTTATTTTCCTGGCCTGTTGTCCTCCATCAGGATGGTGTGGTTTGAGGTGTGTAGATGGAGGGGATTTTAAATGGCTGCTTTGTTTCCCTGAGCTTTGGCAGGTATCCACGTGGTAGAGTGTTGTCAATGTTTTTTTCTTGCCCTAAAGGAAAAACTCATCCTAGTGACGTCAGTGTTAACACAGAAAGTGATGCTTTAGAAATCAGATTATGATATGGCTTTCAGAAAGGCACACACAGAGAAACACAGATGCAAACACATGCTTTTTCACGTTCACATACACTTACACACCTACACACTCCTGCCATCTTCAAAGTGACACTATAAACAAAGAAGATTATGATGCAGCAAGCACAAAAATACAAGTGTATTGATGTACACACATGCACAAATAAACAAGACACACACAAACACACACACACACACACACA
>NC_045737.1:19226967-19228373 GCF_008692095.1 Etheostoma spectabile | reverse complement strand
CACACACACACACACACACACACAAAGTATATACCTACTGCTGTCAGCATACAACAGGAAAGATCACAGGCTTTTATGAGTGATTGTGTGGGCAGGATGGCTAATTAAAAGAGCTGATCTGTATACATATGTAATGAGATACTACTGGTTGAGACGTAAAAAAGTTAATGTGCTTTTTATGAATGAGAGGGTGGGGATGATTAATACCTCTGACAATTAATCTTGTAAATGGATTCCTGTTACTTTAGATCCGACATACAATGTTTAGTGTTTGTGCATAATTGGGAATGTATGGTGAGTTGATGCAGTAATTAGACACAGGGCCTTGGCTTTGCTGTGTGTGTACAAGTGTGTTTTTTTGTGTGTGGTTGTGCATGTGTTTATGGTTGTGTGTGTCTATGAGGTGGGTGTAAGGATGGTGTATTACATACACAGTACTTTTGTATGTATGAGACCAAAACAGAAACCATCATCACGTGTCCCAGGAGACCTCAATTATTTGTTCATTAAAGCACCCACATGCGCAGAAATCTGGATGAAAGCTTCTCTACTGCTCTCATTTGTTTTCTTCATTGATTTTGCTCATACAGCAATTATTCATTATTTGTGTACTTCTCATTATTTGATCATTCTGATATCATGTATGTGTAATTACACAGCACCATCATACTGTGTTATTGACACTCTGCCTGGTTCTGCATCCCCACCCTTCTGCCGCTGTGTACCAGTGCCCTGCAAAATAAAATATAATGAGATGTTTGGATGTGCATGTGTGTGTCTCCTCTTCCTCATAAAATGCCATTGAGGCGCCCTTGAGCAAGACTCCTCTTTTGTTGGAATTATTCATTTGTCTGTCCCTGCTCACGCTATCTTAGTATTCATTTAAAAGCCTGTTAATATATAATACAATCCCAACGTATTATTTCTAGCAAAAGAATTGGATTATTAACATAATTTTCCATTCATAAATTGTGTTGCTTATGTAGTAGGCTTGACCTTGTTGGGTTGTCAGTGTTGTTACTGATATTGTTAGTTATTTTTTAAAGCCTCTTGGGAGTTTTGTCTCACTTGTAAAATGAGTATCTCTATTCCTCCCACCCTGTTTGCAGTCTTTTTTATTATGTTGAATGTTGAATAAATTAAACCTAACAAGAAATGGAACAGACTCAGAATGACCTTTGTTGTGTCTGGTGGGTTATATGAGGAAAATGTGCCATAGTTTATGAGTGCGGCGGATGTAGCCAGAATGGGAGCAGTGCTCTATTTCATGATCATGATTAGATCTATAGATTAACGCTGCTAATGGGCTTCGTTCAATACCCGAACTGGGGTAATGCACTGTTCACACTCCATGCAGGGACATGCTATTTATCTGCTTATCTGTGTGTGTGTTTGTGTGTGTGTGT
>NC_045737.1:19224231-19226957 GCF_008692095.1 Etheostoma spectabile | reverse complement strand
TGTGTGTGTGTGTGTGTGTGTGTTTGCGCGTGCACTAAATGGCGTTAACGTTTTTCATCACGCTGAGTCCTTTCCTTGCATTGGCAGCCACAGGGAAAAAGTTCCATTTAATGATTTTACAGTAATTCCTGCAGTAACTGGACCATATTCAAATGTATTGCACTGCATGTACTGTGGAGAAAAGTGATGAACAAATGGAAATGGAACAAAATAATAGCAGCAATTTTCTAGTAAAACAGTGAAATTGTTTCATTTTAGATATGGATTACCATTGTTTTTTAATTGTTGTACAGTGAACACCAGGTATTGCATAAATAAACTCTAATCTTTTAAAATAGCTATGATTATTTGTACTGAAAGCTATTAATTTTGTTTAGCTAAGACTTTCATCTAATGCTGTAGGTTTAGAAACTTTTGGATTTTGTTTTCCAGCAGATTATAAATTAGTTCTTAAATGACCTGATCTTTTGATAATGAAACACCTCTAATTAATTTGAACCTGTTGAGATTTAAATAGCATGTTAAATAACTTGTTTTTGTAATATTTTATACTATTAAAAGCGTTATGGACAAGTTTTATAAGTTGTCTATTTTTACCTTGTCATTGTTTAAAGAATTGCTAACACAAAACAGTCGCAACGACTTAAAGATTCAATACACAACTTCTTCCTTAAAATAGTTTGAACTTCAGTAGAACATTCTAATTATCAAAACACAAATCAATCCATGTATATCTTCTAATGTTCAAGATTAAAAACAGTGACAGTGAACTAATGTTATTTATTTACCTGCTAGTTTATTATGCATTTTATCCACATATTAATACAAACTCTATTTTGAGAAAAGTTGTTGAGTGCTGTGTTGATGCATTTATAATCATCATTAGTGTTGCATTAGTTTTTATCTTGAGCAAACCAAATCCTTGTACAGCAAAAACAGAGTACAGTCTGTGCTGTCGCAGTAGAGCGTGAGCCATCTTGCAATCAGTCAATCAAATAGTTATTAGATTTTGGTTTGTTACTGAGCTAAAATGAGAACAGAGCTAACAGAGGCTGATTTATTTTGACAAACTGGAAAGTTGGTGAACAAGCCTTGAACAAGTCTACATTTACATGTGAATCACTGTCCAGTGAAAAATAACTTTTTACTTATTCTGGGTGCTGATCGAAATTTTATTCAAGAATCTAAAATCAGGCCAGACAACAACATCTTTTCTCCATTTTCTACAGTATCAATGACAAATGTACAAAACTCAAAAATACGGTATGATCTCTAAATGAGGATGAATGGTTGATGTGCCAAATTATACATTATATGGCCTCTGCTCCAGACAAACATCTTTTAGTATTAAACAGAATTGCGCTCATACTTTAATCCTTAAATCTAATTAACCATATTAACACACTCCCAGAATTCCTAGTGTTTATTTATGGTAAATTGTGACATTTTTGACAGGCATGTAGTAGATCCCCAAAAAGACGTCCTGCTCAGATCATGTAGTATAAAACTATTCATGCATACACACACATGCAAACACGTACACAACATTTAAACACTCAGGAAAACATGAATTGGTACCCACTTATGCAAAAAAGCACATGCACCCATGTTGCTGTAACATGCATCACTGCATGCCTTGACACAAAGGTAAGCTAATGCACAACATGATTTATTCATCAACACTGGTCATACGTGTCATAAATGTTATATAAACTTGTCATTGGCTCGGAAATAGACACACACACATACACACACAGACACAGACACACACACACACACACACAAAAACGGTTCTGGATTATTTAATGTTTGACCAAGTTCTAATCCACACGAGAACAGACAGAGATGCAGGGCGCAGGGTTAAGTGTTGTATGGTTTTAGTTGTTTGTAAAGACAAAATAACTTAACAGAGAGTCTTTGTTTTGAGTGCTGGCAGTCTCCCTGGGATACACACGTACACACACAGCATAGACATGGGGCCAAGATGTTTGCAGTCTCTGTTGGCACACATTAGGATTAAAAACACAGCTACAGGGAGGAAGGATAAAAAAGAGAGAGGGTTGTCTGCCAACAGGAGGGAGGAGGGAGAGAGGAAGAAAGGGAGAGTTCAAGTGATTGAGTCAGGACGGAGAAATAAAACAAGAAAAATGAGAGAGAGATGCCCTGAGAGCATGACAGTGGTGCTGTTTAATGTTTGTCCCTGGAGAGAAAAAAATTGAGAATTCCCTTCAGATAAATACACACATATCCCCTTTTCATTCAACACAGTTTGTCTGTGTGTGAGAGATAAATATGTATGTACATGTTATAAGCATGCAGAGTAAATTTGTATGTTGTATGTTTCTCTGCTCCGTCACTCTAACCAGGGCCTAAGTACTTGCACCACTTATTACAAAAATGGCCCTGATACCACATGAGCACACACGGACACATACTGTACACACACGCATAATTGAATATCTTTTCTCATGAGTGCCATTCACTGACTTCATTATCTCATTACCTTTTCCTGAACTAAATTACATGGCACTATATGCCAGGCGTTAACCCATAACATAAACTTAATCCAAGTTCCTATAGAATTGCAACATATTTTTAGTCTGGCTATCACCAGACCAAGCCAAACTTAATATATTTGAGATTGA
This sequence comes from Etheostoma spectabile, assembly GCF_008692095.1. Lineage (NCBI taxonomy): Eukaryota > Metazoa > Chordata > Actinopteri > Perciformes > Percidae > Etheostoma > Etheostoma spectabile. Next base: position 19,224,312 of record NC_045737.1, on the reverse strand, counting down.
GCATTGGTCTGGGGAGTCTCCTCTGTATTTTACTAAACAAGAGGCGTGACCAATGGGCATAGTTCAAATGACTCTGTACGC
>NC_045737.1:19219805-19224221 GCF_008692095.1 Etheostoma spectabile | reverse complement strand
AGTCCTTCAACCAATCAGACCAACGATCCTTGTGATGTAGAAGCAACAGCAGCATCAAGGGGTTGCTATGCTTCGGTGGTGTCCGGTGGCCGCCATGTTGAACGTAAACATGAAGCTGCTTGGTCAGTTCTCTATTGTCATTGTGTTAAACCCACCAATAGCTTGCCAGGTAGATAAGCCAGTTTGTGATTGGTTCCTCATGAAATTGTGACCTGAAGCAGGAGAATTATACATGCAGGTTTCCAGACCGAGCTGCAGGGCAAAATCAAATCGCCGGCAGAGTTGGCGGGTTCACCCAGTCTACAATATTTTACCTCCACTTTGATTTTCCAAATCGCAAACTTCCATATCCCAAAGATTTTTATTTACTGAAATTCAGACTCTGAGTATAGATTTGTCCCTGAAAATGATATATAAAGAAATCACAAGGATAATAGTGCAGTGCAAGTAGACACACGCACACACATGCGCACACACATGCACGCATACACACACACACACACACACACACACATGGGGTTTCTTTAGCATAGAAGCAGAGAAAATGGCCATCCAGTGGTAATTGTTTCTTGTTTATTTGCTATTTCTTGCCTTCTTTCCCTCCTTCACTCTTCCCTTTATTGTACAACATCAAGAACAAATCTCTATACACATGCCCAAACAATATGCGTTTTGGTTGCTTTATAGTGTATTGAAGCATCACCAATGGCTTTCTTCCTCCTCTATTTTTATTTTGACCCTACTCTTTTTTTCCTCATCTTCCTATTTTTCCCCCTACAGCCTCTCTCCTTAGATTGTTTGCAGATGGACTTTTCTGTTTTATGGTGTTATTTAATATTTCAGTTTCGCTCAAGCGTGTTTGGCTTGAAAAAGGTTGATGATGCTTTTACATCTTTGTGCATTTTGTCACATCTTGACCCTGAAAGAATAGTTTGGTCCCAAACAAACATTTTGTACTCCGTCAAGTGTAATTTTTTTCTTTTTTTGTAGTTTGAGCCAAGTTTGTGGCTGCGAGCTGTAAAGATGTCCAGGTTTTAAAGCTGATAAACATCAACAGGGCTTTGACAAGAGAGGTGAAGGAAGGAAGAATTAAGGGAGGACAATGTGAGTGAGTGCGGGGAGGAGGAGGGATTAAGGATAAAAGATGAAATAGCAAGAAACACTTGTAAGATGGATGTGGATAGCACAAATGGGTGCAAAATGTAAGAGGAGAAGAAGTAGAAATGCAAAGAAAAGGCTTAAGGTGGCAGCGAATGGAAGGTACAGCACTAGAGAAAGCTTATTTCTAAAAATGGTGAACTTCAGGTTGAAACAAATCAACATATGCATCCTTGAGATTTATTATTTGGTCCAAACCACAGTGGAAAAAATGTAACTTTGTGGCCGCTTTGTTAGCTGCTGGATAACCAACTACCTGCACGTGAATAAAGCTTAAAATGAACCTGTCATCCTGCAAGAAAATATGTTTGGGAGCAAGGGTCACCAGAATGAATTTCATTTGCGTCCATCTAACTTCAGCTGGGATCCATCAGCTTTTGTCCAAGTTGGGTCATCATTTATACCTCCTTTGGAGTTCATGCTGTCATCCAATTAAGTAAGTTGACCCTTATGATAGTCACCAAAAATGCTATGTACTATTTCTTGGACTACAGATTCAATTTAGAAAGCACACAGTCAAAAGTGACGCCTCTACAAAGGATACTCTTGTTATTTTTCCAGGTTATGAGACATTTTAAATAAACGGAGGAGGAGGAAAACACTTGTCAATTACAGGGAAAAGGACATCAAGGCAGTTGGGAAAAAGTAAGATTTGGTGGGATAAAGGCAACATTTGTGTTCATTACATGTGGTTTGGTGAGTGTTTGTGTGCTCCAGCACTATTTATAGCCCTGAGTGATGACCTGGGCTGGCTAATTAGGCCTCGCAGATATGGATGGAGTTTATGTGTACAACCTCGCCTAGCATCATTCTGTCACTCACTAAAATGACCCTGGCCACCTGAGCACACTCAATCAACAGGCCGGACTTTTGCAAGTGTGAATGCATACAGACGCACACACATGCGTACACTGGCTTCACACATACTGAATTTATTGAATATGCTGCATGGGATTGCAGGGTTCATCCAGACTATAAAGTAAACACACACGTATTGGTCACATTTCGTAAAAACATTCATATCTAAACACACAAACATCCATGCAAACCCACTCACTGTACTTTTCTGAATGTTTTTGTAGGCCACGCTTTAAATAACCTTCCAATCCCATTGGCTTATTCCCCTTGCTCTAACACCCATTCCTCCCTTGCTACGTCCCCTCCTTTCTGTCTCCCCCATCCTTCTTCTCCTCACCCCCCATGCCCCTGTTAAACCCCGCTGGGAGCCTGCGTAGCGGGATGTGTGGCTAATTAAGGCGACCCACACAGACCCCGCTTGTTCAAGCCCCTTTCCTTAGAGATGTACGGTGTCATAGAGCGAGCGGCAGTGCCGATGCTTACACTAACTCCCTTTCCCTTGTGTGTGTGTGTGTGTGTGTGTGTGTGTGTCAGCGAAGAGGTGTCAAACGTTGGAGATATCCCAGTCCCTTTTTGCATTTCTTTTTCTCTTTTTTCTCTCTGTTTGCTCTCTTATTCCCATTCCTTCCCTCCCTGCACCCGCATGTCCTCCCTCTCTATCACACCATACAACTTGTCCTCCTTTCGCTCTCTCACCCAACCCTTTTCTCTTTCCTCCTGTCCTTCCTTTCCTTCCCTTTTCCAACCAGCTCCATTCTTTCATTCTGTCCTCATACTTTCGCCCTCCTACCCTCCTTAGGCAATGGGAACCCCAGAGTGTCATCTCTACTGTTTAATTAATTCCTTTCATCGTGTAAATCAAAAAATGAGCTTGCGTCCTTGACTTGAGAGCTCTCGAGCATGCACGAGCGAACAAATGACACAAACAAACTGAGGGGTCAGAGCACCTCTGTCTCCCAGGAGGAAGCAAAAGGGGATCTGCAGAAAGAAGAAAATGAAAAGAAAAAGAGTTAAAACATTGCTACACTTTGTAAGAATGTGGGACAAAAGATTGTCTTTCAACGTGCAGGCAGGGGACAGAGGAGTAAAGGGGGTTAGAAGGAGTGCGATATTCTTGGATTGTGAATCCTGGTGTTTTGAATGACCAACTTTGGGAGGGACAGAAACCAGACGGGATGAAGTAGACTTTGTGGAACAAGTTTTTGGTGATATACACTGCATAGGGAGCACAACCCAATGTTGGGACAAGAAAGTCAATACTTAATGGTTTCACAATTCCCCTGGGTTACCTTTTGAACTTACAATAGCAACGTTTTTCAAATTCTCACTTTCTAAGACAGCATCAGCCTTATTGCAAATGACAAAGACTGAGATACAACAATAGACTTAGACTTCTCTTTATTAATGCTTTTGGGATGACTCCCACAAGGAAATTGAATTTTCCAGCAGCAGTTTTCAGCAAAATACAGTATAGAGAGAAAGAAGACAGTCTAAATATAATAATAATAATGATAATAATAATAATAAAAAACCTTTGGCTATGAAAAGACATTTACCATAAATTATTAGTTAGTAATAATCTCAGTGGAGGGGACAACAAAAGGGTGGAATGGACTCCACTGACCTCTTCGACACCCCATTCATAACATTGTCTGACTAATAAATACTTAAATGTTGAGTACATAAATCCAGACTGCAGGAAAAGAGTAAAAGACGTATTGAAAAAATTCCTGATGTTCAGATAACTGAGGCCAAGAGGAGATGTGTGACACGCTGTGTAAACTACAACTTTGTAAAACCGTGCTGGGAGAGGAGGAGAGCAGTAGAGGGAGGGAAGGATCGGCATCTTTGCTTTGAACGTTTTCCACTTTAATGGCCAGCTTACGAGAGGAGGAGGGTAGTGGGAAGTGGGAAGGAGGGGGAGGGACAACCGAATGTGGAAAAAACGATTTTATGTCCTTTTCTTTCATGGTTTTGGTGAATGCCTGTATTTTTAGCCTGTATTTTTAGCAGTGAGCAGGAGTAGAGGAGCATGGTGACAGGATAGAGGAAAATGTAATGGATGTATGTTTGCTTTGCCTACTTGGAATGGAAAAAAATTCAATGAATACGATAGATGAGGAAGACCGAGGGAGGGCATGATCGGGATCGGAGGAGAGATGGGAGTTGGGATATTAGACAATGTTCTTTGCTTTGAGGTTCCTGTGTACATGCGTCTTCTTAACATTCAGCTAGCAGTGGCGGATTAATTGAGAAAGAAAGGAGACAATGCATTGTGGTTTGCTTTAAAGGTCCCATGACATGGTGCTCTTTGGATGCTTTTACATGGACCTCTAAAACTGTATCTGAAGTCTTATTCCCAAAATTCAGCCTTGGTGCAGAATTACAGCCCCTAGAGCC
>NC_045737.1:19209927-19219795 GCF_008692095.1 Etheostoma spectabile | reverse complement strand
TGAGCTTTCCTTAGTATGTGCCCTTTCTGAGTCTGTAGCTTTTTCTCAAAGTCCGAGCCCGACACCCAGGGCTTGATTTACACCTATCGCCATTTCTAGCCACTGGGGGACCATAGGCAGGCTGGGGAAACGCATACTAATGTTAAAAATACTGAAATTTTCATGCCATGGAACCTTTAAGGTTGTTGAATTCCTTTAAGAGCTGGTAAGGGAGAGTGAATATCATCCAAATCAGCTTCAAGGTTGCATCGTAAAACTCATTTATTCATTTTATTTAATTTTTCAGGGAGACAACTTGCCAATCAAATGCAATCACAGCTTTATGGCACCATGTATTTTCTGTTGACAAAGATCCCCTGTTTATGGTGCCCGTCTTGTCCAGTCAAGGTGCTAATGGCCAAGTTATTCTTTGATTTATTCCAAATAAATGACTATTGCTTCTGCCAGAAAACAAATCACTTCCTGTATATAATTTCTCCCCACATTTTATTATTGTTCTAACATTCATTTTACTGATTTGTGGAGTAGTTTTTCCCTTGTTTTATAATGAATGTTGGTATACAACGTAAAATGTGGCTGCGTGTGTGTGTGTGTGTGTGTGTGTGTGTGTGTGTGTTTCTTTTTTATTGATGTATTGGTCAAACAAATACAAACCATAGCTGTTACATTATTACAGTTACATGAATATGAGTAACATTCTGTCTTTTTTCAGTATTTGCCCAGTCTTTTGTATTTTTTCTTAACAAAATATAAAATAAAGAGGAGTTTGCAGTCCGGCAACAACGTACAACTCAAGCCAGGCTTCCAACAAAAAGACTCCCTTATGTGATATTTCCTGGATTCCAGTTTTATTGTGTTGAATATATTCTTTATTTGAGAGAATGCAATGTTTGAGTTGTAGAAAGTTTCAGAATTCAGAAATACACAAATTATGTTTATTTTTAATTTTGTCAAAGGATTTGAATCCAACATCTCCCATCATATCCTCAAGAATATAAATACCAGACCTTATCCATTTATCCCAAAAGAATAATTAACAGTTTCTTGTTATACCATATGGAGGATCTGCTTGGTAAATGTGGATTGTTTTTTTATTATTTGATGTACAATTTTCCACAACTCTCTGGCAAAAGTCAGTACCGGGTCTTGGGAGGGAACCGGTCTATCTGTTTGTGAAAGGAAGGCCTCCACAGAAAAAGGATACACTAGTTCTGAACCACAGAGGGACCCTAGTAGGCAGAAGATGAATCTTAGATAGCTGAGATAGAGAAAACAACAAATGATAACAGTCTATTTGTGAGAGTGCTAATCCCCCCCCCTTCCTCCTTGTCTTTTGCAGCATATAGCTTGGTCCAATTAAACCTCTTTTTTTTCCTGCCCAGATAAACTTTTCATTCTGTTATATGTTTTGAGTAGTAAGGAAGGAAGAGCGGTAACATGAAAGTGATGTAATTGATCTTGGGAGTTAAATTTTTTTTACCAAATTGAGTCTGCCTATTAAGGATATATACATTTATCCCAATTCTGTAACATAATTTGCGTTTTTTGAATGATTGGAGATACAGTATGTTTGCTTCCATCATTTTTTAATTTGATTTCCAAGTATGTTAATACTTCCGGCATTCATCAATTTCCAGTTATTTCTGATATCTGGGGGGCACATTTTTGATAATGGCATGGCTTTTGATTTTGACCATTTGATAGTATATCAAGATATTTCTGAAAACAGGTTTATAACTGAGCAGATTTCTGGGACCCTGGAGGATTCAGGATTACTGTATATCAATAAAACATCATCCACATACAGAAGAAACTTGTGTTCTTTCTGACCAGCCTGCACACACTGTATATTTAAATTAGCCCGTAAGGCTATGGCCAGAGGTTCAAGGAATATGGCAAAGATTAGAGGTGACAGAGGCAAACCTTGTTGAACGCCCCAATTTAGCTTGATTTGGGGCGACATTATCCCATTAGTTAATACTGTGGCTGATGAATAAGTATACATTGGCTCCATCCACTTCCTAAATATTGGCCCAAATCCAAATTTTTCTAGCTTAAAAAACAGAAAAGGGAACTCCACTTTTCAGCGTCTAATGAAAAGGTCACAATTGGTGTGTCATTGTTTCTTGCCCTACACATAACATGTAAAAGTCTACGAAAGTTGTCTGCAGAGCTCCTGCCCCACATGAACCCCACCTGGTCCCGATGAATGAGTAATGGGACCATGTCTTCCAATCTAGTTGCCAAGATTTTGGCGAGAATTTTTATATCCACATTAATTACAGACATAGGGCGATAGTTAGCACACCGCTGGGGATCTCATGATTTAAAATGGTGGGAAAATTTCTAGGCGGACCCAAGGGGGTCTCTCTAAGCGTAGCTTCTATGGCGCCATTTTAATGTTATGAAGCCATCACCTGAAGCACTTGAAGATTCTATTTATCCATTGTTTACTTCTAAAGAAACACGACAATGTATAAAAGGCTCCATTATTTGTATCTCACGTTATGGCTCTGTAGCAGACGTTTTTGTTAAAATAGGCTAACAGGTGTTCAATCCCTGGCCCCGCAGTCCCATGTCGAAGTGTCCTTGGGCAAGACACTGAACCCCGAGAAATGTAGTATTTATGTCACTTGTGTTTGTAATAAGGTTATTGTCTTTATGGAAAATTGATGGGATTATATTTTGAGATTTTAAACCGTTCCGTTCTGCTGAGATATTATTCATCCATGCAAATAGAGTATACCAATGTCAGGGTTGCCCCTCTTCTGATTTTAGCAATTTTTTGAAATACAGAATTACAAGTAGTATAGCTAAATTTGCATGAAACACCTAGGGTTAGTGTGTGTTTTTCTTTGTTACATACGGGTGTGTGCAATATAGTTTAATTTCATTGTACTATAATAACAATAAAGGCTGGTTATCATATCTCAAAAGTTATCCAAGGAGCCATTTACTCAATGGCTGTGTGACTTCCAGCATGGAAACCAATGTTTACACCCATTGCACTAGCTAAAAATGCCAATTGGGACAGCTGAGACCAGTCTCGGCAATGCATTCATTCATTTTTATATCTATTCTACTGCAGTCACCGAGGTAGTGTTCAAGCAGCTAATCTTTTCTGTGTTAAACAACCTTTTTGATTTCAGCACGTACAGGTCTTACAGGTGAGATAAATTACATTAATATTGAAAGGGACACTGAATTAAACTCATGCAATCATGCAGTCATGCGTCCAGTGCTCATGTTACTTGTCTTCTGATATGATCTTTTGACATTCAATATATTCTCAATTGTATATTGTATCTATTTCCATATGATCTAAATGCTATTCAGTAGCTGTAAGAATGGAACCAGCAAAGAGACGTGCTCTGACTGAAGCAAGAGCTCGTCAGTGAATTCAAACAGCTAAAATTAAATATTTTACATCTAGTACTTGCAATGTTCCTTCTACTATTTAATTTAGTTTTCTAAAGTTTGCTTTCGCAATACAATATTAACTCATAGCAACTAAAGCTTTACAATGTCTTTTTTATGGTTATGTTGTTGGGAAATAAAAGCAATTGGTAGGAAGTCAGAACGTGTTTTGTTTCTTTTACTTTAATTTAACAATTAACCCACACTGGGTCTTTACCTAACCTAAACCAAAATGCGTTTGTTACCTAATTATTGCTAACTAAAATGCTAGTTAACATTAGTAAATGTAAATGTTCTGTATTTATATAGTGCTTTTCTAGTCTTGACGACTACTCAAAGCGCTTTTTACATCATACAGGAAACATTCACCATTCATACACATTCATACACTGTGGCCGAGGCTGCCGTACAAGGTGCCACCTGCTCATCAGATAAACACTCACACACATTCACACTCCGATGCGCAGCATCGGGAGCAACTCGGGGTTCAGTGTCTTGCCCAAGGACACTTCGACATGGGACTGCGGGGCCAGGGATTGAACACCTGTTAGCCTATTTTAACAAAAACGTCTGCTACAGAGCCATAACGTGAGATACAAGGTAATGGAGCCTTTTATACATTGTCGTGTTTCTTTAGAAGTAAACAATGGATAAATAGAATCTTCAAGTGCTTCAGGTGATGGCTTCATAACATTAAAATGGCGCCATAGAAGCTACGCTTAGAGAGACCCCCTTGGGTCCGCCTAGAAATTTTCCCACCATTTTAAATTTCTTTTAAAACCCATTTTTGAGATCTCCTCCTACACCGTAGCTCAACCAAATTGTCATTGAATCATCAATGGATCAAGCGTATTAAACCATGTGTAATGTATTGCGATATCTCAATTACTTTTCAAGTTATTGACCAATGAACTTCGAAAGGGCGTGACTCTGGACATAAATAACACAAATCAGCAACCGTAAGGCCAATAATCACAAAACTCACAGGGTATGTTCCGAAAAGTTTTAAAATTGATTATTGACCTCATGGGGTTGTGAAATGAGGGCAAATGAAAGCAGATAAGCAGATGATTTCTCTTTCAATTTCCTCTGCCCAGATTTTCACCATTTTAGGATTTAAGCTAGGGCTGTCTCTGCACTGAGACCTGGAGTTTTGTCCTCTAGTCACCTGCCTTTATCCACACACAAGTTGGCACATTATCCCACCCACAAAGGAAGTGTTAGACATTTAAAAAACAATACTACTTTTCTACGTACTGTAGTGTGCTTCCTGGTGTGGCAGAGAAAAGTTACTTCCCTTTTTGCTCTCAGTAATTGGTTCCTCCTGTCAATAGAAGGTTAAAAAGTGTTTCATAGCTGACAACAGCACCTGTCCTCACATCTAATGCTTCCCTGTCCCTCTTTTCTCTCACACTACCCCCTTCATCTTCCCATCACTCTATCAGCCTTTCTCTCAATCCCAGTTCCTGTACCCTTCTTTGTTTTTTCCTGCTCTGTTCCTGTGTTTTACTTTTTTTCCCTTCATTTATTTCTGTTTATATGTTGCTGATTCTACCTTTCCTTCTCTCTCATTATCTATTTTCATCTCTGTTTCAGTTTCTTCACAAGCTGCTTCCTGTCTGTCTGGCACAGCTGTTGATTACCTAATTACCTTGCCTTTCACACACACACACACACACACACACACACTAATTCACCCCCGCCCACATCTCTCTTTCACATACATACAAACCCATAGAGAAAGCTTGCTAGTGGTAAAGCTTTTGTTTACAATCAATCATAAAGGCTGTGTGCTTGATGTGAAGTTTTTACTTTTTGAAAATATAAGCTTAGTATGCTAGCATGCATATGTGCATGTTCTAACAGTATAATGCTGATTAGACTCCCAAGGGGGGGGGGGGGGGGGGGGTAGTTCATTATAAAACGTGATTTATGTGACAGTATCAGTCAGACTCTCTTATGACAAAATGAACATTTCCTACCATTGTTGGGCTAATTAATGGAGGGGGCGGGAGGGGACATATGTAAAGAACACACAAGAACAACTCGGCCTTAGCATACAAAATAAAATAATATATATCATGATTTGGTTTGAGCAGAAAACACATATGAGCTCCAGTTGTGAATATATGTTTTCTAGTTTAGCTCCTAATTGGTAGTGTTTATCTACATGAGCTAATGCTCAAGCTTTATGATAATAAGAAAAAAAACTTAGAGTGCACAGGGTGTTCTTGCACTTTTTTGTCAACAAGAAAGAAGTGGTGATGTTCCGGTTGTCTCGTCAAGACTGAGAGCAGCCTCTGGGTCCATCTCCTAATTTGTTTTGCACAGAGACTATTGTTTTATGGTTTCATTTATTTGCATATTTGCATATATTCATTTGAACAAATGGCAAAGCCTGAACAAAGAGGATGTGCAATCTGTGCAGGTGACACATAAAAACTCCAATTGGTGCTACAAAAATATCTCACCCCTAGAGGAAAAATAGAAGACAACTGCCGAGCACATAACATCAAACTAAACACAAGGGAGTATGGACAAACAACAGAATCCATAAATAGCATGCAGAGATAATAAAGTATCTCCCTAAAGCTGAGAGATGGATAATATTATAAGGCTAGGAAAGGTGTGTGTGTTTTAGTTATAATGTTTATTTAAAGAGACCATAAGGAAGACATTGTTGCACTACTTTCTGGTGTGTGTGTTGTGTCCTTCCTGAAGATTTATCCACGTGAACCTACCTAGTACCAACCCTTCTTTCCTCTTGTGCCCGTTCTTATCTATCTAACCTCACTGCATCAAAGTGAATGGAGCGATTGTTAGAAAATGGATACATTCTTGTGTGTGTCATTAAACCTTTAGAACGTTGTGAACTGAACCGTGCTTTGTGTCACTTTGTTCTCCGAGATCTCGTAGCTTTCGGAGTCACCTCAAAGAGGTTCAGCCAGTAGATGATAGGATACGTACTACAAAACATCCTGGAATGGATTGGTTTATAATAGTGTGTGTGGATATTTTCTGTGGTATTTTACTGGCACAAATTCCCACGTTTACAGACATTGGTTTGAACTAGAACAATATGTACGATTTAAGAAAATAGTTTTTTCTGATTGGATATTGACTTAAGCCCAGCCAATGACGCAAGTTGGTTGACTACAAGTAAAAATCCATTTCCATCCCTCTGTCTCTCTGTCTTCCACTCACTTTTTCTTGCTTCCTGTTCAATCTCTTTTCTCCCTCCCCAATGTAATTAAATTCAAAGGTGCTTTTTTGGCATGAGATAGAGTACAGACGTGCTTATTGCCAGAGAAAAAAACAACAAACAACAGATTAAATAGGTCAACTATTAGATAAAATGACAGCTCTGTCGTATTTCACCCTTTCACACCCTCCTTTTTTTTTTACCGCTATTGACTTTTCAACCTCTTTCTCTCGCTTCTCGTCACCTCGTTTTAGCATCGGCGGAAACCTCTTTTTCTTTTCTCGGCCTATCTCCTCTTTCTGTGATTAACGGTGCTGATTATGTTTGCCAGGATACCCATTAGCTTGGACACATGCGAAGGCCCATGCCCTCCTTTTCATTACACACAAACCCAATCATGCGCACACACTTTTTGAGTTCACCATAACCCACAAACAGACCCACATTTATACATGCTTTCACACATGTTCTCTCTTTCACACACAGACACTAATGCTCCTGAGACTAATTATCAGTCAGGTGTGTCATCTTATATTTATTCGGGCCAGTGAGGTGCTAACAAGCATTTCTCTCTTTCTCTTCTCTTGCTTCTCCTCTATTTTGCCATCTGTCAGCCTTTATCATTCTCCATTCACTTCTGTCACATTTTGTTTCTCTCGTTTTTCTCTCTTTCTCTCTCTGTGTCTCTCTCCCTTGTCTCTCGCTCGTCTCTTTCTATCTCTCTCTCTCTCTCTCTCTCTCTTTCTCTCTCTATCTTACTATCACTCTCTCTCTCGCTCTGTCTTCCTCCTTCTCTATCCGACATTGCTGAGGCAGGGGTTTAACAGGCTATGTTCAGTGTCAGATCCAATGAAAAACTGCCAGAGACAAGGAGGTGAAAAAGAACCGCTATGCTGCATTAAAATCAGACCGAAGCAAAGGTGTGGTTTTGTGTCAGTTGACTGCTGCAAGTTTTATTCAAGGAAAATGGTCTCAGCAGTCTTGTCATTCTGTAGTCTCAGTGATGTAGTGGCAAAGAAAACGATACACCGACTATGACCTCCAGTTGGTGACAACCAGCCACCAAAAGTCCAATGTAAACAAAACTTTAAATTCTTTAAAAGCAAAGCACTTCACAAGGCGTTGCTCTCCCTGAAGCTCTAATCACGATCACAACTAGGGGCAGTTATGACATTAAATATGTTGCTGTTGCTAGGAAACCACATACCTGTCTTTCAATCTCTTGTGTGCCAGTGTTGGTGATAACTGTCTCTGATATCCATCAACAGCAGCTACTTACTTATCTTAGCGGAGTTAAATCTCACAGGAATATTTCTGGGCACCACACTGATGACTGTAAAGCCTGGCTCAGAATTTGGAGCTGTGTAAAGCAAGGTGGATATACTATCTCGGGAACTAAAGGAATCCCCACGGGAAACATCTACACAATATTGCAAAAGATTACTGGTGGCTCTATGTATGTGCTCTCAAGAAGGGAGACTTCATTCACATTCTGAAGAATGTGAAGTTTACTTAACAAGTTGATGCCTTTAAAATGTTAATATTCTATTCGCTGAGACTGCCACGTTTTACAGCTCGTATATGCGGCCTATGTTTTATATCTTGAAAAATAACCTTTAATCGTTTTAATCAGCTCTTTTTAACTAAGTAAAGAAGCAGATCATGCGGCAAGTTTTCTTCATCTTATTGGATGTCTGCATCATCTCTAAATACAATGAATGTGGTGTTTCCTTTGGTTTCACCTCCATTACTTTCTGGAAAAAAGTACTACTATCGTAAAGATGTAGTGTTTTTTAGTTTTTTTTTTATAGCTGTATTTATAACCTCAGACATCTTACCTGGACATGTTTGTATCTTTGCTCTTTAATCTGTTTGTCTCAAACGGTACCATGTATAACTTTATTTCTTACTGTATTTTTGGTGTTTGTATACAAAAAAAAGCCTTTCTGAGCTTTCTCTCTTTAAACCGTATACCGTATATGTTCACTAACTTGCCTAAAATAAGTCACCTGCTTAGGCTTTCAGCTAAAATTACACTCAGCAGTGTTTGATAGGCACCAGACTGAAATCTATTCTGTTTTGAATGTGTGGTTAACAATTTTGACAAAGTGCAGTAAAGTATGGTTCGCAGTGTGGTTAAATGCAATGGGATAAGTATGTAGCATTTTTAAAACTGTGTTCAAGCAATGAAAAACAAACTAGAGCTTGGTCTACATGAACTGCTGCTGTACAGACTGTAGTTAGAGTTGTGCACGTGTCTTCTGTTGTGCCCACTAATATGTTAAATTTTACATGTCCCTCAGCCACCTGGTTTCAAGACTTTTTGATTTTTGTTGTTTTCCATATACCTTTACTGTATGACTAATTGTGCACTTCATTCTATCCTTTGTTTCCATTCAGATGTAGTCGCTTTGCCTGCATATTAGCGGCCATATGCATATGTGTGAAAGATGTGAAACAATCTTCCATTCCTAACAGAAGGGTCAAAGTTAACCCAGAGCCATCTTTACGCTTGGCCTCTTCTGTCTCATAAAACATGAATACATACACTGCATAACACATATTGCAAAGACATATGTACATCATTGTATAGATTAAACAGATGTGTAGGTAGACATCACAGTGTGTCATCACATGGATAATAATTGAGCATCCTTTATGAGCAGAGATAATTCTACAGCACCAGAGAGAACTGTGTCACTGTTCACCCTTCTACTTCTTTGCTACTAATATATGTGCTGTTAAACATAACAGCATATATCTCGGCAGTGTTGAGAAGGATACTTTCAAAAGATATCCCGTTACATGCCCAAAAATGTAATTTGTAACTCAATTTGAGTAATGTATTCTGAATACTTAATTCCACATTGAATTGCATTATATAAGTGTAGGAATGCGGCCGTCAAATACTGCTAACTAAACAGACCTATTCTGTTCTGTTCTTCTGTTCCAACTGGCTGAATGTGTACATGAAGATTTTATATTTGTAGTTCCGAACTGCATAGCCTACTACAAAGATACAACCGCAGTCTTGCCACCACAAGGTAATTTTAGCTGATGTTAGATAGGATGTCAAACGGGGCTGGCCAGCACATAGGAGAATATAAAGTTGCATGTCAAGTAAGCAGGTACCTGATACAAGGTTAAAATAGCAAGGTGAGCAGTAAAACTGCTTTACAGTTTTTTTCAATTGCTAAACAACAGTGGGCACAACTGGAGTCACATGTGCAAAACTCTAACTGCAGTCTG
>NC_045737.1:19209583-19209917 GCF_008692095.1 Etheostoma spectabile | reverse complement strand
AGATGATGCAGACATCCAATGTGATAAAGAAAAAAAGCCCCATGATGCTGGAGAGATGCCGGATCAGTCACACTATTCTTTGTTACTGTTATGTACCTTTAGTTTTTTTCCAGTAATTCCATAAATTACTAGAGACAAAATACTATATTGGAGCAAACTGCTGATTTATGTTCCTTCTTTTTTACCTTACGTAAAAAAACTGTCATATACTGAAATCTAAATCTTTCCTTTAAAGAAACTATTGAGTAGTGTGAAGTCACTCAAATTGTACAAACAGTAAAGATGAGGAAGTATTAGGAAGAGGTATTTTCTGTATTGGTGTTTGATGCTGGTG
>NC_045737.1:19208869-19209573 GCF_008692095.1 Etheostoma spectabile | reverse complement strand
AGTTCATGTGGACCAAACTCTAGTTCGTTTTTTATTGCTTGAACAAAGTTTTCAAAACTCTAAACACTTACGCCATGGCTTTACTGTGCTGTAAAGCCACAGTGTTGTGCAGGTTTGGTAAAGCCTGGCGTAGTGTTTAGAGTTTTGAAAACTTTGTTCAAGCAATAAAAAACGACTAGAGTTTGGTCCACATGAAACTGCCGCTGTGCAGACTGCAGTTAGAGTTTTGCACATGTGACTCCAGTTGTGCCCCTGTTGTTTAGCAATTGAAAAAAACCTGTAAAGCAGTTTTACTGCTCACCTTGCTATTTTAACCTTGTATCAGGTACCTGCTTACTTGACATGCAACATTTAATTCTCCTTGTGCTGTGCTTTCTGTTTGCTGCTGTGCTTGTTTTGCTTATTCTATTCTCCTATGTGCTCTTATGGGTTTCTTGTTCTGGCCATCGGCCGTTTTGACATCCTATCTAACATCAGCTAAAATCCCTTGTGTTGGCAAGGACCTTGCGGAAGGTTGTATCTCTTTTGTATCTAGCTATGCAGTTCGGAACTACCAATATAAAATCTTGCTTCATGTACCACATTCAGGCCCATGTTGGAACAGAAGACCAGACACGAATAGGTCTGTTTGTTACAGCATTTTGACGGCCGCATTTCCTTTCCTATCACTTATTAGCAATTCATGTGTGAATAAGTATCAGAAT
>NC_045737.1:19200537-19208844 GCF_008692095.1 Etheostoma spectabile | reverse complement strand
CACTGCTGTCACAACTGTTAACCACACATTCAAAACAGAATAGATTTCAGTCTGGTGCGTGTGCCCTAAGTACGTGTCTTGCTTTAGACTAGTTATTGAACATATAGTATGTTTTTTTGTGTACAAACATAAAATAAGAATTACAAACAATTATACACGGTACCGTTTGAGAGAAACAGGTAAAAGAGCAAAGATTCCAATATGTACAGGTCAGAGGTCTGAGTTTACATACACACATAGCTATAAAAAACAAAATGTGCAAAACACTATATCTTTACTATAGTAGAACTGTTCTTACTGTTTTTCAGAAAGTACCGGAGGTGAAAGCAATGGAAACACCACATTCATTAGTATTTAGAGATGATGCAGACATCCAATGTGATAAAGAAAAAAAGCCCCATGATGCTGGAGAGATGCCGGATCAGTCACACTATTCTTTGTTACTGTTATGTACCTTTAGTTTTTTCCAGTAATTCCATAAATTACTAGAGACAAAATACTATATTGGAGCAAACTGCTGATTTATGTTCCTTCTTTTTTACCTTACGTAAAAAAACTGTCATATACTGAAATCTAAATCTTTCCTTTAAAGAAACTATTGAGTAGTGTGAAGTCACTCAAATTGTACAAACAGTAAAGATGAGGAAGTATTAGGAAGAGGTATTTTCTGTATTGGTGTTTGATGCTGGTGTTTTTACTCTGTGTGTTCTGAGTGACAGTGTGTGATATCTCAGTGAGGATTGTTCACAGTGTTTGCTGTTTTGAGACGTGTGTTAAGAGTTGTGTTGCTCGGAAAGAGTTTTGCAGCTGATGTGAACTGTTAAGCTCAGGTGACTGTTGGTAGTGCAGACCGTAGTTAGAGTTTTGCCCATGTAGCTCCAGTTGTGTCCACTGTTGTTTAGCAATCAAAAAATATTGTAAGATGCTTCAGGTTGGAGGTGGAGTAATTTGGACGCTGAAAGGATGTTGGTTTCTGGCAAGTGGAGGTTGTACTGCACACTTATATTTTGCTCTCCCTGTTCTTTCTTTAATGTGAAATGCTGTTTGAATTTCCAAGATAGAAACGCATTCCTGCCCTGGCTCTGTTGTGCCGGATCCGGCTCCGTCTCTACCTCTATCAGTGAACACGCAAAAAGCTCATTTTTCGTTTTCATATTGAGGCTTCTGGAAAATGCATGGAGTTAATAATTTATAAACCTAATTTATTTAGATAGTGAATAAACTCGTGAAACAGAAGTATCGTCAAGTAATCCATTGATTTCATCAATGTAACTGTATTCTAAATACCTACTTTAAATTGTAACTGTGATGGAATACAGTTACAGTTTGAGTAGGATTTAGGTAACCTTCTGGAATGTTTAGGTAATTGTAGGTCGTACTGTGTGTGTGTTTGTTTGTGTGTGTGTGTGTGTTTGTGTGTTTGTGTGACCTGAGCTTGCTGGCAGGGGGCCAAATTGTAGCCAAAACTTTGCCTCCTGAGGCTAAACATTTCTTCCGCTCTGATTAGGACATTAGCATGTACCAACAAATGGCCAGGGACATTAGCATTGCATCTAACATAAAGGGCAACGACCAGGGCCTTTGGTGACATTATATGCTAGTTCATTGTTGATCGATACTATGCTAATGAAAGGTAAGTGGCTGATAATGTGCTTTAAGAGAGGGCATTATGAAAGGGTGGAGGATGCTGGCGTGTTGGAGAGAAAGCTAAATAGGGTTTCAATTAGAACATGACTTCAGGGGAGGTGAGAGTGTCCGAAAAGAGGAGGGGGAATGTCAAATTGGTTACTTACTATATACATTGTTAAACACAGATGTTTAACACACACACTTTTTTATAAAATGCTTTTCCATTCTTTTACAAATCAACTCATTATCAGTGCGTTTTGATCCTAATTTACTTATTTTCTATGCATTTTTCTGAAAGTTTCAATTTCTTTGCCGGTAACACCAATAAAGTTTTTCTTTCTTGCAGTTTAAGCAAGATTAAAAAAAACTTCTATAAGATGAGAGAGCGTGGAGAAAAAGAAACAATGCTGCCGCTGCTCTGTTTCTGACACACTTTAAGGCCTTCGTGATGAAACAGGGATTTACGTTGATACTTTTAATCCGTCAAGCTGATGTGTTGCGTTGCTGTGCCCTCGAGCAAGGCACATGCCCTGGATTAATCACATGTGATCCTTCCAGACAGTCACTGACTCTCCGTCTCTTTCCTTTTTTCCCGTTTGGGAAGTTTGTGTGCTAGGAGAAATGCATGTAGTAGTAGATGACAAGTGTGCACGCACACACAGTCAGACTTATGCACAAGCACACACTTGTTCCACCTTTGTACTTTGATTTAAAGGTTCATGGAAGATTTATCCTCCTACATTTTCTCTGTCTCTGAAACACACACGCACATACCCACAAGTAGGCGCACACAGACGCACATAGACACACAATGCTTCAACCTTTGAAACCTGTACTTATAAATTCATGGGCGATTAATTCAACTTTTTTTCTGTCACATACACCAGTGCCTCTTTTCAACTTCCTTCTCTCTTTCTGTGTCGCCTCTCCATGTATCTTAACACACAAGTACCCACATAGATTTTACATCCAGTATGCACACAAGGCTTATAAAACACTGATACATCTTTTGTTTAACCAACTTTTACCAGAAGTACTTCAAAAAATGATAAACTAACAAATCAATGAATACAGAACTTTTCACACTGATGCTGTTACATTCCTGTGATTGTTGCTTTAAAAAAAAAAGGATTGCAAGTGGTCCTTAATTTTTCTGTGGTGTTGCTTGAGCTTGTCAAAGTCTTAGCTTTGTGTGCTTACGTCGCCAAAACAAGACAAAGACCTCCAATCTTCTTTTTGGTGTCTTTATCTGAAAAATATTTAAAATTGCCTCTGGGTTTCCAAAGGGTTTGAAGCACTTGGTGTTTGGTGCACTGAATGGGAGAGTACTAAGTTTTTTTTTAGGACAGGAACTACACTACAAGAACACATTGAAGGGCCCTTGTTTTTCTTTGGGAAATGTAGGTAAAGTTCCTGGGTTCCTGGAAAGGTTACTGCAGTGGAAACGGGCTATATTTGACACAGCCACCCGCAAAGATAACAGACAACAAAGTTAAAGGCGGACACACACAAAAAGACACACAGATACACAGAATAAGAGTTTGTTCATGACACCCACTCCTATTCTTGTCAATGTCTCTTCCTCTCTTTTGTGCTCTCTCCCCCTCTTTTTCTGTCTTCTTCCCATTCTGTATCTTTCACCCTATGTCTGACTCCCCTCTCTCCTTCTTCTCCTCTCTCTCAACCTCTAATTATCAACTCTTGATCTCTCACTACAACCAAGTCCCTGTTTCTCTCCTTTACCATCTCTTCTTGGCTCTCATCTCTCTCTCCTCCCCTGTTTCTTACACACACACACACATACACACACACACACACACACATACAGATTTGCAAAGAGCTCTCTGTTCCTTCTTCTAATTTTCTCTCGTTCCCTCTCGCTCCCACTGCCCCCGCACTGCGCTCTCCTCATTGCTCTCTCCTTCTCTCTTGCTGTCTTACTGCCTGCCCTCGTTTTTCATCAGTAACTAATGGTGCTGGACTCACCACTTAGGCTCAGCAGAAGTGTGCCTGTGTGTGTCACATTTGTTTCTTGATTTTTTTTTTTTTTCATTACGAATAATGCTTTTCCGGTCGCTAAGCTTTACTGGCGAGTCAGTTAAAATGACACTTTTAAGTATTCTACACACGCTGAAAATAATAGGGTTGCAGACTGCAACCATAGGGAAACCCAAGAGGGCTCCATGGGGAATATCTTTGGAGTTAGGTGTCTTAAAGGGGCAATTCACAGATTTAACACATGAAGGTCACTTTACACCATTGCCAGGTCCTTCATTTGTTACTGTTACGTACTGAAGTGAAACATTTTGAATTCCTCTTAAGTGAACATTTCTTTAATTGTAATTCAAGATGTATTTATTATTCAAAAAATGTTCCACTTTTGAAAGTATAAAGAAGCTGTTCCTGTGACTTAAAAGTGGCAGGTTCAAATGATGGATCAACTGATCAACCAAGACATTCAGGACAGGTGAGGTGCAGGTAAAAGTCTCCCTTATACAATTGTCAACAAGCAAGGTGCTAAGCTGCTCCAGACTATGGTTGTTCTGAGAGCTCATACTGCATTCATGTGCATAAGAAAGTCTTAAAGTTGATGCTTTCTCAGTCAACAATCTTTGAATAAACAACATTTAAAAAGAACAGACCGAGCTGCTGCTTTTTACTCCCACTAATTCTTCAGACGTCAGGAGGAAGTGAGGTATTGATTGACAAATCAGCTTCCACCGTGTGTGTGTGTGTGTGTGTGTGTGTGTGTGTGTGTGTGTGTGTGTGTGTGTGTGTGTGTGTGTGTGTGTGTGTGTGTGGCATTCATTTAAGAAAGCAGCTCCTATAAATGAATTCAGCGCTATCCATTGTCTGGCTGTTGACTTTTGGCTGCCCACCTCCCACCTTGAAAAGCATGGTTACTTTTATGGAGATCGGCCATTCATTTACCTCTATCTTTCTCTCTCTCTCTCTATGTATTCCTCTCCATTCTTCTTTTTCAAATAGCACATTGAGTTTTATTTTCTGTCTGCCTCTGTGTCTGTGATTTTTTATTTCTGTTTCAGTTTTGCCTCTGTCTGAAGGTGCTGTTATTGGAAACTGAAAAATCAATGACTCTATGACATTTCACACTGATTTGCTGTCCCATTGATCCAAAAGTTGTATGTGTGTGATTGTCGCTTGAAAAAAAAGGATTGCAGGTTTGCAATTCCCAAACTACAACAATGTTTCTCCCTCAATGACAACAACATACACCATTGGCAATTGATAAGGACTCTGTAAGTGTACAAAACACAAATGCATTTGCATGGATAGTTATTAAGGGGTTTAAAATTCAGACATATGGCTAGTATTGCATGATGTGGAATAAAATTGCATATTTTGCAATTAAAAGAAAAACATTCAAAAAGCTTGTTAAGGAGCACTGCCATATGTAGAACACTATAACTACTACTTGTAGTGCATCAAACACAAAGAGCCCAAGGAAAATATAGGGTCAATGATATGCACACTGATAGAAAAAAGATGTTTACATCTTTAGCCCCTACGCCGTGTCAAACACAGCAAGCACTCTCATGCACCTGTGACTCCTGTCACTTATAACGACATGGAAAACCTGTTTGCAATGGTCAACCTTTTTAATTTACGAAAACATTTCTGTTGGACAGAGTAGTTTCAGGAATCAACTCCAAATAGTCCCACTTTAAGACATTGTATGCCTAGAAATTTGAACAGTATTGGTGGATAGTGTGAATGTAATTTTTGACTGACTACTGGATATTTTTTGAGAGGTTCATGTGTATTCATTTTAAGTCCTGGGTTTAAACTTTAACCATTATCCAGAAAAACATGGCTGAGCACACATGCTCTTCTGAGCAAAATGCTGCATAATATTCACACACTAGATTGTCAGATATACAGTACACATGTGAGCTGCTTGTGCAACCAGGCAACCACTTTTATATATATACAGTGTATATTCTGTGCCTTAACTTAACTTTTTGTCGCCTATTTCTGGGCAACTGAACCACAAACTACCACTGACCTGACGGAGCACCGTGCGGAGCACCGTGCGGAGCTCTGTAGTGAAACACATGATATATATACTGTATACACATATATATTTATTTAGTTTTTAAGGAAGTTTGTGCTTTGTGTAAGGGCATTGCAATACACTTTGAATGCTAAGAGATGGCTTAGATGAAATAAAATATTGCATTTATGTATAGCGTCATAAACTGGCTCAGAATATGTAACAAGAAGGGAGTCCAAGCCTTCTAAGACTTAATCGGGACAGGACACTGCCCGCAGGTTTCCACTGCTTTAAGGCTGATTAAACAGCTTCCAAAGCAGGTTGTAAGGTCCTTGTAGGGCCAAAGAGAAAGCTGTGCCTCCCTTGTGGCAGACCTTATGGCAATGCTTAAGTCTAGGTATCTGAAGGCTGGAGGATGAATATATCAAACTCTTGAATGTTTGGGGGCTGATTACAGGGATATACAGTGGGAGAAGCTGATCTGGCTGTTTGTATTTAAATGCCATTTGTGCCAGTCTGCCTGGAAGCATTAAGGAGTTTTGGTATTCACAGCGGCTGCTTTTGCCATCTGTGTTGGCGAAGGTCTGTGTGTGTGTGTGTGTGTGTGTGTGTGTGTGTGTGTGTGTGTGTGTGTGTGTGTGTGTGTGTGTGTGTGTGTGTGTGTGTGTGTGTGAGTGAGTTTGTGTGTGTGTGTGTGTGTGTGTGTGCGTGCGCTCGCGCATGTGTGTGCGTGCGTACATGCGTGCATGTGTTTGAGTCTGTCTTTGCCTTCTTTCTGTGAGATGTCGCAACAAAGAAATCAAAAGTCCAAACCTCGTCTCTGTTACTCTCTCCTCCCTCTCCTCTCTCACTGTCTCCTGACCTGTCTGGCCACCACTCTAATAGCCAGTAAGTGTTCTAATGCCAGAGGTGTCAACAGACACAAAGTCCAAGAACACTGTGTGGGAGTGTGCATGCCTGTGTATTTGTGTTTACAGAGACCTTTCTGAAAGTTGAACTCTGCTCTATACAGGACAAACAATGTTTGCAGGGCCTGTCATTTGAGATGCCTTTATGCAAACACAAACATGCACAAGCGATGGGGCAATCAGAGTTTTCACATCATCCCTTTCTCTTGAATTCTTAGTGTATTTGTGTTACCTCCCTTTTTCTATCCCATTTTGCCCCCACTCCTTTCTCTCTTTTATTCCATTCTCTTTTCCCTTTCTCCTCTTTCCCCTCCTTCTCTGACCCTGACCCTGATAGTTTGATTGACAGGGTCACTGGTGTGAGCAGGGGAATTGAACCCGCAGGCTTGTTTCACACTGAGGCCAGACCATTTACCATCTGACATAGGGGGCTCCCGGCATGGTTGGAGCTCTCAAAGATACACACAAACATGCACATGACCAAAAGCATGTTCGGAGCATGAGTGCGGAAAGTCTCTCAGGTCTTTTATAGCTGCTTTTGTAGTGACAGACTGAAAATGAGCACAGTGTCCTTGATGGGAAACAGGGTAGAATAGCGCTCCGTCTTTCTCTGTCTTTCCATCCATCTATCTTCCTGGCTCTCCTGACTCCTATTCAACCTTTTTCTCCCTTTTTTGCTCTTCTTTTTCTGTCTTTCTCCCTGAATCCTACCATCCTACACATGTGCACGCCAACACACACACACACACACACACACACACACACACACACACACACACACACAAACACACACCATTACCCCACCTCCATTTGAGCTGTCAGGGAGAGGAGGCAGAGAGGCAAAGAGCTTGGCCTTCTGGGAGTTGGTGTTTTATTTTTTTTAAAGGCCTGAGTGGGCCCTTGGTCTGCATGGCTGACAGGCTGAATTTGATTCTTGGCCTGATTCAGTCACTTTGTCAGCTCCACCCAGCCCAGCACATCATGGCACGGCTCAGATGCCCCTGTGTATATTATTAGTGGCTAAATATATACGGTATATAGTGTGTGTATTTATATATATATATATATATATATATATATGTATGCAAGCTACAATCCCAAATGTGGTGGTTTATTGGAGGGAGGGGGGTTGTGTGTAAGTGTGAAGGGGAGTGCATCAGACTTTGTCAGTTGGAAAATAGATTTCTAAAGGCCTCTCTGAGGTTTATCAATATATTGTGAAGGATAAATAAAACTTAATGAAGGTGCTCTGCAACAATTCGTACCAAACTTCTCTGTCATGGCAGTCAGAAAAACACTTGCATTAAAAAGAGACTAAATGTACATGGACTAAGCCATTTATGAGCCTCTGAAGCATGGTACAACAGTGTGTATTTCCCACCACTTAAAGATTATGTGAAGGACACAAAATTAAAAAGTAGCTCTAGTACTGTAGCAATGCTAATACTTTGTAGAAACAGAATATATGTGAGTTGAGATAGGCGGATAGATGGATACTGTATATTTGCTTTCAAGTTCCAGAAATGTTTATTTATTTATTTATTTTTTATTTGATCATAAATATGTTATGAGAGTTAGCAAGAATGCACAATGCGAGGACCCTGAAGCAGCTAAATGGAATTCAGCCACCAGTCATTTTATTAACACCTGTGCATGTGACTCAATGTCTTTGAAAAGGGATTTACCCTTACCCACAGCCCAAATGTTGTGCTGGCCTAAACTTTAAAGGCCTGCTGCACACACCCACACAGGTCT
>NC_045737.1:19174637-19200527 GCF_008692095.1 Etheostoma spectabile | reverse complement strand
CCCCTACTCTGCCCGTTTATTTCAAAAAGTATGGGTTAATTCTTCTGGTGGGATTGACCTTTGATATTGTTTATATTATATTAGCAAGAGGGAAGGATGCTATTTGGCCGCAGTAGGTGCAAGGACATTGATAAAGAGGACTGACAGTAAAGTGAGTTGTGCAATGTTGTGTCAGACACTTACAACCCTGCTTTATACTTACAGCCCCGTCCATTTGCATTTTCCTTAAAAAACATGTAATCTTTAGAGTTAAGCATTACATGACCAAACATTGATGATTTAATAATCTTATTTATTATTTAATTTTATTTAAAGTATAAAGACAGATACAAGTAATATTTTACTAATAACTTTATTTACGCGTTCTACTAGATAAGATACATTTCTTTTTAGCATAGTAATTCTATTTTATTCAATTTACCATGTGTTGCCCTGTAAATCCAGCTTTATGAGGCATTTAATTGCTCATATGGGGTTCCAGTTTCCCTTGAGCATCTTTTAATTCGCTATTTTAGACTCTCCTTTGACCATTTCTCTCCACTCTATCCTTCTATCTCCTTAGCATATTTCAACAGTAGAGTCTGATAGCAGAGGGCTTGCCTTTAATCTCTGCTATTCTCTTGCCCTCTCTTTGTCTCTCTTGCCCCCTCTCCTCACTTTTTTCCTCTAACCAGTGTTTTTCACTCTATTTGTTGTGATAAATGACTGTTAGATGTGATTTCCCAGAGATCATATCTCTCTCAGGGCCACACACCATAATTAGACGGCACCATTAATAATTCATTCTTTCTCTTTTTTTCTCTTTCAGAGTCTCTGTCAGAGGGTGCATGTGTGAATCTGGTGTGTGTTGGAGGATGTTTGGGAGGGCATGCACAAATCTATCATACAATATAAAGCCAATGATTAAGTCATTTGCCAATATGAAGCCAAAACAACAAAAACATTTTGATATAAACAATGAATATGAGTTTGTTGTAGAGTTTATGTAACACAAAGAATGCACAGTTAAAGCAATGAAAACACAGTGGAGTTCCCTCAAAGACACATACACACACGCGTTTGTGTGTGAATGTGTGTCTGTTCATCATTCCACCTTCAGTTAGTTGATTTAACTTTCCACACCAAAGAAATATTACAAACACTGCATGAGCTTTTGCCCTCAGGACGTTTCGGAGCACCCTTTAGCGGGACTAAGAGAATCAACGTCTCCTTCTTCCCAAGTGCTATTGATGCTTAGTGTAATAGCAAACAGCACTCTGGCTGCATTCCTTGCACTTTTCTTGCCCACTTGCACATTCACACTGGTATGATTTTCCCTTTCCCTGCTCTAGCTCTGTGATTTATTGTGATCATGCGGTATTGATGTTGTCTTTCTGCATTTTGTTTTTATGTGAACCCTGGCTGCAAAACAAATCCCCCCTAGTGATACAATAAAGATAACCTTGAAGCATGATATACACATGTTCAGCTACACAGAGCATCGTACAGATTGGTATAGATTTCTTTTCCAGAGTGCAGGGAATATAATGTGTAAACATATCTGGTCATTAAACAGTGGGAAGGCCACTGGAGGGAGTTTTTTACTGTAGTCATGACCATGTTTCATTTGGTATCATTACAAACTTAATAAAAAAAACCTCTATGCAAGCTATTTTGCATATGCCAAGGGTAATGTTCACTGTGGGAGTGGAGCCCTATTCAAGCAAAAAGCCACAAGACGCAGATTACATAAAAACGCTTTTGGCTCTTATACCTCATTGTAAATCACAATGTGGAGCAGATTATTGCTTTTTATAAAACACAATACTGTGCTTGGATCTTTACATTTCCATTTTGTTTCCTGGCGGGAAACCCCCACTTACAGTTTTAGTTTTAAGTGACAATAATTAAATGTCACCATCATGATGTAATTGTGCTTTTTTTAACATCTCTCAAAACACACACAAATAAAACAAAACGGCAAAACCCAGATGCTCCAGGGATCTTTTTTTAGCTGAGCATGACCTTTGACCTCCCCAGATCGGGTAAATGTAAAAAAAAAAAAAAAAGGTAGCAATCAAAACAAGATACACTCGAGAAGAAATACGGTAATAATAGTCTGGAGGTGCAATGGTCTGGATCCTTGCTCACCTTGCTACAAATAGCCTAGCATTATTTTCTTCCTTCAAGAGAAATGGCCGTTGCTCAAATAAATTACGTAAAGAAATCTCATTTTGGTCCCGGCAGGGCCATGTAGCCCATATCTCAAACAATGTGTCTTCACCTCCCTGGACAAATATCATAAAAGCACAGAAATACTAGAGAAGATGGAGAAAAGCAGAGATGGATGTGATACCTAGTGCTGCATTAAATCAATATCTGTGTGTGAGCCCGACGGAGCAAGACAGGTTATCAGGTCGGGATGGAGTTTGAGGTGACAGCGTCAAAGGCTACATTTGTGACTGCAGTTTTTATTTTAAAATGTGTGTGTTCTTGGTGTTGTTGTTGGTAGCTGTCACCCTGCTTTTGCACCAGATTTTTCACATAGCCTCCCACCTATCGATCTTGTGTGTAACAGAGACAGAGATTGGCATAGGAGGATTTAAAGGGCAACTATTATATAGCATTTTTATAATTATAGTTGCATTTTGTGTTTGTACTAGAACATGTTTACATGCTTATAATTAATCCCTCCTCCCAAAAAAGCCCAGTCTGCTCTGATTGGCCAGCATGCTTCATGGAAACTTGGGAGCCTCCGCTCCGTGTTTCACTAGTTGAAGCAGGAGCTACTGTATATAGTAAGAGTTGTACTTGTACCTAAAGGCTTCAAAACCAAATACTACACAACTGAACATGTCCCAACAGTGAGGTGACTGGAATTTGTGGAGAAATTACCAACATTGGCCAAGATTACAGCTATGTCGCATTAGCATGTAGCTGCTTAATAGTTTGTAGCATGCTAACGTTATATTGTAGTGGATTGAAGCAGAACTTTCTACCGTCAAATATTGCAGGTAAAGGCTTCTGAGCCAACAATACTCAATCTGACATGTTTCAGCAATAATATGACCCTCAATTGGGAAAAATATAACAGCACTGGCAGCCAAGATGACATTGTTTACTGCCGTTAGCCATGTAGCTACCATAGTTAGCAGTGGACATTTAATAGAATGTATCAGCAATTTATTCCTGAGCATTCAGAATAGTATAATAGAAAACTGAACTTTTTGAACTCACAGGGATTTGTCTATACAATAACCTCATTATATTAAAATCCATTATTTAAAAATCCAACATTATAACATTGTAGATATGACAGAAAACACGGAAAAGCATATGTTCCCTTAACAGTGCAATAGGAACCAATGAAGTGTACATCAGAGCAGACATGGTGTCCAACAATCCAAGCTGGATATGTTTAATAACACAAACCAGAAAAACCTTATAGCCTTTTCTCTGTCTTTTTAAAAAGTTGTCTTGCTTTTAAAGCAGTTACAATTTATCAGTCCGAGCTGAAAGGTTGATGATTACATGTAATGGTGGAAGAGTATCGAAATTATCTGCTCGAAAAGAAAACATAATTATCAGTAAATGGAAAGCAAAGTTTTAGTACGTCATGATGCAAGGCTGGAAAACCAAAGTGATTTTGTTGTCCAGTAATTCTCCAATGTTTTGTGTCTATCACGTTTCCCTTTTTTATTTTTGTTTTTCCTGCAGTGACATTTCAGGTTTTGTATTGCACTTTTCCCACATTTTGTACGTCTTTACATGCACTTTGCATGTTTTATAGTAAACTTACTATAACTCACCAGTGCCTTACCTATTGGTATTCATTACAGCGAGAACCGTGAAAATACTTTTAAAAATGCTAAGCAATAATCTGTCAAATGATCAGAGTTATATTTGCTTGCTTTTAGGAAAGAGGGTTATGTGAGGTAACTGAGTGGGAGGAGATGTGTTGGACTTAATGAGATCTTCAGAGATATGTGGAAATGAACGGCGGGAATTCACTTGTTAACGACGCATCATCTGTATCTCATCAAGATGATAATTTATATCTTGTTATTTTGCAGCAATTAGACAAACCAGAGCAGTCCTAATAGAGTCTGGTGCCGAGAACCTTGCTGAGATGTGAATTCTCTCACTGCTTATTGTTCTTTTGTTCACTCGTATGTCTCTCATTCTCTTTGTCTGTTTCTGTATCTCTCTTTCTTCCACTCTCCATCTTATCTCCTCCCTTCTGTCTTATCGTCTTCTCGTTTGTCTCCTCATAGCTCTATTTTTCTCTCCTCTTGTCTCTTCTCTCAAATTTACAAACTCTCTTTTGGTTTTGTCTTTCTCTCAGAAGCTTTCATGTAATTTGAAAGTTTAAAACGAGACAAGGAGCAAGGTAATACAGGGTACAAACGGTAAATTATGTATCACTGCCATCATATAATCACAAAAAACAGCCACAATACATTTTATATTGAGATATAGACTTATTTACATTAGTGTCAGGTTTAAAGGTGATACGGGACGGATGTGGCTCAGTGGTAGAGCGGTCACCTGCAAATGGTAAGGTTGGTGGTTTGGTTCCTGGCCCTGCATTCCCATGTCGTAGTGTCCTTGGGCACTGAACCCAGAATTGCTCCTGATGCTGCGCCATCGGAGTGTAAATGTGTGTGAGTGTTTATAAGCAGGTTGCAGCCTTGGTAACATTTTCTTTTTACTCTGATGTATGGAAGTTATTTTGTGTGTGAATAAAAATGGTTACAATTTCCCTTGGCAGTGGACATGAGGGATTTTTTAATGGTTCTCTGCAATAGTGACAAAACATCTTAACATTTTGACTTGCAGTGCTTACACAATGCCAAAGGGACGAAGCATTTTTTAAATGAGAAAGAAATTAAGTTTTGACACATGAGTGAACTGTTTTGGGAGAGATATGATCTTTTGCAGGTGAACCATAGTGTTATTCTGAACCGTCCAGGTTATTTTGGCAAAAGCCCCATGAGTGTTGAGAACGTCTGGTCTGTTTCAAGAAATGAGCCAATGCAACTGAGAAAGATCTGAGCTATAGTGTTGTGTTGAACTGTAAGATTATTTTGCCGAATGATCTTAGAGTTTTGAGAATGTAATTTCTTTTTCAAGAAGTGAGCCAAACCAATGGAGCAAAACTGTGATACCCAACTACGTTTTTGGAGAAGCAGTAATTACCCAAAACCCAATTATTTATAATTTCTTAAATAAGGTAGGTAAACCAAATAAAGGCTGGTGAAATGAGTCTATGTTGCTTTAACCTAACATTTTTAAGAAATTAAATATAATTGTTGCTCTCTGTCACCAACTGATATGGCCATAATACATTATTGTATATTCAATTTGTTAAAACATTCAAATTTTACATGTGAGCACTGTGTCTGACAATCACCAAATGTCAAAGTAATTTTCTCTTCATATACAAACCAATTGTGGGTAAATGGTCACAACACATTTACCTTTATAGTTATAAATCATCTAAGTCTGTGTCATGCCTTTGGGGTTGAATGGCAGAAGGGACATTTTTAAATTTAAAAGTTTTCTGTTTAAAGTAAGGCCCCAAACCTGAAGCCCCACTTGATAAGTTGGTTTGTTGACAACATCTAATCCAAGACTTTAGAGTGAGACAAAGTCTAGCAATGTTTCCTCTCCTGTCTTCCTCAACTCTTTCTGCTGTGTGCCCCCCAAAAACAAAGCATTAAATCTACAAAAGGAAATACTAAACATGACACTGGGGAGACCATTTAAGTATGCATACACACACAGGTGCAGATGCACACTCGTGTCCCTTTGCTGAGCTCCTCTTAAAAGCATTTGCATGTTTCATATTGTTGTAGGTCCGTTGGGGGGTCTGTGTTGGTCCCCTCGTGTGTATATGATGGAAGGAGAGTGTGTGTCACCGCTGTTAAATGAGGAAAGAAGGAGTATATGAGTATTTTTGTTTTTTAGAAGGTGAATCATAAAAAACGATAATGTATGTGTGCGTTTCTGTCAGTGTAGAGAGGAGACTATTTGGATGTCAAGGTAGGGGGTAGAAACAAACAAGAATAAGAGATGGCAAATGTGCGTGCATGCGTCCGTGCATGTGTGCCTACGTGTGTGTGTGTGTGTGTGTGTTTATAGGCGCTCAGTGCATGTCAGCGAAGGGCCTATATGCAATCACACAACTAAAAAAGAAAAGACCAGGAAAAAGCCCATTACTTACTACACTGCCATAGCTGTGACTGTGTGTGAGAGGGAGATGGAATGAGCGAAAGATTGTGTGCATGTCCAACCCCATGTAGCCTGCTTAGTGGTCACAGGGTGGTGAGATGAATATTGGACCAGTGTTGTTGAGGAATAAACCTCTACATATGTGCTCCCGCGCTACCAACTGAACTACCCCGACCAGCTTAATTCCTTTTAAAGGATGTCTTCCTTGAGTGTTACAACGTTTAGTTCCTCCTTCCTTCCATATGTATCAGTTTTTAATTGTATACAGTGTTAGGTCATGTTTCAGGTTTTAGTCAATTCAGTCAGTTTGTGATCCATTTTTCTATTCTGGGATCAATAATTGTACAGTAATCAGTTTTAGTTCCGAGTGCACACGATAATAATGAAAGCAAAAGGAATGGGGAACTTATGACAAAGTCCAAGCAAACTAGTGCCATTACATCCTCTTTACTCAGCATGTATTGGTGTTTCAAGAGCACATGTTTTAATGAATAGTGCAGGACAGCAGCGTGTTGTATGTGTATATGTTTACACAGAATACAATTTGAACCAGTGCTTGATGTAAACCAATCTGTGTCTTAGCCTGTATGTACATACAGAAAATGTGTGTGTGTGTGTGTGTGTGTGTGTGTGCGTACGTGCATGCGTGCGTGCGTGCAAGCGTGTTTAGGTTTGTGAGTATGTGCATGTCTTCTTTGTTTCTGCAAACTCATTCCCTCAGAGTTCCCTCTGTCCTGTCAGTGACAATCTGACTGTATTCTCGACAGCTCGGAACACAATCACACACACTCTCTTTTACACACAAACAGACTTTTTTCTTCTGTGTTCATTACAGTCAGCTATATTTCCATCCACATGTTTTTTATGCAAATCAAATGATATCAAATGAAAAATGACTTTACGGAAACAGTAAAATTTGATGAAATTTCATGGATATCGACTCAAAGTTTATACGTCTGGTCTCATCGGATTTTCTCTTGACCGACTTGTGCGAAAAACGCTGATGGAAAGGTTATTTGTCGAATAGATAATGAATTGCAATTAAGTTTTAGGTCATTTTATGGTTAAACAGACGCACATGTACGGGTTAGAAGTGGTGAAGACCAATGCGCACTGCCAGGGGTGCCGACGCAAATGTCCCTTATCATGCAACGATTGTCTACTACAGCCTGTTGTAATATGATTGATAGCAGGCCCTTTCTAATGACAAAATCCCTGCAGCCTTCAGCAGGGTGTCTAATTGACACATGAGTCTCAGCTATTGCGCCATACACCTGTGGCACAAGGTGCGCTCTAGAGTTACACAGCGAGATCTCCTGCGCCTTATCCACGTTAGGTAATCCACTCGTTTGTATGGTATTGCACACGGTGTGAACACACAGTGGTCTTGCTGACCCAAATGTGTCGCCTATCACTCTGTACTCTGTGCTTGTAGCCAGTTTGTAGACCACAATGGCGATATGCTTCATGGTTGGAACCGGAGGTCCTCTCTGGGTCAGGGGACGGGCCAGTAAAAGGTCAAATCCAAAAATACTTTAACCAGAGGGTTTTTGTGTGGCTCTAAACCACAATCTTTCAGAACAATTTGGAGTGTTCTTGTATCCCCATCACAGGCTGCCTCTACTGTGGTCGGGTAATTACGTGCATCTGCATCATTATAGCAATTTGTTGATACCGTTGTTGTTTTCTTATTATAGCTTGATATGTCGCTATCAGCTGGCACATAAGCAATGTTACAACTTCTGCATTTATGACTCATATGTAGATAGAAGGCGCAATCTATTTTGTCTAGCAAAACTTTGTTGGCAAATGTTTGCTTGGATGTTGTGCGATTCGGTGCGGAAATGAACAGGAACAACATAAAATGTCTCAAATGAATTAAATATACCAATTTGACCACAACACAGAATGTGACGTCATTACGCACAGGCTTTTAGTTCTCTTTAAAGCCGTTGGATGGAAAAACACTTTTACCAGCTTTATTCAGCGTTAGTTTTTTTTAACGAACTTCAGATAATTCGATTAGTGGATGGCAACTTAGCTAGTGTTGACAAAATATATTTCAAATATTGGCAATATGGCTGAAGGGAAGCCTGGAACAACGTGTTGCTATTATCTCTTAGCAAATTAAATTAAATTAAGTTAATTATTAGTAATTCTGTTGCTTATTCTGTGCATGCGTGCGTGCATGCGTGCGTGTGCATACGTGTGTGCTGCAGCCAGTTTGGTCTCTGTTCATCTAAGCTGTAACTACCTTATCAAAGAAAGATACAGTGTGAGTGTGTCCTTCTTTGTGTTGTTTTTTTTCAGTCTATTATCTCAAAGCTTGTCAACATGATGCATTTTTCAGTTTCTTCTATTTCCAATTTAGTGTGTGTATTTTGGTTGTTCACTGCAGGCCACAGCTGGAATTGAATCATCAGCAGGGTTGGACTTCCATTTAGACAGTGTGTATCCATTAGAAAATACATTTTCATATATTGAATATCTTAGCATATGCGTGGATGAGAGTAAGAGAGCTGTATGTTTTTTGTGAAAGTATCTGCATGCTTGTGAATGCAGTTTTGTCTTAACAGTTATTCTAAGTTCGCACATTTTTTAATCATAAAAGCTGGATAAAATGAAAATTAAATGGCAAATATTTAAATTGAATTTGATTAAATCTTGTATCAACACATTTGTGTAATGAAATTAATTGGCTGCAGTAAATTCATTTTTCTCATGTTTGACAGAAACTTTATAAATACCAGAATCCATAGAAATAAAATGGATGGAAAGGCCATTGAAATGAAAATGTTATTTGATTTTTGTTAGTTGTCATGGTGACCACACACGTCAGTGGGACCATAAAGTGTGTCGCGGCTCACTGGGAGGAGAGCGGCCTGACGCAGCTCGGGAGACAGACGTTCTCCAGAGCCGCGGTGAGTGAGGAGGAGGAGGAGGAGGAGGAACCAATTAACCCAGCATTTATGTTTAGTTACTTTCACCTCTCACATTTATCAAAAAAAGGCAAAATTAATCAAAACATTTTACAGACATAGAAAAGAACCATCACAAACCATTTTAAAAAGTAGATGGACAGAACGAAGTGAAATAACACGACTGAAACACAGCAGGCCACTGATCCTTCATCCTGTAGAACACACAACTGTTCTTTCATTATGCTGCATCAACAAGATCAGTCATTAAGTATTTAGTATTTTACATTCCTATAATGTAGCTTGTTCTACCAGAGAGTTTAAAATAGCGCCCAACTCCTTTTTTGTCTCTCGCTGTTTTTTCTTCCCATTTCTCTTGACATTAAAGGGTTTGGTAACTACGGTGGCCGACAGGGGCAAACGCACTGCAATTTCAGATAACACATGCAAATGGACAAAGCACAAGCAAATTAAGAAAACAACTTAATTAATTTGACAAAATGTATGCGCAACCAATACACAACCAAATAGACAAACGAGCTGCACATACACACAACCAAATACACAAACGCAATACAAATATACACAACCAAATACACGAACGCACTGCAAATACAGAAACAATGCAAAAAGAAAAGCAGATGCAACAAAAAACGCTGCATCCAGATTATACAACGGAAGTTCTCCAGGCTTCTAGAGGGAGCGCTAAGTGGAACAGCTGGATCTTCAACCCCACGGGATGGAGCGCTCTGCCTTTTCATTAGAGTCTGGTATAGCTGCAGCCTAGAGACCTCCCGTTTCATGACTCCCATCCATAGACTGTATAATACATTAATATTATTAATATAATATATTAATAATATATAGTATATTTTCCCGTCTCATGCCCTCTTGACTGTTGCTGTCACTGAGCATTTTTTCAAAATAAAATCTTGGACCGTCTGGTCCTGCATGTTTTTGTACTTTAGTGTTTTGGATGTTTTTGAACTAAACAGTACGGCTAACCAAAACAATTTTTCAGCAGATGTCTTACTTTCAACACGATGGAGTTAACAGTTTTGTGTTTAAATGTTTGGGCGGGATTTATTCAGTTTATAAATCCCACTGTCTCTATAAAGCTATCTCAATGACTGGTTTACAGGGAGGGACTAAAAATCCTGTCTGTTTTTTTTTTTTTTATTTCAAGAGCAAATTGCTCCAGAATATGATTGATTGAATAGACTGATTACTTATTTTATTACTTATTTTGTTGGTAACAGTTGTTGTATAATCCCAATATTACACGTAAGGAGGCCTACACTTCAGTGATGGGCCTTTCGGACGAATTTAAACCCTTTCATGTAAAATGGCTTAAACAAACGTCAACATGAAATGCTGATGCAGTTTTAAATGTTTTATTAAGTTTACAGACACAAATCTGCTAAATGAGTATCACATGTGACCTGAGCCAAGACACACCCACCAAACGAGAGAAAATATATATCAAATATAGACTTAATATTTTTTTGTTGTGTTTTTTGTTTGTTTGGTTGTGTTGTGTGTATTTGTAGCACGTTTGTGTATTTGGTTGTGTTGTGTGTAGTCGCAGCGCGTTTGCTAAATGCTGCGCAAACATTTTTTCAAACTAATGAAGTTGTTTTCTTAATTTGCTTGTGTTCTGGCCATTTGCATGTGTTCTTAAACACATGCAAATGCTATGAGTTACCTATGGCAACCGATAGCTACCAAGATTTGACAGCTGGTCAGTGAAGGCTAAACCAGGTTAAAAAGACTCAGCAGGTGTGTGTTGAATGGATGGTTGCATGTCTGTAACCAAGTTTGCAATGAGGTGTTGCAATTAAAGGGGAAAGGCAGATTCACCATGTTTGGGCAAAATTTGTCTAACTTTGCCAGACTCTCCTCTAAAGCGCGCTGAAGGAGAGTCTGGGTACTCCACATAGCATTTAGGGATGGGAGGAAAACATGCTGTGGTTTAATGGCTTTTTTTAAAACCAATCAGAATCGTCATGGGCGGTGCTAAACTCCACACACAGCCACTGCAAAATAGTCTTATGACAGAAAACTCAGATTGGACAGATAATCTAGCTAGCTGTCTCAATTTTCCCTGCAGAGATCTTAGGAGCAGTCAACAATAGTCCGCATAAATCCACCAAATTGAAATGTCCAACACAAAGAAAGCGGAACTAAACGGAAAATACATGCATCCGGCAGAATACACTCCAGCACCGGAGCAATCCCGGAAGTGGAACGCGAAGGATATAGACTAGGGTGAAATACACGCACAAAAATGCACACAGTGATATGCGCCCTCTCTCTCACACACACACACACACACACACACACACACACACACACAAACACACACACACACACACACACACACACACACACACACACACACTATAGGTTTTCTTAAGTCAAACTGACAGGGGTTGTCTGCGGCGGGTCGTTTCATCTCTGCGTCCAGTTGTCACACACACGCTCGTTCTCTCTCACACACAGTACAGGTGAAGGTGGGTGATGGCTGTGACAGTGTTGTCGGCCCGTGGTTCCGCCTGGCGTCGCCTTGCCTTTACATCTGTCTTCCTCTGTTGCAGCTAACACATTTCTGACAGTAGTATGTATCTATGTATGTTGTATCTGTGTGTGTGTGGTGGTTGGTGGGGGGGGGGGTTATTACCTTTCGTTTCCATGTGATGCTTTTTGATTTCTTTGTCTCTCTGTCGGTCTATCATTTACATCCTGTGGTTGTCTCATATCAAGTATTTGTCTACAAAAACCCCTGTGTCCCTCGCTCTGTGTAACACCCACAGACACACACATACACAGACCTGCTGTCAGCCTGGCTGTGCGGGTGCTGAGGGGAAATGCTGCAAGGGACAACTTCCTTTTAGCAAAAAGAGAAGATAAAAAAAAGACTTTGCCTTTTTTCTTGTCCTTCTCCCTTTTACGTCCTTCCTTTCCTGCCTTGTATTCTCCCAGGGGGTGTTTCCTCTCGTCTTGCCAGTGGTGTGTGTTTGTTCTCTATTGTCCTTTGAATTTCGCCCGAGACCACCACTTTCCTACAGTACACTTTGATAAGACAAACTGTCCTCTTTGCACTTGCTACATGGTGTGTGTGTGTGTGTGTGTGTGTGTGTGTGTGTGTGTGTGTGTGTGTGTGTGTGTGTGTGTGTGTGTGTGTGTGTGTGTGTGTGTGTGTGTGTGTGTGTGTGTGTGTGTGTGTGTGTGTTTGTGTTTGTGTATTGAATGTGCAACTTTGAGGGTGACTTAGGTAAAGGGAGAGATTTTCCTTTAGTTACCACCTGCTTCTCCTCAGGAGGAAAAATCACTGAGGGGTCAGCAATGGGGTGTGAATAACAGAGGAGCCACACTGAGCTGATATCCTTTAAAAAAAAAAAAAAAGTTTTAGGAAAAAAGTGGATTCCTCAATAAATATCATAATATCATAACAACCACCATGCTTATATACACGCTTACATGCTTTATTTCAAATGTAACTTAGATTAATATTTTAAAACTCCAAAGGGGGAACATGAGCCAAAACTCTCTCTCTCTCTTTAACCTAATCAGTTGGAGTTTCAGATCAGATGCTCCAGGAGTAATCTAGAGTGTGAATCTGTGTGTATCTGGCATATATTGGGTGCGGCAATTAATTATGTTAAGTGTGAGACTTAACTATTCCTCAAGCAATGATCTATCTATCTATCTATGAGCTATAAAAATAAATAAATAAATTGCACTTACATGTTGCGCTTACTGTACAGTGGGCACTTACATGTGGCATTTTGTAGTGTGGCTTATTTCAAGTTATCTACTTCTTCTACGTGATTATTGCTGTTACGAGTTTGTTCCTCAATAGTTGAATGCACTTATTGGAAGTCACTTTGGATAAAAGCGTCAGCTAAATGACTTCAAATGGTGTGTGTGTGTGTGTGTGTGTGTGTGTGTGTGTGTGTGTGTGTGTGTGTGTGTGTGTGTGTGTGTGTGTGTGTGTATAAGAAACAGTTCAAAGTTTGTCTCTTATTACAGCTGTGACAGACAGATGAACGGGTCATTGACTGTGAATCCTCTTCTACGTCAAGGCCATTGGAGCTGTCTCAGGGTGTGTGTGTTAGGGTTAGTTTATACTATATATACTTTATATAATATATAGTATACATTTATACAGTATGTGTGTACATTGCAGTCATCTTATTTTGTTTTTTTTGTTTATGAAGATATTTTGCTAAAGCTCTGTGTCATGGCAGTGTGTCAGGACCATGTTGGCTTCCCTCCGTGGTGCCAGTGCACAGAGCACTGAGCTCTGTTTCTAAATACACTGCCCACACAAAGATGACACAGAGCTGGTTTAAAATCTGCAACGTATTACTTTAACTGTCTCTTAGTAAGTTCTGTATTT
The DNA here is from genome assembly GCF_008692095.1 of Etheostoma spectabile. Taxonomy (NCBI): domain Eukaryota; kingdom Metazoa; phylum Chordata; class Actinopteri; order Perciformes; family Percidae; genus Etheostoma; species Etheostoma spectabile. The sequence goes on along the minus strand of NC_045737.1, from coordinate 19,186,994 downwards.
TAAAGATGTCATTATGTGTTCACTTCAAGAGACTTGGAATCTACAGTCACACTAGCAGCTCTGTGACGCTTAGGCTCAGCGGTGCTTTCAGCTAAATGCTAACTTCAACATGTTAATATGCTTATAATGACACTGCTGACGTGCTGATGTTCAGCAAGTAGGATGCTTACCATCTTTATTTAGCATGCTAAGATTTGGTTATTGGCACTAAATACAGAGTATCATATTCAAATGTTTACCTGATGATGGTGGTAGAGGATCACCAACTTTACAACAATTCATCCATAGGCAACAAGAATGTGTGTACCAAATGTTATGCCAATCCATGCAATAGTTGTTGAGAAATTTCAAAGCCACAAATGTCAACCTGATAATGCTGTTAATGGAAGTCAGGGGATCACCAAAGTTACTAGGAGTCATTCAAATAGAAAGGTGACTAAGAATGAGGCAAGAACAGAATAAGTGAGGCTGCACATTTTATCTCTGATGACCCAGCCTAGAAACTAAATTGTTTAATTGAGGCTAAATAGATAAACAGATAAAAAAAATTGTCAATCATCTCTTTTAATCAGCTCTGAGACTCCAGAAGGGCCAAACCCGTTATACACAAGCGTAAGAAGTGTATCCAGCCTGCATGTCTCTCAAAAATCTTTCTGCTGCCAGAAGTGTATCTTTTTATCTGGGTTTATAGGCTAAGCCAGGCCAGCCTCTATAGGCAGAGAAACATTCACTATCATAGAGATCTGTATCTGTCTGTCTCACTGTGTATCAAACTATCTATGTCATATATTTACAGCAGCAACACAGGTGACTCAGGACTAAAAAGTCCACCTCTAGATGTTCTTACTCTTTGAAGGTTTCAGAGAGTTGTTTTGCGATGGATTGTTGTAATTTATGTGTTGTGGTGTAACCACTTTTCCTCACTCAATCATGCATTTTTGTCTCAGACCGGATTTTCCAAACAAAGCACGAATGCCGTTCTACAAGCCCCCAAAACAGGGTTTCGAGACTGTAAATTTTAGGAAAGCACGTTGGCATTAATGTATAGCCTGCCATCAAACTAGAATAAGAACTTTAATGTCTACTGAAACACTGCTGTGGAGGCCTCACATGTCATTTGTGTTCGCCATAGTGTAACTGACATGTACGTCAACTTAGCACATGTTGCTAACGATGAACAGCTAATACCTTCCAGGCAGAACTCACGCTTGTTAAGTTTGGTTCCATCCACATGCTGTGTATTCTGTGTGTACTGTGACGGTTCGGCACAAATACATGAACTATTAGTTTGATGTCTCTGGAATATTGGGCACAAAAATTAGACTTTCTAGGAAGAACCATTTGGCCTTTTGGTCTCTGATTCCCTCTAAAACTAGACAACATCCTAGTTTTTGTCAGGAGATTTTGTTGGCCATCACCATATTGACAACGCCTGACTCCGTCTGCTCCAAAAATGGGCAAAGTGGTGGAGGATGGGTGGAGCTGGCATGCTGAATGAAGCCTGGTTGCTGAGCTAGACCCCCGTGATGGCACCCATCTGTCACTCAAAGCGGCACACTCTTAATTATGCTGGGAAATTATCTATAGAGACCAAAACCGTTTTTTTGTACCAGGCTGTAAACCTGTTTAATTTTGTTTTTTGTCGTTCATTTTTTTTACGATTGCTGTGACATTTTTTTCAATACTTTTAACAATTTTACTAAACTCTTAATGCACCAACACATCTACAACACACAATTGGCAAAACTGTTAACTTCATGCTCAAAATCACACAATGTAAACTAAACTCCAACGCTAATTTACAAAATACAACAATACACTATATCTATCAAGACACTGCAAACATGTCTCAAAATAACATAATTCTTCCAAAACACTAACACGTGTTCTCTCCCAACAGGAACATTTAGTCAGTCATAGCCCAATTTCATAAAAACACTAATATCAGGTAAAAGTACAGAAATTGCATTATTTCATGTGTCAAGTCTGCACTTATTCAATAGATAATAGTATATTGTATCGATCATAGATTATGTTTTACACTGCAGTTTCTCTTGAAGCCTGTCTAAATTTTTGTTTTGTTGGGTTTAGTAAATGCATGCATTTTGTTTCTCTTGCTGCAGAAATTCAATACAAAAATGAATGAGCCATGTCAGAGTAACTTTACAGAATGTGTCACTGCCCGATGTAAGTCAAGTGCAGATGTGAGTTGAGCATGCGTCACTTTGCGACAAATAGCCAATAAGATGCTAACAAGCAACTTCTGTAATGTCAATACAGTAAAAATTGACCTATAAAACGAAATTTCTTCACTGCTGACTAGAAGTTAGCAATCAAACACAACAAAGGTGTTCAGTTGAATAGCGTTTTGAGCTAACATTAGCAATCAAACAATGATAGATAGCTAAAACGTTTTTGAAAGGATTTCCATCTTCTGTTGTTGTTTCTAATGAGAAAAGTATTTTTCATGGATTTCACAAATTTCAGTATGACACGTTAAGCTATAAACCATGAATATGAGCATGAGCGACTCACATCTGCACTTGACTCACATTGGGCAGAGACACAATGTACGGTTTCTGAAAAAAGGGAAACAGAGACAGTATTGTCTTGGTACTTGTCTTCCTCTCCCTCGTGCTGGCATTTTTCTTACTTTCTTTATGTTCATCTTTACTGAGTTGTTCCTTTTCCACACAAAATCAGCCCAAACAGGTCACTTTTACTGTATGTACTACTGTAACTTAGCAGAATCAGATTTGGCCAGGTTAGGTAAACAATAAAAAGGAATGTGACTTTGGTTACAGTAATCTTTGTTGTGATTAAACTATTTGCATAACTTCTATCTGCTGTTTCTCTCATTCACAGTAACAATGGGATAATCTAAAACGCAGGGGATATACTTTTGTTTCATTGTACCACATGAACACATGTTTACCCTGACTTTAGCCTAAGATAGGTTTAGAACATGTATCTGTTCTGACATACAGTGTGAAAGCGTTTGCAAATTTGTCAGTAAAAAAACATTGTTTTGGTCTTGGTTGAGTAAAAGATGTTCAAGTATTTTACATTTTGGGTTTAACTGTATGCATTTTGTGTCAAAGCAACAAGAAATGTGTAAATTGTATATCCTACACAGACAGATGTTGTGCTAAGTGTGTTAAGAGTTAAAGAAAGTTGTTAAAAGTATTGAAAAAATTGTCATAGCAATTGTAACAAACTGTAAATTGGGAATTTTAACATGGGGTTCTAAAGGGATTGACTCACTATTGGGTCCAGCCTCAAGTGGCCCCTCGATGAATTGTAGTTTTTTGCTTAATTTTTCAGCGCTGGAGGTTGCCGCTTTCTGTCTGATTCTTGATCACCTAAATGCTAAATGCCAATTTCAATGCCGATTTAAACCTTATACAATTAGAATGAATTCCCTTTTTATTAGGAATGCATGATCACCAAAGTTGGTCCGCCCAGTGTTCAAACCGCAAGTTTGGAAGAGGGATGTGAAACCATAACAGTTCACATATGTTGACACCCACAGACCAACAATGTAAAACCTGCATCACTGTGTCTGTAACAGGAATAATAGCTGCCTGAAGGAAAACACACTCAGAGACAGAAAGGAAGTATCAACTTCTACAGTGGTTTTGTTTTTGTTTTTGACACACAATTTTGTGTGTGTATGTATGCGTGCATGCACATGCGTACATGCATACGTACTAGAGGACAGTGTAATCTTGTATTGGAGTCTTGTGGTTGGGACGGAGCTAACACCTGAATGAACCTGTCACTGCAGACACATTGCTTTTTCAGCTCCAGCGATTACACTGCATCCAAACACACTCAAAATGTTCTGGATGATTCTTTGTACGTGTGTGTGTGTGATTGTGTGTGTGAGCGAGAGAAACAGAGAGGTGTGTTGCTTGTGCATTGTCTGTGAGTGTGAGAGAGATAGCAACAGAGAATGAGAGTGACAGAGCATTGTGTCTTGCTGTGTACGTGTCTAAACCTCTGCTGTATTTTAGGTTTCTCCTTGGTAAATATGAAATAGGTCTACTGCTAGTGTGTCCGTTGAGGTTAAACAACAAGCCGTCATGGATACACATGCACACACAAGTGGACCTCACCGAAATATGAAAAATTCTCATTAACTCAAGTGAAAAAATGTGGACAAATTTTTCTCTTTCTTCTTTTGCCTGTCTGATATTCTGTAGCATCACATAGAAGCTGCTGTACTCTTTAGCGTGTCCTTTGGCAAGGCACTCATCACACTTTATCCTACAGAGGACTGTAATTGCACAGGGTTGCTTGACACATGAGAAGGTGTTGGACTGACAAAGAAAGACAGTGATGCTTGTTGTAGAAGTACAACCTGTAGACATCGACTAATGCTTTTTACGGCAAATTTGACTTTTACTAAGGTTAGGGTGGGCTGAGGGTTGAACAAAACTGTTCCTAGATCTTTCCATATAACCAAAGCAATTAAACTGGAGCGAAGCAAGCTTTCAGTTTAAAGATGGGATAACAATGTCAGCTTGAGTTTGGTAAGAGACAGAGAGAGGCACACAGATGGGTAGAGACAGATGAAAGAAAAGCGAGCAAGATGGAAGGATCTGGAAGAGGTCAAGGGGAGCTGACACCCATCAATTTTCTCTTCTTAATCTATCTGTGTAACACATCGATCACCCCATCACCCTAGACACACACGCACTTACACACACATACACAGGCCAGATATCACAGACCCTCAGCAATTGGCTTTGTCATGACCTTTAACCCCTATATATCTGTGTGAGTATGTGTGTGTGTGTGTGTGTGAATGTGTGTATGACAGAACAATAAAGCGTCTGCTCAAAAATCAATTTACAACTGCTGCTGCTTCTTTCTTTCTTATTCATGTTCCAAAATCTGCTGTGTGTGTGTGTGTGTGTGTGTGTGTGTGTGTGTGTGTGTGTGTGTGTGTGTGTGTTTTAGAGAGAGTGTGTCAGTGACAGGAAAATAAAATAACAGAGCCAGACATACAGTCAGAGAGATTTTCTAAAGATACTGTTGCTAAACAGTATCTAAATTATTTTCAAGGCACATTTCTTGAGGCTGTGAAACAGTCGACTGTGGTGTGTGTTGAATGCTTATCTCCAAAATCCCACCCAGGAGACCTTTTGTGTTTCACTTACTGGGAACTACAAGTGGGTAAATTTCACTGCTATCTTCACTCTGGAAAATGTACTGTCACATTTCAGATAGTGTTTTTATTTAAGATCTACTGTTTTTTTTGCTCAGTGTGCCATAGCATAAACACATCATTTTATTGCAGTGTTTGGTTATTTTAGTTTAGTAATGCAATCCCCAATCAAACGGTGCCTGTTTGGAACGGGTTGATTGCTTGCCCTCTAGTATTGCTGCTTGCAGGTTTCTTGAAAACTGCTCATCAAAACAACTTCACACTTGACACTGAGCTTCCTTCAGTCCAGAGCAATACGCCCGCCATGACATAGTTGCATCCCTACAGAAATGCTAGAGTATATGGACCAGGCTATTTCCAGAAACAAAAGCAGTCATTCCAAAAGTTACATCACTGATACTTGAAATGTTTGAGCTGTATCTCTCTCTCTACATCTGTTCTATTTTTTTAAGATTATTTTTTGGGGCATTTTTAGGCCTTTATTAACAGGATAGCTGAATAGATTAAAGGGGGGAATGACATGAAGCAAAGGGCCACAGGTCAGAATTGAACCCAGACCCACTGCGTTAACAAGTAAACCTCTGTATATGGGCGCCCGCTCTACCAACTAAGCTATCTGGGTGCCCTCTTCATCTGTTCTTGAATTACTGTTAGAAGCAGCGGAGAGCAAGCGGTGCAGAGCATGCTGTTTGGCGGTATATCAGTTGATGGGTGTCCCCTCTCAATACAATACACAGAATGTACACAATGCACAATTAATGAATATGTCTGGCTTAGTCTGTCCATTTTAGTTAGATTATGATTCTTTAGTCATTCATTCATTATTAAGTTATCCTGTATCTGACCGCAATCCTAAAATCCAAATACAGTCCAAATCTTAACTGTGAAATCATTGGCTCAGGTCTGAAAGAAGGAGATGCAAAGAACCTCTGTCAGGATAAATGATACGACTGGTTGTGAATCACACAAGCAGCAGATCGAATCAGGATTTCTGACAGGCAAAGAGGAAAAGCCGGTAATGACAAAGTCTACAAAGTGTGAGGGCAGGATGTGCAGAACGAATCAGAGTTGTCAAAATGACAGAAAAGATTCTGTATGTAGGAATAAGAATAGAGCGATAGAAGATAATATTTTATATTTTTATATATTAAAAAAAAAAAAAGTTGCCAAAGTTCAAACTGAATCTGAAAGTGATTATTTGAGATGTCATTAAAAGATTCTTATGATAATGACTGACAGATCTTTATAATGATTTTAAGATCTGTGATGTCTAAGAATCACTCTCACACAGTAACTTTAATTAAAGGTGCCGGTAGGCATATAGCTTACTTTTAGCAATGCCGAGCTAGCTGTTTCCCCTTGTTTTCAGTCTTCATACTAATCTAAGACAAAGTAGATATGAGCCTGCATCCAAAACATTTTGAGCATGGCTACTGGTCTGTGTTGATGCACAGCACAATAGCATTTTCAAAATAACAATGTTTACAGACACGTACCAAAATAGAGAAAGAGAAAGGCACATACATACACCCGCATGGGCTTTTTAGAGAACGCATAAAGCAGAATGGCTTCTATTCATTAAGTTTTAATTTTAAGATGGGATTATTTGACTCCCCATTTCCCTCCCACACACACACTTACACACACACACATACACACACACACACACACACACAAACGCACGCACACACGCATGCACACACACACATATGCGCAAATGGATGGTGTGTTTGCTCCTTTTCAGCAGTCAGTATCTTTTCCATAACCAAGATCATCATCTCCCTTTATCATCTTGGTCATTATTTTTATCATAATCACATTTTCAAAAGTAGCAGGAGATACTTAGTTTGGATGTAAACGACACATTTTTTCAGCTCCAAAGATTGACTCTCTCTCCCTTAATTTTTCATGCTCTTTTACAAAAAAATGTAATAGGATGTAGTTCCTTGTTTCACTGGTTACTCAAACAGTCTTATCTTACAAATTAAAATCCAGACCTTACCATGAGATTTCTGTCTCCTTGTATTAAAGGTGTGGTTACCATTATTTTTGACCTTGTCACAAGTTAGTAGACATAAAAAGTTGTGTTAACCATGACACTTGAATGGTATTCTGTGGTCATCATGGCCAATGCTGCTGTGTTTCTTGATTCACAGTGTTAAAATGTGGCTGGTACGAATGTCTGCCTCAGATATTCTGGTGACATATTTATACAGGACACTCTTCACATTGTCTGGCCTGTCAGGATGGTTATGGATTAGGGACCCACTTGTTTGAAATAAAGATATATTATTATTATCAGGGCTCATCAGAGGATGTTTTTTGCTGGAAGGACCAATACATCTTTGGGATTTTAAAACAGACAAATTGTATTTTTCGCCCTTTTTCTTTGTAGATTGGAAAGTCAATCGTATGAGGTGATGCAGCTGGAATTTGAGGTGGATAACGTGATCAACCTGGTGCCAACCCAGACTCTACACTGGAAGATTGAGTATCCAGCTGGCATGCAGACAACTTCCAGACAAACAGAGAAAGTCTCGCACCTCTACATCACCAACGCAGACATACAGGGAATCGTACCACTGGCTGAGGTGAGTTGTGACTGGATAGATGAGAACAGATACAGTTATCTGTGAGCATACATATTGACATATCCAGCAGCATATTTTGTATGCTGAAATAGATTTTTCCCTCCTTTACCCACCTCCTTTTAACAATCTGCTGACACCCCCAGCTCATTTCCATCCTCCAGGTTGATCAAAGCTAGAAAGGTCAGCTTGTTTACCCCCTCCTGTTGCTACAAGCCTCCTGGTCACACACACACACAGCAGGTTTCACCCTCGCAGGTTTCAAAATGAGAAACAGTCTCACAAATATGGACACACAGTCACGCACATACAGCTCTACATGCCTACCTTCACGCCTAATGCTTCCCCCGTTTATGCGTCATGCTGGCAGGTGTCATTCCTGGTGAGACTCAAGCACAGTGTGCCTCCTAAAAGGTTGCTTTCCATAGAGACCCGAAACTTTCGTTGTTCTGGATTTGAGTCTGGATTTCACCTCACTTTAAGAAGCATTTGAATAAAATAAACAAATGAATAAATAAGCTGTGCTTCTATAGTATCTGCAATGTTTCTATGACTTGTTCATCTGAGTGAAGGCTGCTGAAACAAAGCAGTTCTTATACCACTTTGTTTTACATTTTGGGACTATAGACCTCCAACCAGAAGGAAGAAGCTAAAATTCCCTTGTGCAAAGGGTTGTGGTCATCATTTGAAATTGAGCCACTTATCCGCTGTGACTGACTGCTAGGTTAAGCTGTTACTCACCAATCAGCCTATACTAGAACATTAAAATCGATAATAAAATAAAAAATAAAAGCATAACAGAATAAGGTCATCGTGGTTTTGGCAATTTGTAAGTTGAACAGTTTCCTCAAACAAACAAACAAACAAACAAACAAACAAACAAACGCTGGACACTTTTTTCCAAACAGCTTCACAATTTGCTTCAATGTTTGGTTTTATGTCAATAATTTTTCCAAGATATTTAAATTAATATGATATGAAATGATATTAAATTGTAATTTTACCGCTGGGGATTAATATAAAAAAATAATTTAAAATGTAATTGAAATGAAAAAATGAAATTTAAATTAAACTAATACTTAAATTTACTTGACTTTTAAATAAAATAGAATAAAATTTTAAGATGAGACACATTTATGAAAGTAAATCTGCTTTATCTGAGTTTGAAATTAAAAAGCCATTGAATTTCTAGCACTGAATATTTATGCATTGAAATTATGTATCTGATAACTGGCAGATAACACAGGTTGCTGTTTATCGTTTAATGGATGTTTGTGTTTTGCTATTTAAACAAATGATTGAGGAAATAAACTTGTCCATGAGTCTGTTGAGAGACTTCCAGCTGACAGCAGGGTCTTTGAGCATCACTGGCCAACCGGCGAGCGATCCCGGCCGCCACCAATTGGCTGTCACGTCGGACTGGAGCTTTTCAATTCCACCAACATTGGCGCAAATGTGCAATTTGCCATGCATGTTTTTTTTTTTTAAATGCCCATATTCAAACTCTACACAGTTGATTTCTTGCATAAAAAAGACTCAGAAGTGAATTTAGTGATGAAAGAGCAGATGGAAATTGTAAAAAGTTTCCACTTGTTGGCTGTTGCTACGATGGCAAACTCCCAATCTAGATTCTACAATCAATTGATTTTCTTTGGGTTCCCGGATTTTAACACTGAATTTTAAACATTACACTTTGCAGCTGAATTTGAGCAAGTTGAAAATATATAATTGGAATTTTTTTTTTGCGTTTAATTTTTTATTGTGAATTCATGAACTTAGAAAAATAAATGTGAAAAATAGTTGTTGAAAATTTGAAGAGTACAATTCAGGGGCAACAAATTCAGATACATCATTTCAATGCATAAATATTCATTGCTCGATTCAATGGATTTTTAATTTCAAAATCCGTCTATACACATTCCATTGCTCTGACCCTTAATAAATATGGCTTCATTTGTGGGCGAGTTTTCTAAAATAATAGATCATGTCTTTGGTCTTAGACGTGTTTAATTGAAGACTCCTCACACCTGCTGACAAAGTCGTTGAAGACCAGGCCGTGGCTAGTCTCATTGTCCTGGAGCCTACTAGTAATGACAGAGTCCTCTGAAGACTTCAAGATGTTTATTTTCCCACATTCTCTATCAAATTTGTGTAGAGAATTAATAATAAATGTGAAAGCAAACATCCTTGTGGGGAACCAGTGGAGGAACAAACTTGGTCAGACAGAAGTCCATTTACCCTCACTCCTATGTCTATAAAAAGTCCAAACAAGTCAGGGGTGCTAATATTATACCCGTAACATTAAGCCCTCTTACTGATTAGGCTCACTAAGCAATCATTAAATCCTAAATCAATGCATGTAATGTTGTAAAATGATGTAAAGCACAAACAACTCATTGTTTCTCTTTCCCTTCCCTTTCTTTCATTTTCTCTTATGCTCTCTCGCAAATCACTTCCACAAGCAGTTTATAATGTACAGCATATCAAAATCAAACATCTATTACATAAAAAAACAGTAGAACAAGACTTAACCTTTACAATATACAAATGTCATTTTCTACTGTCGATTTTTTTCCACATGCATTGTTGCCATGCAGACTTCCCTTAAGGGGGAAAAAACTCATGAAGTTAAATTCAAAGCTTTCTGTTTGGAAAAGAAAACAAACCTTTTCATGGACTTACTTTTTATCAGACACGATCAGGTAAAGGAGATGATTGCTTAAAAAGAATGTTTTCATCCGTAACATTTCACCACCATTACTTCATACAATCACAGATCAAACCAGACACATTCCATAACAGACATGGTCTGGCTACAGCAACCAATAACCTCAGGCTAAAAAGTGAGAAGGATGCTTTTCAAAATACTACCAGTTCCATTACAACTGAGGTAGAGCTAATCTGGCCGGATAGCCCTCCTTCAAACAGCAAAGTCCTAGTGAGAAACCCCAATTTTGTTCAGAGCTTTTGCAACCTCTGTCTTTTTCACCAACTGGAAAAAGCAAGCTTGAAACCATTATTTCTAATAGCAGTAATATTGGGATTTTGATTGGGATTTTGCTTTTTAAAAATTTTCAAACAATTCTGCCATGAGTACATCTCATGAAGGTTTGTGACATAACACTTATTTTAGTAAGTGTCATTCGGTTTTGTCACAAGTTATGGTTAGGCTTAGGTTTAGGGTTCATGTGTCATGACTGTGTCATGACAGTGTCATGTGTTCATGTAGACAGTAGAAAACTTCAAGTAAAGTGTTACCCAACTATCTTTATATACAACACATTCTCACTCCCATCTCGGACGCTTGGTCAGGTGCCTCTGTCGCCTTTGTCGTAACGCTAAAGGTCTCCTTTAGCGTCACCTAACACACGCTTTGTCGAGACTATCAGCGTCCCTTTTGACGCTGTTAGGTTAAGGAAAAGCTTGTGAGTGGGCTTACGGTTCTGTGACTCGCGGCAACGGGACGGTTAGGTTTAGGGAAAGGTTGTGGGTGGGCTCACGGTTCCGTGGCCCAGGGGAATAACGAGCCGGTTAAAGAAGAAATCGGCTTCCCTGACGCGCGGCAATAACGGGACGGTACACGCGGGACACAAACCCTGCACTTCTAGGTGAAAGTCCTGTGTTTGACCCATCCACCACCCCGACAAACTTCCTAGTGAACCCCGTCTACATGCTACTGTCCCCAGTACGTTCTACACATTTAAGGGTGTCTTTTTCGTCGCATCAGATGAGGACAGCAACTGCCCAAACGTCCTTATTTGACGCGTTTGGTGTGAGGTTGCAACACGCATCTACACATCCAGTTGCATTGACTCTCCTTCCATCTCGTTATTGCCACTTTCTTTTGGGTAAAAGCATTAAAATGGCTGCTATTACAAACTATTTGGGCCTCTTTACCAAAACTGCTGACCAGGTGTTGATTGTCCGTTGGTTGTTTAAAGTCTGTACTGAGATGAAAGCGCCAACGTTTTTTCGAGGATGGAAGGAAAAGGAATCAAATTATAAGCTAGAATCTTCAAAGGGAGCCTGATGTAAAAGCTTTCCCAAATTCTTGCATCGTCGTCACTAAACAATTCCACATCTGAGGATTACATGGAACAAAAATACAGCCATGTGACAACATGTGGGATCTTTACAGCTGTTACATATTTTAAAGGCCTAAAAACTAAGCCTAGCACATAATTGCATCCGGAGCACTCAGCCCTGGTTTAACAACATGATTTCTCTGTCTGATCTGTTTGTGTGATTCAACTCCACCTCAGCCATCATCTACACCATCTCCCAAATCAAAAGTCAGGTTGTCAACAGTACTGATGTGGCAGTGCAGTGAGTTCTCTCTTAACAAGGCAACAACGAAAACCGTAATGCTTCCTGTCATTACCGCGCCCTCTCCAACATTTTTCTCCTAATTCCGCATATCCATTAAGGTTCATGGTCTCTTGGCTGAGTGGGAAAGAAAGAGGCCCTCTTCAGGAAACTAGGGATTATTAGGAGTAATTTGTCTCCTGTGGGGACTGAAAAAAATTGGTTTCATCTTTTAGAGAGGAGTGGGGATGTGAGTAGAGGAGAAAGAGTTAGGGAATGTGTGTGTGTGGG
>NC_045737.1:19151321-19174627 GCF_008692095.1 Etheostoma spectabile | reverse complement strand
CAAAAAGCAATCCAGAGGGAGATAGAAACAGAGATAGACTGACAGAAAGTGAGATTTCAGAGAGGGAAAATGTTATTACTGTAAACGATTTATTTATTGTCACCTAATTTGCAGTGCCTTTACTAAACTACATCAAAGTAGGGATTTTGTATATATTGCCTAAGGAGAACAATATTGTTGAGCAAGAGAAGTTTTATGGGTTATAGAAGTGAAAATGTGAATTACCATCTCTTAAAAACGGACAGTAAATGGCAACCCGCAGCGGCAGAACAGAATTGAAGCTTTTCAAACTTTGAAAAGCGGGTTGGTGAGAAATGTCCCTTTTATAAAGTATTCCTCTCAATTTTGATTCTGAAATTCTTTAGGAAGAAGAAAGGCCATAAACCTTTAGGTTGTGGCTAAAACTGTTTACTAACCCCAACCGCTCCAGTGGAGCTGATCAGTGGCCAGCAGATCAGACTGTGGCTGTATTGGGCAGTTTCCAGGTACGAATGTGTAACTGTGTGAATGTGACAGGTTGTCGTTGCAGATGAGAATTTGTTCTCAATTGACTTACCTGGATGAATAAAGGTTAAGAAAAAATAACAAACATAAAAAAGGCAGTTAATCTTACCCTTACTAACTGTATTACTATTGGACTATTGTAATTTCAGATTGCATTCCCATTGGCCGGGGATATCACACAGTCTGTCTGAAAGAGCCACATATAACATATCACTAAATGGGATACAACAAAAACAAATTGTGGTTGACCCTGTTGCTATTTGCAGATCTTAATGTAGGCTTATAAAGTGGTAGAGACAGAATTGGACATTTCTATAAAAATAATAATAATAATTAAATGAGCTTGTGCTTTGATCACCAGGCAGCAGATGAATACATGGAAACAACCCTGAAATACTTCTAACACTGTACCCCCCACCTCCCGCTACATCAGGTATATTTAGATCTTTATCTTAAATTTTGGATGTCATGGCAATGTAGCGCCTAGACTCCCGTTGAGGGATGTTAGGAATAAGGCTAAAAAGCCTATTATCTTTTGTTGTAAGAAAGAGAGGTTAATGGGCTAATTTCAAAAGAATTCAAAACACTAGTGCTTTGAATTCCACCATTTACATGCAAATTAAGGCTTTCGCTGCAAGTTCAATATTTCTCTGTAGGTCGGAAAATTTGTTTGGAACAATAATAAAAATAATAATAAAAAGAACAATATAAAAAATGGTGGTGGTGGTAGTACAGTAGTAGTGAAGTATTAAATATGTGCTTCCAACGGGAGTGTTGTGCAGTTGTTATTATTATTAATAATAATAATGATGATGATGGTGGTCGTGGTGGTGGTGGTGATGATGATAATAATATTAATAGAAGGCATAAGGGGTTGCTAACAATGGATAGTTATAGTCAGAGTCTGCATGCATTCTTACTTACATGTAAGACAATATGCAGCAGAGCACAAGCGTGTTGAGCCTGCTGAAGTTTCAGCACCAAGGACAGCGTCACAATGTTCCCTAAAGTGTAACATCAAAATCCTAATGGGACAATGTTTTTTGTGTTAATGTGGTAATTATTGGTCAAAATGAGCAGTTCTGCCCTTTTTGATCCATCCATCCATCTTCATCCGCTTATCCGGTATCGGGTCGCGGGGGTAACAGCTCTAGCAGGGGACCCCAAACTTCCCTTTCCCGGGGCACATCAACCAGCTCCGACTGGGGGATCCCGAGGCGTTCCCAGGCCAGGTTGGAGATATAATCTCTCCACCTAGTCCTGGGTCTTCCCCGAGGCCTCCTCCCAGCTGGACGTGCCTGGAACACCTCCCTAGGGAGCCGGGAGGCGCCCAGGAGGCATCCTAACCAGATGCCCAAACCACCTCAACAGAGCAGCAGCTCTACTCTGAGCTCCTCTCAGATGACTGAGCTTCTCACCTTATATCTGAGGGAGACGCCAGCCGCCCTCCTGGGGAAACCCATCTCGGCCGCTTGTACCCTGGATCTCGTTCTTTCGGTCATGACCCAGCCTTCCTAAACATTGGTGAGGGTGGGAACGAACACTGACCGGTAGATCGAGAGCTTTGCCTTCTGGCTCAGCTCTCTTTTTGTCACAACGGTGCGATAAATGTAATAATACCTTGTAGTGATGTAGTAATCCGCACCCGCTGCTCCGATTCTCCTACCAATCTCCCGCTCCTTGATCCCCTCACTTGCTAACAAGACCCCAAGGTATTTAAACACCTTCACTTGGGGTAAGGACTCCTTCCCTACCAGCCCTTTTTGATAGTTTCATCTATCTTTGAATTTACCTGGTGACATAAGGGATGAAAAAACATGAGAGAAAACATGAGAGAAAATATTGGAGTAATGGACAGAGAAAGGGGGGCAAAACAACCTGTTATGTTAGTCAGGGTTAAAACAGAATGAAAAAAATGGTCAGACTTGGATCTGCTATACTTTTCTTGCTCTTAGAGATATTTTAGCGGCTGATAAATTGGATCAGTAATAATGTCGTGTTATGTTCCCTGCAAGCACCATTAAAATAAAAAGTTATTCTTTCTTCTCCTTAGCTTTGCCTCGTCTGCGTTGTCTTGGAATAAAAGGTTTTCATAACTGGCCTCCAATCCTTTTTCCTTCTGTTTGTCTCACTCTCTCTGATCAGCTTTCACCAGCTTCATCCCACTTTTGTCCTCTCTTATCCATTCCCCTCCACGTCCAGCCTCTCCCTTTTTTTACTTTTCTCTTTTTCTTCTTCTTGTCTGTCTCCCCATGTGTCTTCTTCATCCCTCTCTTTCTTTCTCCACAGTTTCACTTCTCTCTCTCTCTCTCTCTCTCTGTCTCTCTCTCTCTCTCTCTCCCTCTCTTTCTCTGATGTTTTGCTATGTAATTAATTATTAACTTGAACACTTGTTTATCTTTGTTGCTTGAACATGAGTTGTTCTTCTCAGTGGGCTGCGTGTGTGCATGTGCAGACCTCATAGCAGAGCAGTTATGCTAAATGGTTCCTTAATTTGCCTTTTCGGATTGGTTCTCCCTAGTCAGTGAGTAGGAACCGGAAACTGAGTAGTCAATAATCTGTAGCCTTTTTCTCGCTTTCTCCCCCTAACAGTTTTTTAAATCTTTATGTCTCGAGCTATTGTTTTCTCAATTCCCCTGTTTTCTGGGTTTATGTCTCTCAGCAGGGTTCTAAATACCTGTCCTTGCTAATTTACACGGACATTAAGCAAGACACTAGAATCAATATTACAAACACACTCCCAAGGTTCTCTCTGTTTGTTTTACCTTACACACGCCTTGGTATATTTGCCTGTATTTTGTTAAAAAAGAAAAGAAAACATACCCTGCGTGCGTGCGTGCGTGCGAGCGTGCGTGCGTGCGTTTTGGTCACTTAGAACTTGCATGTCCTGGGCTCCTAGGTTCATTTCCATACCAAGCAGCTCTAGCTCGCTCCAATCAGTCAACAAGAATAGGAGAAAAAGAGAGGGGAGGAAGTGAGAGGGAGGGATGTTTAAAGTGTGGAAGTTAAGGTGGAAAATGACAAAACAAGGGTATAAGGCTAGAGGAAGTCACTGCTCTTACTTTCTAACCGTAAAGAAGAGGCAAAGTCAATGCAAAGTCAATGAAACAAGCATGATGGAGGCACATTTGCTCTGGGTGGTTGTGTATTAAGAGGAATAAGCATTTGCCCCTCTTAAAAATTTGCACAAGAAACTCACCTGAGATGGTGCAAATGTGTGTTACTTATTGTGTATTTAGCATTGCAAAAAAAATCCTATTGCTTTGTAGTCGTAACAACTTCCCAAAGACTAAAACTTTTCAAACTGACTGCATGCACTACTACTTTTTATTTCTCTAGTCATGTCTCATGACTTCACTAAAATTCCATCAAGTATAACTAAATAATGTACTATTGTAATACATTTTCACTAATATTATGTCACCAGTGCAGTCTAGGTGAAGGATGAGTAACCATGGGGCAAACAGTGCTGAATGTTGTTTTTTAATCCAAACAAACACTTTTTGGGAGAAACTAAAAAGCAGAATCACGCAGTGTAGTAAACGGTTAGAATGAAATCCCACATGAAACCCATTGAAATTTGGGAGGTTTTGGAAATGAACTCCTGCTAGATAATGAAGAGCGATAAACTGAAACAAAGTGAGTAATGGACAGAGACAAAATAATATCTTATTTTCTGACAAGATGCGCTGATTTGACTTTTCCTTTTTTTCATGAACCAAATCAGAAACTGAGAACAGCCTCCTTCATGCTCAGTTACATTTTATCCCACCAGAGAGCTGCTTAGTTCAACCACACTGTCCTCATGGGCCTCCATAGCAGCTGTACTGAGGACTTGCAGTGCTCAAGTGTACATTCGCAGCAATCTAAAAGGGGGGAAAGAGGGGTGACAGAGAGTCACCCTGGTGGCAGGAGAGTTTTGAGGTTAAACTGGCAACCTTATTACTACAAACATTTGAAGATTAGGTCAACCGCTGCCACACATTTGGAATCAATGTATGAAAGGGAGAAAGATGCTTTTACTGAGAAACAAAAGAGAAAGGATGGCACACTCAAAACTCTGATACACACAAAATTAGCCAAATTAGCTAATTGGAGGTAACAGAATTGAATGAGAGACCAACAGGCCGATTGATCAGGTGACACAGAGAGAGAATGAAGAGAAAGAAAAAATTGACTTGTTCGAAATAGGCAGGATGAGACAGCAGGAAATGCTAGTGAGAAGAGAGGGATAAGGGGGAAGAGGTTGAATTTATAGGCTTTGGAAAGAAAGAGAATAGACAGAATGGGGGGGTAGGAGCTTGACTAATTGATCAAAGTGAAAAAGGGAAACAAAGGGAGAGAAGGGTGGCGAAGTGAAGAGACTAAGAGATTGCATGAGAAGAAGGGAATTTGACAAGCTGAAATGGTAGAAGTGGGCACAGAGTGGAGAGACAGTGAATGTGCTGTAGAGGGAGAGAAAGAGGAGGGCCCAGTGGAGGTGCAGAGCACCATGTAATAGTCCCTCGAAAGTCCTGGGCAGCACACAGTAAGAGAGAAAAGAGTGAGAGACCTAGAGAAAGAGAAACAGAGAGAGGAGACGAGAGCAGGGCAGTTCTAATGCAATTAGGGTCTGGAAATTGAAAGTACAATTCTCCCTGGGATCTTTGCAAGAGTGGTTTGTGTGTGGGGGGTCGGGGGTTGGGATGGGCTGTAAGCTTTCATATCTACCAAATGTCGTCATCCCTCCCCCCTCCGGTTCAATCTCTTCATCCCTCCCTCTCTCATTTGACTTTTCAAATTTACTCTCTCCTTCCACAGTGCCCTTCTTTCATTTGTTGTCTTCTTCTTCCGCTCACTCTCCATCCATGCATTTCTGTATATATACATAGACCCACTGCCGGTGTTCACAAACACTAAATGCTTCTCCACCTATATTTTCCCTTAAAAATAAATTAGTGTTCCAGCAAGGACTTAAAACAACACCAGTCACTCTGGCTAATTACTTGCTCTAATTAGATAGAATAATTACCACTGGCAAATTTAAATGCTGTGCCCAAAAATGCTTATCCTTTTGGCCCCATTAGTGTGTGTGTGTGTGTGTGTGTGTGTGTGTGTGTGTGTGTGTGTGTGTGTGTGTGTGTGTGTGTGTGTGTGTGTGTGTGTGTGTGTGTGTGTGTGTGTGTGTGTGTGTGTGTGTGTGTATAGGTGTGTTTGTGATGTGAACAGAAGCATTGTGTGAGCATGTCAGGTGGTGTTAGTCCATAGAGTCAACCTTTGCTCTCCATGTTGGCAGTGGGACAGGAAGAAAGTAGGTTAGGCGTGTTCTAATTGCCACAGCAACAAGATGATTGACTCCCGGATACCCCCATAGGCTCGTTAGCATCTCGTTTGCAAACTGCAATTAGTGTCGTAACGGACAGAGTGGACAACGAGGGACAGCAAGACATTGGCTGCAGAGGTGAAGAGGTTTAGGATAGAGAGTGTAAATCTTTCTATCTTGCTGAAAGACATACTTTGATCTACAGTATATTTAACATACGTAGTAGACTTTCAACTACCCAGGTTGTTCATAAAATTAGCGTAGGAGTGGCCTTTCTGTTACTGCTATGTTCACAAAGATGTGTGGCATAGGTGTGTGTTTGTTTATTTATTTATTCCTCAACCGTCACCTCTTGATCTAACATGAGAAAGGGAGGTGTAGGTACTCTGCAGGCCAAAAGTCTTCTACAGCTCCATATTGCATTATTTTCACTTAGCCACACTCACTTTTGACCAATCAATTCTAAAAGATTTCTCTTAAACTACATTCCGTGCGCATATTCTGTTTTGCTTTGAAATTACATTATGTAACATTATGCTATTACGTTAACGTGCTATTACGTGCTATTATGCTATTACATTAACGTTAACTGGATTTCACAGAGATGGATAGCAGGTAGTTTTCAGCACCCATTGTACCTGCGCTTTACACCATGCATAATGAGGAAGGTTACCTAAGCATCAATGCTCTTTTTGAAGAACATTCTTGCTTAAATTCACACAACTGAACACCACAACACAGCTACCTGATACAATCAGAATCTCACACTGTTGTCCACCCACCAGCTGGGAGTTTATTGCCTTGACGTTATCAATTGGACATGTTTCATCGCACAGTGTGTGGTTGAATTAGTCACACAAGGATCAACTGTACCTTCAAAAACGCCCTCCAATCCACGCCTGCTCTCGGCTCTCATCAGTCCTACACGCCTACACATTTGATACTGTGCCTAGTTCAGGCAATTATGCCTAAACACTGACATATCAACCAAAGTTTATAATGTATAAGGGCTGGCATATGAAGCAAAATGTTGTCTGGGAGTGGAATATGTGTTCACACAGGACGCAATGTTAATAATGATATTGTTTACAGTAAATAAGATGTTGACTACATGCTATTTGGGGTGTGAGAAGATCCAACAAATCACTACAAGACAGATTACTTTCACAATCCCAGGCTTTCAGGAACCAGCCAATCTGCCATACTTTCTCTAATATTTGTTCCATGATCAACAGTTCTACCTAGCAAGTGCTAAGTTTATGAGTTAAATACCGCTTATTGAATTTTCACAGTTCGCAACAAAATACATTTCTACTAATTAATTCTTAAATGACATGTTGTATCCCAGGATTGTGCCCTTTTCTATCCATAACAGTGAGGATGAGCCAATCATGGGACTAAGGCTTTGGTGAAACATAGGCTAATTAATTTATTAATTACTTTAATTTAATTTTGTTTATAAAATAAAACAGAATAAAGTAAACTTAACAAAACCCAAAATTGAATTTCGGTCATAGAAATAGAATGAGTGCAATGGACATAAAACTGTTTGTCTTGTTCATTTTACTAGTTTAAGAGAAGATGGGAATTGTTGCTGTTATGGTGACATGAACTTGAAGTGGGTCACACTAGTTTGAGAACTCCATTTTGGCCTATCATTTAATAAATAGAATTTTATGACTTACCAATAGAAATACTAAGCAATTAAATCCAGCAATCCTCAATTCCTTTCTAGCAGCAAGGAAAACAAAAGACGCGTCTCCGTGCCACTCCACTGCTCATTTGTCGCAAAACCTCACCTCAACGAGCCCGGGACTTGCCGCAAGTTGTTTTTTTATCGGAAGTTTAACTCCAAATGAAAGAGTGTAAATTTTCCTCAACCTCAGTTAGTAATGATTAGTCTGAAGTCTTATAGATCACAAAAAAACATTTCAGCATCTGGCCAAAGCCTAAAGTAATTACTCTGTCTAACAAATAGATGTGATGAAATCACACACACACACACACACACACACACACACAGTCCCACACACACACTCACGTATAAAAAACGACATAGGCACACACTCAACCCACACAGCCAAATAAATGAGCCGGCACTCCTCAGGCCTAATAGTCTGGCTGTAATTAACATTGTCATAGAGATAATAGCCATTTATCCCTGACATATCACACACACACACACACACACACACACACACACACACACACGGTCCAAACCTCTATCTTGTCTAGGCAGCTCGCCCAGCTGTCATCCCCCTCATCCGTCTCCCTCCCTCCCACCTCCCCTCTTTTTTCTCATCCACCTCCTACTCTTCAGTATTTAGACCTCATGATCCTCCTTTTCCCCCTCCTTTTCCTATCTCCTCTTCTTCTGTACTCTTTGTATCGTGTTCTTTTTTTCTCTCTTCACTCCATCTTCTCTCTTCCTTTGTCTCACTTCCTTTTCAAATATTCGAACCACATCCTTCTTCGTTTCACCGTGTTTCTCTTTCTTTCTTCAACCTTTCCCCTACTTAGTCACTCGGTTTCTGTCTAACATTGCGACCTTTTCTTTTTACATGCTGTGTTCACACTGCAGAAGAATATTGTCAGCAGAAAACAGTTTCCATCAAAATTGATTTCTACTATAATAACAAGGACTGGCACAGTTGTGGTAGACTAGGCGTGGATCCAAAAGGAGACTCAACTGCTGGAACTAGGTAGTTTAAAAGGCTCCTTACTGGTGGATTTGTTAAAAAAAAAAAAGGTACTTAGGAAGAGGACTAATTAATAATTTTGAACTGAATTTAAACTGACTTAACAGAAGACTCAGAATTAGGCATCAACTCAACAAATACACCAGCGTGTTTGATTCAGCCTACTTCTGTCGGGTTGGTCCCGTCGTCTCACAGAAAGAGCAAAGGTTTCGTCGGTAACACTTACCTTACATAATTAATAGACGGCAAATTGACATTTAATTAATCTTTAGTTAATTGTCATTTAGCAAACTGTCATTTTACTGTTAACAAACAATTCAATTATAATTAATAAAATATTAGTGGTGCTGTACAGAGAGTGTCGTGGACTTTATCTGTTTGGTATCCATTTCTGAGTCACAGCACAGATAGTAGCGGTAAAATGATTGGATTTCAGGTTAAGGGGATTTAATTACCACTGTGCCTTATGGCTGTAGCAGCTACCAACAGGCCACAACATTAACCTGGATGCCTTTAGGTAAAATGGGCTGCATCAGACACATAATACACTTTTACTTACTAACATTTAAAGACAACCACATACTGACATACACATATGCAGACTGTCCGTGTTCATAGATGTAAAGAACTGGTGTGATATTGATGATGCAACAGTATCGAGTAAACTGTATTGACTTATGTGGCACAGGGCAGCCGCTCTGCTTAATCACAATTTCAGTTGATGTCGAGGTTCATTTACTATAACAAGACCTGCAAAAACAAGCTATTCTCAGACATTTTAGGAAAGAAACAGAACCAACATGGGTAAAGTAAAACCCTTCCTTGTAGGCATTAGTGCAGTCAGCCACAGTCAGTGTTTTTTCCCCCCACAACAACTTTAAGAAAAAAACTATATATTATGTGAACATTATTATTGACACTTCTAGTAGTGGCCAAATAGCTAGATTTCACTTTTCTAACTTTAACTCCTCTGAACTATTTCTGTTTTTTAAATCACTTGCCTCTGGCTAGTAAACAAGTTTAATTTCCTGCTGTCTTTTTGTACCAAGATTACTTGAGTTGAAACGATGATAATGAAGATCAAGATTGCAAAATAATGTTTAACTGTTCTGCTCTAAAGCACTTACGTCCCTTTAGGGAAAAGGACTGTGTAGTAAATAGTAAAGTGTCCCTTGCTCTTTACAAAACAGTTCAACTTATGCAGCAACAAAAAATGTATTTTGGTTAACTGCTCTGCACCAAAAGCAATGAACTTACCCATGTTCACATGTATAGCGATTGTCCATTGTAATAACAATACTAAAAATATAACTATAACACCGTATATAATATCATTTCAATCAGTAGAGACATAATAACAATGATAATGATAATGTATTTTTTATTAGTCCCACAAGGGGAAATTACAATTTACACTCTGTTCTTGTTACACATATTACACACAGGCCTGAATTACACACACATGCTCAGTACCTATTCATGCAGGAGAGATGTCAGAGTGAGGGGGCTGCCCATGGAAAGGCGCCCCGAGCAGTTGGGGGTTCGGTGCCTTGCTCAAGAGCACATTGGCAGTGCCCAGGAGGTGAACTGGCACCTCTCCAGCTACCAGTCCATCACCATACTTTTGGTCCTTATGTGGATTTGAACCAGCGACCCTTCCAACCCAACTCCCTATGGACTAAGCTGCTGTCACATGTTTGCAGATGTGCAAATAAGGTTTATTGTACAACTCAATAAAATGTACAAAGTCTTTGGCGGTTAGACTCCATCACTATACGGAAATTTTGCATATCTACGTATAGGGGTAGAGAACCATCAGACCCCCCCAATGGAATCCAGACACAGGTGGTGGAAACAAAGGAGCCAGACCGAAGGAGGCTTCGGACTGGTCAGCTGGAGTAGATGACTGGAGATGGAAGGGGAAGTGGAGGGTTGCAAGCTTTGCCTGCAACGACAGCAAAGAGCTGCTGAATAGCAAAGAGAGAAACTATTATTTAAAGCAGTGTTGTGACTCTGTGATTGGCCAGTGAAATTTGTGTACGATTCTGATTGGTTTAGCAAGAAGGTGAATGCCTCCAGCAGCTGATTCGAGTTAGATAGATTATTGATCAAGAGTTAGGTCTTCCTGATAGGACTTACACTGAGCTACATTTCAGTCGGTAGAGACTAGTTGCAGAAATGCGACAGTCATACGCAGCATGATAAAACATACATTTATTTGGATATTTATTTGGATAACAGCTGAATTGATTTAGGAGTGCACTGATTAAAGGTAAGGTTGTCCTGAAAGAATTTACGATAACAATTTTTTAAATAGTTTTCTGCAGGACCAGAGGGTTTACAAGTTGTCTTTATCCCAGCTGATGTTACTGCAGTACTAAGGCATTTAAATCTAAAATACTGTCTGGGGCCACACCACACATACAGGCACACGCACGTAAGCACACAAAAGGAAGTGCATACACTTGATGTGTTTAATGGGTCTGTAGTAAATTGCAGCTAAGTGCCTTCAACCAATTTTTTTCTTCCCAGCTGAGCCCTGACACACACACACAAACACGCAAGTGTCCGCAAGCAAACACACTCACATAGGAAACCCTTTGTACAGGTTAATGAGATGAGCAAGACACACAAAAAATAGCTTTAAAGAGCAAATAAAATATGACACAGTTCAGATAAAGTCAAGGTCCAGACAGTTATCTTTATTACTATGTGTTTTTAAGTTTCGATATTAAATTAGTCTGCTACTTATGCATTTTCATGTGCTTAATATGCTTTTGGTTTGATATTCAATTGTCTAAAAGTAGACTTACATCTTTTCCTGACCATCACCTCTCTGTAATATGTAGCTAATTCATACAATTTTAAATCTTCTGATTATATGCAATCTATATATGTTGCTAAATTACAATAATACCCATTGACATGGGTATTGTTGTACACTAAATGCAGCAAGATAAGCCAACTTGAAGCAATCTCTATTAACGTGTTAACCTAGCCGTGAAAACGAAATTGGAGCAGTAACATGATGAACATCTGATTTGCACACATGCACACCTTCATTGACTTCATTGCTTCACTAATGCCATATTTAATGCTATAAACAACATGTTGACCTTTGTTTTTTTCTGATCTTCTGCTTTGGCCTAGCAATACAGATCTCTAATTCACACAGACACATCCAAGCTTTCTTTATATTTGATTATGTTGTGTTTAGTCTCTTTTACAATCAGATACCGAGACTGTACATAACAAAACAAGACGTTGAAAGAGGTTGAAAGTAAGAAACAGGTGAGGAGGAGCAGGGACAATAAACATGAGAAGCATAACATTGCCAAAGTAGTTTACGGAAATAAAGATCTCCACGAAAGCGTCCAAAGAAATCCAATATAATGAGAAGATAACAGTATTCTGGCCACATTGTTCTAAATTCTTCTTTTTCCCTCTTTATCATTCTTTCCTGCCCTGTTATGTACTGTACATTCTCAGGTGAACACACTATTTAATATTTCACTGCTCTGCCCTTGGTTAAACACTCAATAAACCATCCATTAACGGTGCTCTATCTTGAACTGTTACTTTGCTGTAGCTTATTCGTCAAGACATCATGATAGTTTCTCATTAAAAGTAAAACCTCTTCTTCTTCTCCTTTTTTCTTTTAATTTTCTTTCACAGTGACTGACTTGCAGTCTTCTTCTGTACCAGTTTTTAGTATTTCTCTTTCTTGTTTATTTGTTCTTCTCTCACACACTTTTTGTAGTGTATGCGCACACAGAGAAATAACTGCAATTTCATAACGACAGAAGGTCTTGATGAAATTTCCTATCCATTACTAGAAGGTATTTTTAGCTTCCTGATGAAAAAGCCACTTACCCCATTTACGTTTAGCCCAATTAGCTAATTGGATAATTAGTTGATAAACAAGGTGGTTTTAATTTCTTTTTATGATTTTTAGTGGCTTCAACACAGTGTACGTGTCAGTATGTTTGTGTGAGTGAAAGAGAGAGAGAGCGCAACAGAGACGGAAGGCGAGACAGAGAGAGAACTGCTTACATACTCTTATTGTCACAGTTAGAATTAAATTTGCACAATTCCCGTTTTTTCACTGCGTCAACTCTTTTGTGTGTGTGTGTGTGTGTGTGTGTGTGTGTGTGTGTGTGTGTGTGTGTGTGTGTGTGTGTGTGTGTGTGTGTGTGTGTGTGTGTGTGTGTGTGTGTGTGTGTGTGTGTGTGTGTGTGTGTGTTGAATTGTGTGTGTTCCTCTGATGGGTGGTCTCGCTCTAGTTGCTTCACTTTAAATCGCACACACATGCGTATATGGATTGATAAGCTTCATTGAAGAGAGAGGCAGTTTCCCAGACTTCCCCTCTTTTTTTCAAACATGCACACACAGACATATTTGTCAGTGCTTACCGGATGCATGTGCACACACACACTATTGCTATTTCCTCTTTTTCCCACATCTCTCTGACTCACTCATGCACACACAGAGACACACAAACACGCAGGTGTATGCAAGAACATACATGAATGGACCTCACATTCATTCATACATAGAAATACTTGCCACGCAAGACCTCACCACACACACACACACACACACACACACACACACACACACACACACACCTCCTCTGAGCTTATCTCAGTGCACTGTGGAGCAGCTTTTGAAGGCAGTAGGGAGCCAGCTGTTGACGAGCCACTTAATAATTCCCTTGGACAGGCATGACATTTTTTCCTTTTCTCTCTCCGTCTCTCTTATGGTCTCCTTTGCTCTTGCTCTAATATTCTTCTTCCTGCTGTGTTTTATCTTTTTTTTTTCACTTTCTCTATTTTTCTAATTTTCAGCTTTGTTTTTTTTAACCGACTTGTCTCTGTCTCTTCCATTTCTCTCTTTATTCTGCTTCCTTTGGTTCATCTTTGTGCTAGTAAACGCAAGACCTTGTTATTAACATGAAGGTTAATAAGGTACTTGCAACAATTGTCTGCTTCTTGAGTAAAGTACGGTGTAATAAGGCAGGTTTTGCATTCCACCTGCATTGGACCTACAGTACTTTATTCACATTAGATGACTGTGACAGATTAATCGCTGTTACTATTGGCAGTTTTGGTTTATGTATTCTACGTCTCTCCTCAAGGAGTCAGTTCAATTATGATTAAACATGAATATAATTCAATTAAGTTTCTATCCTTTATTAGCAACCTGATCCCACAGAATTTCGTGAAATGAACACAGCTCCTTAACTCAAAATCTGTGGCAGTTTCACAGAATCGTAAAAAATGAAAACATCTGTGATGGACCCATGGAAGAATTCCGTGAAATCAATACGGCCCCTTAAGTTAAGGAAAAGGTGGTGGGTGGGCTTACGGTTCTGTGATACGCGGGAAGAACAGGACAGATGGGCTTAAGAAAAGAAGAAAGTGACTTTAGGAAACATCGTGCGCGGGACACGATCCCCGGTCTCACGTGTGAAAGACCTGTGTTTGACCCATCCACCACAACCAACCAACATCCTTATGCAGAGTTTCAGGCTTTCATACTACTCGCTGCAGGTTGAATCATGTAAGTAGACTATCAATTAATGTTTAACCAGTCAGTATCTATCCCTCTGAATGAGGTATTAAAGCAACACTAGAGAACTTTTCCTGCTTTGGTCCCCCTACAGGTTGGAAGCGGAATTGTCCATTGCATTACGTCACGCAAGTTTGCCAGATCGGGTAGCGGAATGTGTAGTTTAAATGAACTGGACAATGTAATGTAATGGACAGTTCTGCTTCCAACCTGTATGGGGACCAAAGTGGGAAATGTTCTCTAGTGTTGCTTAAAACCTACAGTGGCATGGCAAAATTCAGTGCCACTTGTTTGCAAAATATGTGGTTGTAGAAGCTTGGTGATCTAAGGACTACTCGCAGGGCTGGTTGGTAAACTACTATAGCTGGCATTATGAATTGTATGCACACCAGTTTTAAATGTCCCCTTGAAACCTACATTGTGTTAAAACTCACTTTTGTTTTGTTCCCTTGTGGTAAGGATGAATTCTTCATTTGCTTCTCCATATCTTTATAACTTTATTAGATTCCATGCTTTGAGCCAATTCAGCCATCATACCGGAAACATGTTGGGAAGGATACTTTCAAAATGTATTCCATTACAGATTGAATTAGTTCCATATTGAATTTTATTTATAAGTTTAGGAATGCGGCCATCAAATACTGCTTACTAAATATGCCTATTCTATTGTGTTCTTCTCTTCCAACTGGCTGAATGTGTACATGAACAAGCAGATAGATTTCTGTATTTGTAGTCCTGAACTGCATAGCCTACTGCACATCAACAAAGCAGGTACCTGATACAACTATAAAATAGCACAGTGACGAGTAAAACTACAGCAGACGACTACCCTTGGCTAATTAAAAAAAAAAACTTACTTTAAGATGCTTCAGGTTGGAGGTGGAGTAATTTGGACGCTGAAAGGATGTTGGTTTCTGGCAAGTGGAGGTTGTACTGCACACTTATATTTTGCTCTCCCTGTTCTTTCTTTAATGTGAAATGCTGTTTAAATTTCCAAGATAGAAACGCATTCCTGCCCTGGCTCTGTTGTGCCGGATCCGGCTCCTTCTTTACCTTTATCAGTGAGCACGCAAAAAGCTCATTTTTTCCTTTTCATATTGAGGCTTCTGGGGGAATGCATGGAGTTGCCTTAAGTACAAAAAAAATAGTAGCGTCACGTAATCCATTGATTTGAATAATGTAACCGTGTTCTAAATACCACCTATTTAACTGTAACGGAATACAGTTACACATAATTTGTATTCTGAATACGTGAATATGTATTCTGTTATTATTCTGTACACTGCGGATATTGTACAACCTACATCACCTCAGTAGATCCTCGATTCAAAAAAAGAAAAACTCTACACCGACACACAAAGTAAAACTATTTAATGGCCACTTTGTTGCCAGTTTAAATAGAGAGCAGTCCTACATATGCATAGAGGACTATGTCTCGACACAGAGGTCCAGGGTACGAGTCCGACCTTTGACATTTTCCTGCATGTCCCAGCCTTTCCCACCTAGCAGTCCTGTCTGTTAAAGACGGAAAAGCCCCAAAAAAGATCTTCAAAAACAGATTTCTTTGTTTAAGAAATCAGATGTAAAGGTTTTTCAGTCAACAACAATATAATATATGGATATCCAATACTTTTTTATTTCTTTAAAAAAATATGGTTCACTGGTTGTTGTCATTTCTTTTGGCCTGTGGTGCAGATAGCAGAGATGTAAACATGATGTTATCTGTGGCATTACCATAGCCTCAAAACACACATACATGTTAACATACACATGTAAGCTACATACTAACATAAACGGGTCCAGTCCTCTTTTTTTGATTTGTATCCCTCTATTGCTCTTCTTCCCTCTAGGTGGAAGAAGAATCTTGCAGTTAATTCGTAATTCGTAAAAAAAATCAAAAAAAAATCTCTGTAGGTCTGCTTTCTTTGTGCTCTTCATCTTCCTCTCCTGCGCTCCCTCTTTCATCTTTCCATGCTTTTAATCCTGTTTGTCACCGCTTCTCTCCCTCCTACTCTTCCTCAATCTGTTTCTCACCTTTATCCTGCATAACTCTCTTTTGACGTGTTGCATATCGGTAGTATCTATTTCTGCTTTGAGGCACGTGTTAGAAGAAAGGAAAAACTAGGAGAATTACTTACAAAATTGTATTTGTGTATGAGAGAGAGGGAGAGAGAGAGAACTATCTCATTAAGGAAAAGGTCACATAGCGGTGTGTGGCAGAGAAGGATAGGTCATTAGGAAACGTGTACTGGTCACAAGCGCTTAAACTCTAGAGTGTGTGTGTGTGTTAATTGTGAGCCTGTGTCATAGGTTTCTATACTGCATGTGTAACTCTGTCTGTAGATGTTTAAATGTATTTAATGTACAAAGTACATGTGATGGTCGTGGTTCTGAGCTTCCATGTTTGCCCTGTATAATCTTGTGTCTGTGTGTCTGTTCTTGCTGAAATTCTGCATCATAATGTATCCTCTCAGTTACTGCAACAATGTTAAAATGTCATTTCACATTATAGATACACACACAATCCTTTCAACCTCCTGCCAAAGCATCTATAAGAATTGTGGAAAGTACATTTATTCCCGAAAAGATGTCCATGTCCTAACTTTCGAAAAATGTGCTCAAACTAAAGATGGGAAATATGTCCTCACAAAGACGAAGATACAAGAACACACACATTGTACACCAAAGGTGTAGAACATTTTGGATTGAAACCATTTCAATGCAAACTGTGTCTGGAGACAATGCAGTACATTTCTTCTTCATCTTCTCTGTTGGCATCCTGTATGCTCCGCTGAATTCCACGAGAGACCAATAGCAGATACACACAAACCCATCCAGAAACAGTGGGCCCAGCGAAACACAGCATAATCAGGCTTGTGTGTGTTGGCGGTGATAAATGCCCCCTTGGAAACTCAATGCCAAATAATCAAGATTGACGCTGACACACTGCGCTCGGAGGTGTCTGTGTGTGTGCTGGTTTGTTTGCGCTATTTTTGTTGGAAGGATCTAATCAAATGTAATCATGTTGATTACATTAATCGTAAGGTTTATAATCAGTTCTCTCTCTCTCTTCTCTCTCTTTCATTTAAAACTCTCCCCTGGTCCCTGTTTCTTGTTTATTCCTGTCTCTCCTGCATCTGTCATCATCTTCAACCATGTCTACTTTGTCTCAAACATTAAAAGGGAATAGGACTGCTATAATAATAATAATTCTTAGAAAATGAAGAATTCACAGAAATTCTGAAAATGTGAAAGACGTTTCTTTTAAATTAACCTTTTGCCTATGTCATTCTTCTTTCATTGCAGATGTTTCAGACTTTAAAACATGTTTATAGTTCCCATATGCTTCCCATTCAGCGCTGTATTATAATAATTTATTATAGCATAACTAGAAGGGCACTTGCAGAGCGCAGACCTTGCCCCATCTCGCAATATTAACAAAAGTGAAAAATTGTTTTCGTGTCCACCCCCTGATTTGGATCCGCTCCAACATGTAATACATTGCTGCTTGGCCCATGCTACACCCTTCCACCAATTTTCATGAAAATTGGGCTAGTAGTTATTCCGCTATCCGGCTAACAGACAAACAAACAAGGGTCAAACCAAACTGAAAACACAACCTCCTTGGCGAAGGTAATAACTTTGTTGACTGTAATATAGTGCCAGCAGGAAGAAACTGTGCATTAAATGTTTTCTTTTAAAGAAACTTTTTCTCTCTCTTCCTCTCTCTCTGTAGGACACAGAGGTGGTGAACACAGCCATTCTCACGGGTCGGCGCGTCGCAGTGCCAATCAAACTGGTTACCGTGGAAACCGACGGGCAAGTGAGGGAGGTGGACGACTTGGTCACCTGCAGCTCGACAGACGTGGACGTGGTCAAGGTACACACAGACAGCAATGTATATATTGGAATTATAATTGAATTTGGTTTATATTTCTACCCACACAAACACACAGCTGACACACGCATATTCAAAATATTATCTAAAAAATGTGTTCAAAAACACAAAGTCCAGCGTTGCATTTTAAGGCGAGATAGTAAAGTACACCAGTTGATAATTTGCTTTGTGATTGAAGATGTGCTAAAGTAAAAAATGGGCTTAAGCTATTCAAAGAATATATAAAGTTATGGTCTATCAGGTAAGTTAAATATGGATTAAACAAATCATTTCTCAAGCATTTAAGAAACACAAACGTTTAAAGAACAGGGAAATCATAATAATATGAGGAGGTAAACGTGGGGGTATTTTACACAGCAAGGGATCCATCTTGAATCATCATTATAATCTAAAATATTGGAGGATTTGTGCTGTTCACTAATTCGCTTTGTGCACTAGAGGATAATGAGACACTTATCACAGTGTGCAGGCCTTTTAAATCTCACTTTCCATTTAGTGAATGTCGTATTAAAGTCTCAGAATTGCTTAAATGTGGGAAACTTTGCACTTACTTGACCATAAAAAGCAATAGTTTCTTTTTAGTTCTAAAAGAGGAAACAAAGGTAATTAAAACATGTAAATAGGAACATGTTGGCGTTATTTTGTCACTTTGGGAGCAGTAGCTAGTTGGAACCAGTTACCTGCAGGATCTTTGCTAGGCTAAGCTAATGCTGGGGGCGTCAGAGTTATGGCACGCACAGAGATGAGAAGGGTATGTCTAAACTTGTAACTTTGGGGGATACAGTGAATAAGATAAAGTCCCAATAAATCGGCGTGTTCCTTTAAATAAAGAAAATTGTTTGGTAAATGTTTCTTTTCAGCTTCCAGATATTACAGAAAAGAGTCTAGTAGCAGGTTGCATTCAAACATGCCATTCCGCTGATTAAAAGTACCCTGTGAAGTTTACATGCATTGTTACTGACCAAAACACACTGTGTACATCCTTTAGGCCTGACAAATCTGTTCTTTCCTTTGATCTATATTTACTTGCTAGCAGTCTTCCTCTTTCCTGGCTTTGCATTATTGTCTTTCATGGCGAGCTACCTTGTATACATCAATCATGCATATCCTCATTCATGTGCCTGAGAACAAACGAAACATCATGAAAACTATTGCTCCAGAATGTTACTACTGGTCAACAACTCCACAGGTTACTCTTATCTCCCAACACAGCTTTCTGAAAGTGGATGGGCATCATACATAGTCAAAGTAGGTCTGCTCAATCTACTGGTTACTTTAATCAAATTTTTTCCTACCAGAAAATAACCACCTGCACTCTTGTGTTTATTGTACTTATTTGTGGATAAACATATAATTATATATATTAAAATGTTCATAATTGTATTTAGTGGTTTAATAAAAAAATAAAAAAAACATATTTGTTGTACTGCACTTGTACCACACTTCTGTATTTCACTTCTGTAGTATCTCTGTTGGGAGTCGCACATGTGCAGTAAGTACTGCTAGCATGTCAATTGCAGAGTATGAGGGAGTGCCATGCTGGCTGCTGGGCGAGCATTACAACATGTGTTTCAAAGTGACGCTCGTTCTTCATGGAAGTAAAGGCTGGACTAAAATGGAGCTGTTTGGAGCTGTTTGTGAACAGTGTTTTCTGTTGGAGATGGTTAAGTCCCTTTGGGGTGGACTTGGGCCTTTTTCACTTAGTAAACCTATAACAGACACAAAAAGATATATAACACAATAAAGGAAAGCCAAAAAACATGATATGAGCACTTTAATTGATATAATTTCCTTTTAATGAAAACAAGGTTAAAGGTGCTGTGTGCACAGAACCCCAATTTCTAAACTTTGATGCATGTCATCACTATCCTGCTTTTCGTTTTGACTCTGTAATCAGTCCTTACAGTCCGCTTAATCCCCTCGAGGTCACGGTCAGCTAGAGCAGCCACCATGGAACTGGCAGGGATCCAGAGTCTTTCTGAAGGACTCTAAGGCAGGATTGGACAGGTTTGGGTAAGACCCTGGTAGAAGGACAGCCTCAAATGCTGAGCCACTCTGCCACAGATAAAAAGAACTACTGTACTAAGTAATAAAAAAGAAGTATCTTTAAAAAATGCCTTTGCAGAAACAAGCCGATGCCAGGGACTGAAGATTGATTCCTCTTGCACTACGTCCCCCCCTGTGCCCTCAGGGCCTCAAGTGAAACGCACCTTGCTGTGACAGTTTCTATATGAAGCCAATTTCCTGGTACAAGCCGACAGGAGTGGTGCTGTTTAAGTACGATCAATAGCAACGCGGTGAAAATTGAAGAAACTTATTCAGATGGATGTAGTGTGTGCGTGTGTGCGTGCGTGCAGGCGTGCAGGCGTGTGTGCATGTGTGTGCTTGCGTGCCTGTCCTTGAAACAAGTAGACAAGGAAAGTAAAGAGTTTGTGTGAGGGATGACCACATCTACATCTTTATAGACAACAAGCATAAAAATACAGAGATGCCTATATGGAGACAGCATAACATGTAGATAATACCAGATCTTAACCCCAAAGCAGTTTTTGAAGTTTTGTCTTGAAAAATTCACCTGATTTTGACCAATGGAGTATTTTTGTCTCTATTAACTCTGAGTCAGACTAACTTTAATACTTACCAGCATCTCCAGTCATTTCTATTACTTTGTTACTTTTGGATTGGTAGACTCTCTTGCTGTACATTTTGCAAAGTGATGTCATACAACTATCCATAACTATCCACATAAGTGCTATAATTGTTTAAAGAAGCTAAAATATGTTAACTCGTATGTTTGTGCCTCATTTCTTACCTACTGATCAAACCCTCTGTATGCAGTCATGGTGCCTTTATATATGGTATACAATTAATTATTCATTTCCTCTGCAGACCAGAGAGGTTTAGTTGCAGGTGTGGGTACAAGTATTCATAGGAAACTGCTATCCTACCCAGCTGAAGTGTGAGCATCGACCCTGCTTTATATCATTCAAGCATGGAAGTTTTCAGGATGAAGAAAAGGTCCCCTGAATTACTCCATTTACACATTATGTTGATATATAATGTTTACAATGCACATTTTGAGTAAAGCAAGGAACAGACAGAATTAGTAAAATCCTACTGAGAACCTTCTCACCAACTAAAAAAGGTGCTTTGAACAACAGCAGCTATTCAATAAAAACACATTTTCAAATCTCTGCTGCTGATTTTTTATTTATGATGTACAGAAAGTGTCAAATGGGAAAAGCTAAACCAACCAATTTAGATACATTTTAGTACAGGCCACCAATACTATGACACTATGTTATAACACGGAACGGAGGAGACACTGTAACCAGTCCAGCAACCTCCTCTTTTGTGCTGATTTTGTTTGTTTACGTGGAAAAGAGTGTGATTGAGTGTTAGCAAACTGTTGTTTGTTGACATCTGATGAAAAATATATCCTCTCGTGTATTTCCTCACACACACACACACACACACACAAAGCTTTAACACAGACAGCTGTTTAACAATGGAACCCACAGGGTACAGCTTCAGGTAGCTGTAGCTGTCAGTGAGTCACTATGACAGCTGTAAAGTGCAATCCAGAGAGCCGACACAGCATACACAGAGGACTATCTCTCCCTGACCTGAGGCTCTGAAGCAGTGCTTCCACAGGCTTCATACAAAATGTGTATATTTTGGCAGGCTTAAACTGCTACAGGTACCAAACTAATAGCACAACAAAACACTAAGCTGTCCATGTTTATGTGCATGATTTGATGTCAGGCTACCGTTATTTACATCAAACAGTGGCTTTTTTATAGGTCAAGTTCATGCTAAATAGAACTTAGTAATCTGATAATTTTCTGACTTTACAATTTGTGAAAATTGTTTGTGTGCAGTGACTCTGGCACACTTACACCAACAAGTCCTTCCTATCACATGAACAACACAATTCTTTGTTTGTCAATCCCCTCGAGAAAGACACTGACTCCCTATATGGCAGCCTTCTGTCTGGTTTCAGTATTATAGTAAGTCAGCTCAACGCTATATATATATATATATATATATATATATTCACACTGTACACACAACCCAGTGGATCTGGGTGCTTCTGCAGCACAGAGAGATAAACAGAAAAAAGAAAAGAATCCGAATCAAAATCCAGTTTATTGGTAAGTAGGTTTTCACATACAGTGAATTTGCTTTAGTGTTTTGGTGCATAACATAAACAAGAGAAAATTAAATCAACAATGAAAGCAAATGTTGCAAAAAATCAAAAGACATAAATTTAGAATGAAATATATTTACAACAAAAAAACATTTTAAATTTTTTTTACAAATACTACTACTAGACAAAGTTTTGCAATATAAATACATACAGTACAAACCGAAAAAGTTCACAATTAAGTAAAAAATGATATCTAAAAACTCACACGAGAGTGAAGACAAAAATCCACCAAGTCCTCCAACGAAAGTTTGTTCATGATGAACAAAATCTTGAACAAAAGCCACTGAACATGGCAGCCTCTGAAATGCGGCAGTGCATTTATCTTTGAAGCCATGTCTCAGCAGAGCCACATAATACTGAATTTATAAGATACTTACCTCTGTGGTAGCTTTTACAATTTGTTTATAGATTCCAGGCCTTTGCAATAATGAAAAGCATTAAGCCAGCAGAGAAAATAAATGGATAGATCCAAAAAAACACTGCAATTTCCTTCACATGTGTTTTAACTGTCACATTCCACTTTTTTATTGCAGGTTTGTTGAGCAACTGCTCCACTTGGAATGCAGAATAAACTCCTGAGGGGGAAAAAACTGTTCCTCTGCTGTTGTAAGTTACAAGCAATAGTCTGAGGAAGGTTAGAGTTCTCATTTGGATTCACATCGCATTCCATTAACCAACCTTTTGTTTAATTACTCAGGGTGGATAAATGTTTGCAGGGAGAATTTCACAGTGCTTTACCCTTCCCTGCTAATGAAAGTATGGATGAAATGACTAGCTAAGCCTGTCACTGGCTGTTGTGTACTTCTGTAGTTTTGGGGGTTGGCAGTAGCTCAGTCGCTGGTTCAAGTCCTCTTGAGGACCAAAGTGCTGAGTGTGGATTGGTAGCTGATGCCACTTCACCTCCTGGGCACTGCCAGGTGCTCTTGAGCAAGGCACTGTAAACCCCCCCCCCCAGCAGCACTGGCAGCCCACTCACTCTGACATCTCCCCATTTGTGCATGAATAGATCCCCATATGTGAGTAGGCCTGTGTATATTGATTACTTAGAAAACAGAATGTAAATTGTAATTTCCCCACTGGGGATCAATAAAAAGTATAAGTTTTTAATAAATTAAATGTGTC
>NC_045737.1:19143821-19148821 GCF_008692095.1 Etheostoma spectabile | reverse complement strand
TGACGATTGGTTTAAAGAAATGCCAATAAACCAGAGCATGTGTTTCTCCCATCCCGGAATGCTGTGTGGACCACCAGACCCTACTCTAAAGCGCCTCGGTGGAGGAAGGTCTGGCGAAGCGAGACTACCAAAAGTAGTGAAGAGGAAGACCTTCAGCTAACAAGACCATCTCTGCGGCCACCTCGTGACTACGAGTCGCTCATCAGGATAGGGAAATCAACTAATGGCGGTTTTCCACTGCGTGGTATCTACTCAACTCGCCTCGCCTCGACTCGCCTTTTTTGGTTTTCCATTACCAAAAAACGTCCTTGGGACCTGCTACCAGGTAATTTTTTTAGTACTACCTCAGTCGAGATTCCAAGCGAGCTGAGGCGATACCAAAAGGTGACGTGGAAACCTGCAGACTACTGGTTGGTCGGAGAGGATTGTCACTTATCAATGCGTTTTTGTGAGTTGTGTTGAAAATTACATCATCACGCGTAGCTATGGTAACCAGCCACGCTGAGGCGTTACTCAATCTGCATTGGAAAACTGACACAGAATGCGTTGAGTCGAGTAGAGTCGAGGCAAGGCGAGTCAAGCTGTTACCAGCAGTGGAAAAACGCCATAAAAGTTCTCCTGCTGACTCTGCTGGCCTGGCCAGTAAAAGTTTTCAAATGTAAACATCAAAGTAAACACAAAGAAAAAAGTGAAGATGGCCATCAGCTACAAACTACGGCTATGACCTCGACTACGTGGACTAGCAAGACCATCTCTGTGTCCATCTCCATCTCTATATTAGAAGGGCTACCGACACAAGTGGAGAGGAATGGAACACGGACTGTGACCTTTCTGCTGAGCATCCTGCTACCAGTGTGCAGGCATCTGATGCTGAGCCTGGTAGTTCTGTGCCTCCGTTCCAGCGTCAGTTTCCAGCGGGATGTCAAGAGTTGTGGTGTCCTTATGCCGAGACTTGGCTCAGTCCTGGGGTGCCGGTGCCATTCAACCGGGTGACTCTTATACTGTGATCTGACGGCCACATTCTGCTTTATGATGAGTCATGCACAAGTTAAAGAAGCTGATGGGATAACATTTCACTGGAATTATACCTTGTATGATTTCCTGTGACAAATCAAAATGTGATTTATTGATTGATTGATTCTCTTTTTATTAACACCCATATTTAGATCACTGTAATTAAAAGGTCAAGCTCAATGCTAGGCTCAGGGATGCTTTATTGCTCTGATGAAAAATTGATAAACACATTAACTGTTGCAGTTCTCAAACTTTTAACCATTTCAGCTGGGTTAAAGCTTGGGAATGAATGAAGTGTTGTAGTTTTTTTGTGGTTAAAGGAATGGCTTCATCATAGTTTCAGGAAAGCGAACATCAATCAATTGGATGCAGGTTTCTGAAGGTCATGGAGCTATTTTTGACGATGGAGGTGGTAGAGCACATCACATTTAAAAGACAGAGAAGGACAATTTTTTTCTTAAAATAGAACCTATCATTCACTGCACTTGAATATAAAAGAGGTCGAGACAGGTGAGAGGAGAAAGAGGAGCCTGAATCGTGATGGCCACCAGGGGGCAGAGAGGCCGAATAAGTAATTTAATCAATTAGTTTGTGACTAAATGTTTTCCGAATCTTTTTTCTTCTTACTTTGCATGTATACTTGAAAATATTACACTGTGGGGACTCCTCACGCAGTCCCATTGTGTAAACTCTCCATCTTCTTCCCTCACAATGTGTGCAGGTGCAAACCTGTGCAGTACGCTGGACACACTTCCAATTAATATTGAAGACAGGAGTTGGCCTTAAAGGTTTCAGAGAGCAACTGTGAAAACCGTATTGAGTAAACATGTTCATTGATAGGGTTTACATATCATAGAAAGATCTGCATTAGACCAAAGCTATTCTTCTATAGGAATAATTTAGTAAAGTATGAAGAAAACTAGATTCACAGAAGTATAACTTTCAAGTAAACTCATTGTTTTATCACGCTAGCAAGAAACAAAGTATCAACAGTAAAAGAACAACACTGTGTCCCCATAAGAAGTACACGTATAACATTGTGACATGTAACATACCATAAGTAGAAAATAAAATGATAAAGCCTAAAATCAGTCAGGGCAGATTAAAGTTACCAAGTGAGAAGAGAAACTGCTTCTGGAAGTACTTGCCCCATTCTGAATTCCCATTTCAAATTAGTGTTTTTCTTATAATAAAATCACTCAATATTCCTCAACATACACAAATACTGGAGTGTCCTGGATAACTGAACAATCCTTATGTTATGGCCACCATTTTTTTTTTGTTTTAAACCCTTTGTTAAAACTCTGTTGTTGTTTTTGCAACTTTGACATGGTAGACAGCTTTAAATATTACAGCACCCTCAATGCTTGGCTGCCTTGGCTATCAAGAGGAAACCAGTCAGAGGTGTGAATCAAAGAGGGGATCAATGCAACATGCTTTGTCCTTGCAGTTAACGCAGCGCTTTAGCTGCCAAATTCATCCAAAGGAATCTACAGATAAAGTATAATCTTTAGCTTCCACAAACAAGATTTTAAGCTCTGTGGTTGAATGTTTCATACCAAAATGCACAAGGGGAATTGTACTTAATTTCGCACCATGATCACAGGCTTGTAACTTCATTTTTTTTTTTTTTTTACTGATATTTTCTAACACATTTGGTAATTGTTTGCACTGATTTCAAGGGAATTCCATACCCAATCAAGCTAGCTATGCTGCTACTGTGAGTATCTTGTCTATGAAGAAAATTAATGGAACTTTTACTTCCAAAGTTCAATATAGATCTTCCAACTTTAGTTCTCTACTGTACCTGGAGATAAAAGGCTAGTTAAATTCAATACTTTTTTTGTAAAGGTTACTATCATACTTCAGCAAAGGCAAGGTTAAGGGTTGGTGTTAGCCACTTTATACTTTATGTGAGTCAATACAACGTCCTCACAAGTGAAAGAAATGTGTGTGTGTGTATGTGTGAGTGTACAGTATAAAGGGCTGATAGTACTATCAAGCTGTGAAGATATTAGGGAAGAAAATGATTTGTATAAGATGAGATAGCAAGTAAATGTTCCTTTAATATGGCACACCGCATTAAATTTGCAGTCAGGAAAAAAGACCATTTAAGAAAACATATCAGTTTATTATCAGAGCCTCATATATTCTCCTTTTGCTGGCTTCTTTGAACTATATGCAGTAAAAGCAGTCATCGGTGTCTTAGTCAGCACAAGTGAAATATCAAATTTTGTTAGCGAATTAAAAAAAAAAGATGAGCAGGTTTTTGTGACACCAAATCCCTCTTCTCTCTCTAAGGTTAACAAAACTGCTAATACCGCCGTTTCTTCTGAGTTAATTTCCTGTTACTGCCAATTGTTGCTTGCACTATGACACACCATTTATAGCGTTAAGATGAATCTTAAAGCAACTTCAAGCTTCAGGAGCAAATGCAACTAATCAAAATGAATTGAATCTAAATCTAACTATCCATTTCTATAGCTGCACCTTTTTGTGTGTCACAGTGCCAGAATTAACTATAAACATATATACTGAGCGCTTGTTGGATTCTATGTAACATTCTGTCCTCTGGTAGTGAATATGAATTATGTCTATTGTGTCCAATTGTGTACTTACTCTTGGTCACTCTGGGAGTTGTCACTGTGTACATTGTATTTAAGTCACAATGAGAAGTTCCTGTACATTTATCGCTCCTGGCAAATAAATTGAGTTTTAGTGCTTTGTATTTAAGGTTTGGGGCAGCTGCTTGGCTGTTAATTTTAACATATCCCATAAATTAAAAAATGAATCATTGTTTAAACTTCTTGCTTAGTTTATTTACATTTAGTTTGGCAGTGCACACTCATGTAATGAATAAGCAGCCCCGTTTTTAAGAAGCCATCTATTCACCATCTTTAAAATATTATGAATAAATGATAATTACAGTCACCTTGAGTTATTTATTTTAATTTGACTATCAAAGCTTCAATTAAGTAGTCCTGTTTTATTCTCTGGGATGAGAGTACAATATGCAATCACGCCATTGTGAGTTAATTTGGACACAAGTGCCAACTAAGTGGTGCATTTAATTGTTTTTTTTATTAATCAACTAATCAAATGAATCAAGTTTGCCTTCATTAACCTATACATCTTCTCAGCAGTCTATTGCAACCAAACAACCACTGATTGCTGCAAGGCACAGTTACAGCACAACTGTGGAATTTCAACAGTACAATGTAATTTATAATGAATCTTACAAGGGGGTTTTAGTGATTAAAAATCTAAGTTGTCACCAACACTTTTTCACTCAAGCGTTAGAAACGCTGGTCAAAATGTGGGTTAACAAAACACAGACTCACTCTCAACTTTTTGGGTGCTTCACTGCTTCTCCATATTTGAATCTGGCCTTTGAACCCCCTCTGGACAAGGAACGTAAGATAATTTTAATTTTAATTTTAATTTTATGAAACAAACGCAGCTACATTATGTTCTGTGTCACTTCCTCACACACAACTGGAAGTGAAGTAACGTCACAGTTGTTTTTGTGCCTCAACCTAAAACTAAACTGCGGTCATTTTTACGTTAATGACGTGTGAATTTATTAAACGTTTCAATAGGTCGTATTAGAAGGTAGGTATAAACAACCTTTATGGTTGTATGGTTTGACAGACTTGATGATTTCCCCAGAAGGGTGGCAAAATGCATGGTGACAAGGAGATCAAACTCAAGTATGCCATCATTAGAAAATGTTTTCTAAAACATTAACATAATTCAAACCACAAATGATGTTGAGGGTATGAGGTTTACTTAAGTCAATGGATTGATAAGGAGGAAATTAATTATGTGGGATTTAGAAGAGAAGAAGTAACAACAATGGGTAGAAAAGGAAAGGAGAGAAATTGGGAGAGGCCATGTGCCTTGGGTCATTTGAGAGCCTAGAAAAGAAATGAAAGGTAAAGTGGATTAAAGGCAGAGGTCGCACACACACACACACACACACACAC
>NC_045737.1:19121944-19143811 GCF_008692095.1 Etheostoma spectabile | reverse complement strand
ACACACACACACACACACACACACATATATCCAAACTCACTTTTTCCATTTAGCAGTAACAGGCTTAGGAAATAGCCAGCGATTTAAAGTGCACATCAGACCAGACCATTAGCAACACCCAAAGACATATATCTGTGGGAACTGCAACCTTGAAGGTGTCTAAAACATTTTTTCAGACCTCCAGTGATCCAGTTCTTATACGACGAGGAAAGTGATTTTGTTGTTAAATCAGCAAAGCCCTGAATGTTCCCCAGTGCATCCCCATATAATGTTCCACAGATAGCTTAGTGACAAAACTTCCACGTAGTGAAATGAAAAAAAACACTTCACTCAAGGCTTTAAAAAATATTAAATGCATCAGTGACTCACTTCATCAAGTTTGCTGATGACACAGCTTTGTTTGGAAGAAAGGGAGCTTATTCCTGTCCTAGAAGTGTTTGCAGTGGGGTAATGACAACACCAACAAAAGAAATACATTTTTTGCCTTGATATTTTTCCAACCAAGGGAATTAGCCAATTCCTGTGTCTTACCATTATTTTTCTGTTTATTGTATAAATGGATCAAACTTGATAAAGTGATTGTCATCACTATGACCAGTCTAGCCATACTAGAGAACTTTTCCCACTTTGGTCCCCCTACAGGTTGGAAGTGGAATTGTCCCATTATGTCTCA
Organism: Etheostoma spectabile; assembly: GCF_008692095.1. Lineage (NCBI taxonomy): Eukaryota > Metazoa > Chordata > Actinopteri > Perciformes > Percidae > Etheostoma > Etheostoma spectabile. The sequence continues at coordinate 19,143,138 of NC_045737.1, read as the reverse complement.
TTCCAACTACAGATTGCATGTCCTGTAGATTGTGTATGGCTGCAACCTGGAGCATCCCATGTCACGCCATCCCGTCTCATGCTGTAACACCTGGTGCCATCCCCGAGCTTCTACTTTTCAAAATGCAAGCTCGCATCTGGAATAAAATACTTTAAACAATAGGCTATCTCGCTTACTTTTCAAAGTAAAAGCTTGCATCAACTATCATGCAAATGAATACAATTTTGAAATATTCTGTGCTTTTTTAAATATTCAAAAATATCTATGCCCGTCTCTAAAATAAATGCAGATTATATGCAACATACTTAACTTATACGTAAGTACACTTATAACACTTATATGGACTTATTCATGTTTCTAAGGGTCATATAGGTGTGTTAACTGGTAATAACTGCTTATTACAAGCACCTTAAAATTTAGTGTTACCTACTTATTTTATCCAAAAACATGATCTGTTCATGAACCTAACCAAGCAGTTTTACGTGCGTGCGTGCGTGCGTGCGTGCGTGCGTGCATTCGGGCATGGTGTTATGCTGTGCCCGTCTTCACACCTGCCCTCTCACCTCCATAAAATATACTGGCCTTAATCAATAACTAATTACCTGCTAATTACCATGCTAATATACACAGCAGCAATCACATTAACACAAACATATTGATAATTTAAGTAAAGTGGTGCCATGTGTTACACCTGCAAATGTTTCTCACCAAAAACACAAAGGCCGTATTTCAGGGTTATCACTTGATGAAGATCAAATGGCCAAGAACACAGTTTGACTACCAATAAAAAAAAAGATAACCAAAAGATAACCATATATTGATTTTCCATTTTTTTCACCAAGTTTGGTGTTTCATTCTACATTACCTTGTGTTTTAGATAATGTCCACCCTGTCTGTTGTCAGAATCAGCAGCTGTCAGTACTTTCTCTGCCCAAAAAGTAAATAGTGCATTAGTTGGTGCTCTGTGTGCACAAGAGAAAACATACATTTCATTTCAACAAAAGAAGAACTGTAGTTTTCAGACACACATGGAGAATTCATTCAGCCTCACTCTCACCACTGGATGCTGTGTCCCTTTTTTCCATAGAGCCTATTTTTTTTAGTTAGTTTTGAATAATTTAAAGTGAAAAAACATGCATTTTTTGCCCCTCTTTTTTTAGCTGAGTTGAAGGCACTCAGTCACATCAGAATACTGAGGTAGAAAACCAGATATCCTTCAAATTATATATTTTTCACACTTTACCTATTACAAAATAATGCATCCACAAGTATTTGACGAAAAAAGTTAAAATAAATAGTTTAAATCAAATATTATTAAAAACGGTAAAATTACATTTCCACTGTGTTTCATGATGAATCATGAAGATGCAGGAGGGCTGCATCTTCAATAGCACCCCCACTTCCTGCAATAATGCTCCCCATTGACCTCCATCCATCTCTCTTTCTCTCACTCACCCTGACATTTTGGCAGCTGTTGCCATGCCTCCATTTTGCGTTCCCTTAGGGAGCCATGTTGCTTCCTGGCAGTGCATTAGCGCCCCATCACTGGCACACATGGACAGTTCAGACACCACAGAAAGGACTGCTGCTAGCTGTGTGTGTATCGCTCTCTCCTGTCCTGTACTTGACCTGTCTTTGTAACAATGCAGTTATTGGTAAGGCAGGTTAGCACAGTATTGTCTCTCCAAGATCTGACTGGCAACTCTGTGTGTGTGTGTGTGTATATATATTTGATATATGGTGTGCATATATATATATATATATATATATATATATATATATATATGTATGTATGTATATATGTATGTATGTGTTTTAAAAAGTGGCTAAAACAAAATCATTGGATTCTGTTTTGATTGAACATTCACTTGCCTCAAAGAGAGTTTAGTGCAACTGAAAACAAGGATAAGGATAGGATTTGTGAATTAAAGTTCTAATGGGCCTGAAAGTTTGACCTCACTTGTCCCAGCTTAAGTCCCTCCAGCTGGACTCCAGCGGAAGGCGGCCTGTACCAAACTCCGTTTTTTTTTCACATTACATTTTTTTAGCCTTGACCTGGCCTGAAGTCCGAAGCCCAACGCCAATAATTTGACATTAAGACACACACTCTCTTTCCATGTATACACAGAGCCTCACTGACATTATACACAGTGACGTGCGGTGATGTCAGTAAGAGGGTAGGCACTGAGTTATGAAAGCCAGATTATCTAATTTATTGTTTAGGCTAATACTCAATCAAAACAGTAGGCTAAACGTTACGCACAAGCGCGCCACACACGCACGGTCGATAGCAAGCCATTTCCAATCAATCTATCAATCAAAATCAATCTAATGTATTTATATAACACTTTACAGCAACCAGCAGGGTCCAAAGTGCTTAACAGAATAAGTAAAATCACATCATCCAATAGAAAGAGTGAACATAGAGAACAGTAAAATCAGAAAAGGTCTCAAAGAAACAAAAGAATGAAACTGTCACACCACTGCTACGGATTAAAAGCCAGACTCAGACATATTTTTTCTCTCTCTCCCTCTCTCTCTCTCTCCCTCCCGCTCTCTCTTCCTCACACAAACACACACAAAGTAATGTCCAGCATCAAAATAAGTTATGAAACATCTTTGTTCTAATTATTGCACAGCGGCCAATTATGTTTGTCAGTCCCAGTCAGCAACAATGAAGACATACACTGCTCAACTGAATATGAAGGCAAATGGCTAGCAGCCGACATTCATTCAATCGCACTAAACCCAAAATAGACTCTATTTGTACATAAATCCATCCGACCTCTTTCCTCGTGAAGACCTCTATCACCGCGTTGTAAAACACATCTTTACGGGCCTTCAGTTGGCATAGTCTCTTGTTCTCAATAGACAGAATGGCGAGGGCCGAAAGACGTTCTTGCCCGGTCCGGTTCCGACTGTATGTTTTGATGCGTTTCAGGGTGGAAAATGTGCGCTCCACCGAAGCTGTAGTTGCTGGTATTGTCAGGATTAGTTGCAGCAACTTTGTTGCTTCAGGAACTGTTGCTTCCAAGTCATGTTCTTTTAAAAAGTCAAGAAGCTGTGTCGGTGATTTGCCCCTCAGTTCTTGTGAGCCATACAACCCCACAAGATCACTTTTCAGCCTGATGAAGTCAAAGTACCTTGCATACTTTGACAGTTTCTCCAGTTTGCTGTCATCAAACTGGCGCAACATCTCTTCAAACTTTTTGCAATCTACCAGTCCAATGAAATCAAGATCGGAAAAGTTATCCACAAACCTGGTCTTCATTTGAACATTGACATTGTCCAGAATGCAGTAGTAGATGCGAGCTCGTTCTGTTTTATTTGACAACCCTCTCTGGTCTCGTGGTGAACGGTTCCACCTCATCACTTTCCCTCAAAGTGTGCATGAAAACGGTCAAAATCCTGTCGCTTGCTGTCCAACACTTTCATTGTGTCTTTGATGCGATTACAGCAGAATCCGATATCCATGGTTTTGGACTGAAGGATGCTAAAGAGAGCATCAGTGTTTTTGAAGATCCCTTCAAAGGCCATCAGAAGGAAACAGGTTGACCGTTTTGAAAGCCACAACTCAAACCCAGCAGCCATTGCCAATGTTTCACCGTCCCAGTTGTCAGGATTGTCGCCGATAACTTTAAACATGGCACGTAGATCTGGAAGGTGAAATAAAATTGTTTGGACCAGCCTTGAATTGGAGCTCCACCTGGTTGCTGCTGCTCTGGGGATGCGGCGTTTGACAGTCTCATCCAGGAGATGGGTTCGTTTGGATGATTTGCTAAAAAAAGCAGAAAGTCCCTCAGCTGTCTTGAAAAAGGTTCTGCACTCGGGGATGCATTTCGTGGACTGGGCTAGAACCAGATTCAACTTGTGTGCATAGCAATGCGTGAAAATAGCTTCGGGCACCTTTTCTTTAACCTTTGCCTGCACCCCATTTAGCTCTGAGGCCATGACAGAAGCTCCGTCGTATGTCTGCGCAACCAGTTTATCGCGCAGTTGAATTTCTCTAATGTCTCAGTGCATACTTCAAATAGCTGCTGCTCTCCGGTCAGTCTGCCATCATCAAAGCCTAGAAGGCTCTTTCTTTACCTCCACATACATAACATACAACAGATATTTGGGCTTTATTTGTCACATCAGTCTACTCGTCCACCTCCACAGCAACAAAGGGGGCCGCATTTATGTCACTTTTAATGTCAGCGAGGAGCACGTCTGCCACTGAGTCAATCAGATCGTTTTGTATCCTGTTAGATGTTCCAGAAAATACAGTAGATGTACGTAGATGTCTGGCCAATCTATCGTCTTTCTCAGCTAGCACATCCAACAACTCGATGTAATTGCCCCTGTTGCTAGAGCTAGCGCTTTCATCATTGCCACGAAAAGCAAGCTCTTGCTTTGCAAGGAAGCAGGTCGCATTTATCAGATCCTTTAATACCTCTCGGTTTTCCTTTACCTTTTCATTATGGTAGGTTATATTCAGCCTCTTTTGCTCGTCAAGTGCAAGGTCGATCCGAGATTTACCAAAGGTTTTCAGCGTAATTTGACTCTGGATGTGAGCTGATGATTTTTCATGCTTGGTTAAAGCTGCAGGCAGGTTGTTCAGATCACAGTACCCTGTTGTTGTCCAAACAGTCTGACTCGTTGAAAAAAGCAGGCAGGGATAGCAGTACAGCCGCTGACTGTTAGCACAGCCACATAGCCAATCTTTTCTTCCATACCAGTCAGTTTGAAACGACCGGACGAGTTTATGTCCTTTTTGCTGCAGTAGTCCATTTAAGGCTGGCGTAGACCTCCCTCTTGCTATCAGTTCTATTTTTGAATTAAAATCTAGTTTTGAGAAATTCCTTAAAGCTGTGATATCGGCGGACTCCGCTGCTGTCATTTTGACTTTGAATTTCGCGGGGATTGCGCTTACAACGTAGCTGGTGTAATGACGTCAGCTACGCAAAGGGACAGGAATATCTCGATTTTAATTGGTTCATGTTTGATATCTAACTTAGACGATTACTGGCATAACACATTTACGTACAAAGGCACGGCAGAGTTGTGCCTCATGTTAAAGAATACAGGATCGAAGTGCGCATGCGCAACATTGGCTAATCGCTTGAATGGGCAGTAAAGGCACTGCTTATTCTGCCTTTTTTTCTATTTGATTATGCGTAACTGCTACTATTGTCATTGTACCGTCTAAATAATTGGAATAACACACATATAAATCACAAGAATAAACAGAATAAACAGTAAAAATACAAATGCAAGTTTATTAAATACATTTATTTAATAAACATTTTTATGCTTGAATTTTGGCAGGGTAGGCAGTGCCTACCTTGCCTACCCTGACTGCACGTCACTGATTATACACTGTCCTCAGTGTAGCCTGCTGTCATAGGTTAGAACGGAAGTGAGCCAACTTGTAGTGCTCATCAAGCATTAGCTAGCCAGCAGTCGCATACATCAAAACAAAATTCAAACCTCTCCACCGGTTAAAGCACAACCTAAAACAGACAAATAAACCAGCCATCTATTGCTTAGCGCCACACCCATGGTTTTGATGTCTTTATTTTCTGCGTAAAACCAAAGCACACAGAGTGCACATTAAAATGTACCCAAAGTTGCACTGTCTCTGCCAGAAATCTCTTAATCCTGGAAACAGGATCTTTTCATAAAACTGGGCTGTCAGTACAATGGATTGACACAAACAGTTTTTTAAACTGGTGATAAATGGCTCTAAAGGTAAAAAAGCTACAACTACCAGAATGTACTGCACCGCACATGACCAAAAAACACTCTGTTACGGTAAGCTCTAGTGTGGACTGCAGAAGCAGAGTCAGAACACAGACTTGGTGTTAAAGTTGAAGATGGTTTATTGACTCTTGGTGAAAATAGGTCGGAGAGTGAGTGGATAGTGGTGTGGAGACAATCCTGATGGAAATGGAGGTTTACAGGTGGTAAGGGAGTGTGGCAGGCAATGGGACTGGATGAGAAAAGACAGGTGCTGCAGACGAGAGAGACAAAGTTACTTTCAGCGGGATGACAAATTCCAAAACTAAGAATTCTCACTGGAGACTGAAACACTGAAAATGAAGGCCTGAGGAGTTTACCACATGGTGAGGAGGGAAAAAAAACAAGAGAAAATCTGGCGACAAATGACTGGAGAGCTGGGTTTCTTGTACTATTGTTGATTGTGATAGTAGTCAGGTGTGCATGGTAATGCCAGCTGCGCCACGCCCCTGCAGATTAAGTCAGACATACAGCACACACAGGGAAGGAGACACAGGGAAAGACTGACAGGGAAAAACAAACAGAAAACACAGGGAATCTGGAGGTCACAGACTGGGCTGTGACACACTCCCGTTGTTGGGTCGACATAATGCGAGCATGTCACAAAATCAATATGGCTGTCGGCTGGTAATAAAAGTTATATATTTCTACATGTAGCTATGTACAGTTATATTCATTCAGTTGAGATAAAACTGGGTAGAAGCCCCAGGGTGGAGCTGCTTTTAGAGCTTTGGGAAGCAGTGACACTTTATATTTCCTGGAGCATCACTGGATATATTTTCCAACTGAACAAATATGGAAAAAATAGTGATACTTGGAATCCATTTAGAGGTTAAACCTCTATTATTAATTTTGTATTTTTTTTTTAAATCTGTGATCTAATTTAGCCCAATTTAAATGGTATCATTCTCATATCAAAATCTTAAATACACTGTGCGTGCATGCGTGCATGCATGCATGCGTGCGTGTGTCGTGCGAGTGCACTGCTTATAATTCCAACAAAGTGAAACACCTGCACCTGTCTCCCAGTAGACGAGAGAGAGAGAGATGATGATGAAAAACAGTGAAAGAGCAAAATAATGTGGCTTTGTGAAATAAATAGAGAGCTAGAAAAAAGGGAGAGGCATGCTGAGAGCAAAAGATAGATTGTTTATATGCTCAAGAAAAATGAGACATGAGGCCACACATCATGAAACCCAAATCTTATATTTATTTCCGGATGCCACATGTATGGCTCTTCCTCAACAAAACATTAACGTATTTATTTAGACTATGGAAAAAAAAAAGGATTTTTTTTGTTTGTTTTGTTTTATTCAGTTTGAGGTTATAGGAAAATCAGCCCAGATGTCCTTTTCCCCCAGCCACGTCCTCAGCTCCTCCTGGGGGATACCTGAGGCCACAGCATGCTGGTCGGGATGTATAATCTCTCTAGTGTGTTGTGGGTCTGCCCCGGGGTCTCCTTCCAGTCGGACGTGCCCAGAATAGCTCCCCGAGGCATCCAGGAGGCATCCTGATCAAATGCCTTAACAGTTTCAAGTTCCTAAATTGCCTCCGTCTCCAGTCATTTCTTTCTCTGCCCTTCTTTGTAACATTTACCATGTCTCCTTCTGCACTTAGCCTATTTTAAAGTTGAGAAGTGAAAACACAAAGGAGGGTACAGAGAGAGAGAGAGAGAGAGAGAGAGAGAGAGAGAGAGAGATTTTCTAAATCAACTGCAGTATAGCTGCATTTCCCACTGCACTGTTCTCTTGTTAGCAGCCAGCAGCCTGCCTCCACTGCAGGGCTATTAACATTAGAAAGGCCAAGCTGTTGAACTGCTTTTACAGAGGTCGAGGGCCTGGCCTATCCAGCATTATACCACTAATGTTTACATCCACTCACAACATGCTATGAAACATTGTAGTGTAACATTGAGAGGGCAAAAAAAACAAAAGTGACAGCAGGTAATCACCAGCATGATTAGCTCCAACAAGCTGAACAGACTCAGTTCACTAAGTCTGTCCCGGATGAACTAAATGCCTTGAGTACAGCACACAAGTGTGTGACATGTATGTCTCCTATAATCAGGTTACATTTCAAGCAACTGCATTCATGTGTTTTTTTATAGACATTGTTTTGAAGTTTAGCATGTTTTAGCAAAACCTTTGACTAAATGGCTGCATGGTGGGATAACTAATTCATGCAGAACAAGTTACAGTAAAAGTTGTAATCAAGCTGTACAAAGAATGAGGGAATGGTATGTGAGAAGTATACATGCAACAACCTAATATACCTAAGAGTATATTAACTCAACTAATTCAATTCCTCTCAACAAATTTCCAGATAGAAAATTTGCAAGCACTAATGCAGGATTGAAAAATAAAGAATACATGAATTGTACTATGGTGACTGTTGTATCTTTCATTAATATAGGATTTTTATAACATGTCAGAACTAAGCCAAAAAAGACCAACTCTCACAGCAAGTACAGCCACTTAAAAAAAGCAGCCCTTTCACACACATCTACACCCACACACCTAGGCCATAATAGGGCCATACAAACAGACATATTGGGGCCAGTGTTGACTTATATCCCTATGCTAATAAGCATGCTAATTCGCACAACTGTCCAACCCACATAAAAAGACATAAACCCACACCCTCCTGCATTTTCCTTAAGCCCTGTAGACCTCTGCGGTAAAGACAGTGGAGTCAAAGACAGAGTCTTTGAAGTATAAACTACTTTTTATTTGTCTTATTGGAGAGAGATGTTAGAGAGGGTAGAAAGAAGAGAGTTTTTCCCTAGCAAAGAATTTAGGCATGGTAGGATCTGAATAGGTGACTGTACATCAGCCTATGTCAGCCTATGTGGCATGCTTTCATGAAATACAGTATAATGTTTAAGCAATTTATGCATTGTATTGTCTCAATGGGAAAATAATTATTGTTACCAATTACTATAAAGTACCTAAATGACCATTGGCTGCATAGCAGCAGCAACAACAACTTTAGCAGTGCTAGAAGGTTGTGGTTAACCAATTTTAATGCACCATGTGGCAAGACTGAACCATTTATTGTGCCAATCATAGCAGCCAATCATGTGCATCATTATGTCAATTATGAAACCGTTCTCCTTAGAAAAATTGCAGCATCCGTTTTTCATAAATACACATGCACCTTATCAATTTAAGAAATATGTTTGGATAGCATGCTGAATTTATTTACGAACACCAAAACTTTTAATTTCAAATGAGCATACAGTGTTTAAGACTGAAGATCAATTTTTTGGAGCTCCATCCAGCTTTATCAATACAAAAAAAATAAAAATCCAACCCAATAGAAGGGAATGGCGTCTTTTATCTTACATCAGCTCATTTCTCTTTCATACTTTGTTCTCTGTCTTTGACTTCTCTCTTCCCGTTATCTTTCTCCCTCTTCCTGTATCTTGTGTGTTGCTGCTGTCAGTGTCACCTTCTGGCTGTTTTTCCTGTTAAATTTGTATAGCTCTTCCCCATTCTTTTCTTTCCATTACGGGATTTCTTTTTATATTTCTCTATTCATCTCTCTCTCTTCATTAGACAGTTTTTTCCAAAGTGCAAATGGCCATTCGAGAACATTTCCCCCCCCCCCCTTTTCCAAATTCAAAATGACAGGCCCAGTGATATTCTGCTAACTTGTGTGTGTTTGCGTGCACCTTCCAACTGCTCTCTCCATCAGCTTTCTATTATCTGAGCCAAATCACAATCATATGTTGGGCTACAGGCTGCTAATGGGGGCACCTGTGTGTGTGTGTGTGTGTGTGTGTGTGTGTGTGTGTGTGTGTGTGTGTGTGTGTGTGTGTGTGTGTGTGTGTGTGTGTGTGTGTGTGTGTGTGTGTGTGTGTGTGTGTGTGTCCAGAAAACAAAAACTTGTGCCTAAATTCCAGCCATATGAAACTGCAGAAGTGATTGGTCTAGTGTGGGTTTTTTAAATGACGGACAGGTGGGAGGTCTAATCCCATCAGAGAGTTGATTTGTCGGTCCCTCAGGGCCCGCCCCTGTCTACCGAGTGGGCCCTTATTGGATGATATGATTTTTAAAGTCAGATGGATTGAATGCCCTAGGCAAAGAACAAGTGAAATGGGCAGAAAGGGAAGGAGGGAGAGTGTGAAACACACAGAGAAAAATATTGCAAGATGAAATCTGAGAGTGAGAGAGATGGATGGATTTCGTTGCAGGGAGAAAATATACATCTGAGAGAGACTAATAGTGAAAATCCAAGAGTGTAAGAGATAGACGGAAGACAGAGAGAGAAGTAACTGTAAATTCAGACAAATCACTTAGCTTGAAGGGAGAGGAATATGGATTTAAATAAATGACTCAGCTTGGGGAGATCACCGGTAAATGGGGGTGAGTGGGTGGTTGACTTTTGGGACTCCTGAGTAGGTTTTTGAGGAAGGAAAGTGGAGTCAAGTGGAAGAGAGAAGTGTAATAAGTTAAAAGCTCATTCCACAGTTTGAATAGTTTATGCAGCACCACAAACCAGGAAAAGCTAGCAGAGTTCTTGTTTTTTTTGTGTCATGGCAGCTTTGTTTTTCATTCATAGGACAGTGAATCTGGAAAAATTAGGTGTGGAGCAAACAAGTTAATTTTTTTGTCTTTAAGAGTTGTCAAAGGTAAACGATGCTGCAGCCTAATGATAGATCAAACTCAGGAATGCTCTCCCAACTTTTATCACATTTCCACATGTTTGTTGATTACAGTACCTGTTAAAAAAAGCATACACAGAGTAGCACAATGTAGGCGATATAAAATAGTATACTGTATTTTGTTTATTAGGGATAATCCCTTGAGATGTGACATCTCGTTTTATAGGCTGCCATTTCCTCAAAATTAGCGTAGCCGAGTTGCTGGAACTGTGGGAGTGTTTGAAGGCTGAAGTGACAACTCTCAAGCAGAACTTGGCCAGTACATGAAACTCCACATTCACTCGCTATAGGACCTCATACACTAATATAATATGAGCTATATTATAAAGTCCACAGGGCGGTCTGAAAGAGGTCTGTAAGTACTGACAAATGTGCATGTTCCGCCTGGCACAGTGGATCATCAGTTAAACTTAAAAACAGACTGCAAGTCATGCAAAATAATGTTATCTGCTATCCGCTGGTAGAGATGTTTTTAAAAGGGTAAGACTGCTGCCAGGACATGTTAGAGTGGAGCAGTTAAAGTTGAATCATATGTATAATGTCATAAATGGCTCTGCTCCCAAACATTTATACTCTCATATAAAAATGGTTGATACACAGCATAATCACAATGCTAGTGTATGGTCTTGTAAAGTGCCCAGAAGTGTAGGATTGTGGAATAATCTGCTGCTTTCCTTCAGACTTGTAAGTGCCAGGGGGGCTTTTAGACAAATGCATTTTTATGGAACAGAGTAACCAATCTTTTGAATTACAGTAGACTGATTAGTTGATGTGATCTGGGATTTTCAGATTTTAGAACGCTCTTGAACCTTGGATGATTTGTGTTAAATGTTATTGTCTTTGTCCTGCAATAGGTCTTTGTTTTACGTAAACAGGTTTTTAACACCAAGGACCAGTGTTGGAAATAAGTGTTCACATTTTAACATGTTGTCCTTTTGGATTATGTTGTCTGGTAAATCTAAAATGAATCAAATCAAATGCATAAAAAAAGGTTGGATATCCACAGAACAAGCAGAGTTTCCTTTGGGGGATGGCGCCAAGACAGCGACAGGTTGTTTGACAAGCGCACAGTAAAAAGCCAGATTGTTATAAGCATTGCGTGTTCATGCAGATTCATGTACTTTACATCAGCTCGAGACACGACCATCAATTAACCTCTGCGCAAAGCCACGAATAAAACATGTCATTTTCTCTGAAACAAGCCCGAGGTCTGCGGGTCAGAAGTTCCTGCATGCATAATAACCTATTTAAACTGTAGGCGGATCATTATAAGTCAAAGTATGTGCTTGTACTAAAATAGTTGTAATACCATCAGCATGTTTTTCCACGCATGCGTCTCTGTGCACTGTGCTGTGTGTATTTTGTGCTATTTTGTGTGTGTGTGTGTGTGTGTGAGTGTGCGCTTGCGTACGTTTCTGTACGTCAAAAAAAAGTGAATAGGATTAAGCATCTACTTTTTTAACAAAACACAGTTCAAGCAGCCAAGCTTTCTGTCTGCTTTGGCTGAAATTGCTGCTGAGAAGTTAGGAAAGTTTCAGCAATTGTCCTTGGAGGTTTGTACATTGTTGCGGGTTTTTCCGCGGTATTTGATAAAGGGGAAGGCAGTTTTTTCCCTCCTACCCTTTGTAACTCTTAACTGATGAGATCCACGCTTTTACTTTCCCTTTGCTACTTTTTTTCCTCACTGCTTTCCCTTTGCTCTTCTTTAACTTCTCTCCCTCTCTGGGTGTCTCTTCCACTGTTTCTCACTTTGCTTTCCCTCTCGTCCCCCCTCCTGTTTGGCCTGCTCTCTCTCTCACTGTGTGTCTTTCTCAGAAACAGAGAGATTAAATCCATTCTTCAGTGTCCTCAAACCTCCAACTCAGCTGTTTACTTGCAAAAACACCAGTACACTTGTTGTGCGTGCGTGCGTGCGTGCGTGTGTGCGTGTGTGTGTGCGTGTCCACAACTGACATATTTATTTCGTCTTTCCTACAAAAGTTGTCCTTGTAGAAATAAGTTAATTTAAAATAACAATAATGAACTGTAATCCTTCACAGTCACTGCATGGAACTTTCCTCATGTTGAAATTTTAAGGGTAAAATCATGTTTTTTTGGGGACTATTCAGGAGGCTTATTTTAACCACAATGATATAAAGCTTTTTGAAGTTAAAACCTTTGGGTCCTACTCTTTCCAAACTGAATGTGACTGGTCTCTCATGTTAAGAAGTTGTTTCAGACTCCATGGGGACAATCTAATCTCAAAATATTTCTGCTTTATTTTGCAATGTTTTTCTTTGGGAGCCATTCCAATTTCATCTAATATCATCTGTGACAGAAAGGGAGCGAGCAGTTGACGTGATTCATTTATACGCTTTAAATGTGCTGGCATATTTTTGAACCTGATAATTGATTTACTGTAATCAGGCAGGCATTGGGCATGACACGGGCAGAAATCACAACCCCACATGTAGGCATAATAGTATATATTAGTTGTTACCATAAAAAAACAAACTGCAAAAGAAAAACTTTTTTATATTGCTGATTTATTTCTATAGTAGAATCAGAGTATGGACATCTATCAGTCTGATTTGCTTACTTTAAATTGCCATCCCCACATCATGTCTCTGAGTCAATTTTGGCACTCAGCTCTGTTCCATGTGAGCAAATGAACACACACACACACACACACACACACACACACACACACACACATACACTAAGAATACAGCAAAAAATACAGCATTTCCCCGGCTTCAGGTATGAGCTCTGAGTATCACAGACCCATCCGTCGCTTCGTGACCACTCTCTCTGTAACAGAGGTGAGCAGCGCGGCTGGCAGCGTTGCAACTTCAGTTCATTGTAGTGGACTCGCTCTGCTGTGGACAGTGACGCGTTGCATCCGTGTAGTCCTCTGATAATGCGCAGCGTAGGCTACAGCCGCCTCTAAACTTTGTCAGAGACCAGAGACCCGAATGGGCCTCTGTGTCCGTCAGACGGTCATAGCGGAGCAATAACATGCACAGCAGACTATATTACAACTCTCCACATCTCGGACAACAGAGATGGGAGGAGTATATTTTGAATGGGCACAAGTTGTAAACATGACAGAAATCTGATGAAACACATCTGAGCTATACATAATACTATACTATATATATACACACTATACTATATATACTATACTGCAATGTTGGGCCACTATTGTGCTTCTCTAACCTCGGTGCATCTCTAAATGTAACTGTAAATAGAGTTAATGTGATGTTTTATGAAATGAACAAATAGTCTTTATTTTCCCAAAAAGTAAATCCAGTAAGTGGGGCCCAGAGGATGAGGGCCAAACATTACTGAGCCTTGGCACAAAGGTTAAAGGATAAGAATTAACTTTGGGTCCCTTGTCCCTACACCAGGGACCCCTGGACCTGTTCCCCACAGACCCAAATCTTCTCAGCTGTTGATGAGATTTGCTACTGTCTCTTCATGTGGCTCATTATGTTTGGCACATTGTCTGGGTCAGTTCTTATATCATAAGAAGTTAATAATGTATATAATGTAAATGCTGAATGCCCTAATACCTGTTGATAGTACAACAATGCAAAGGCTCTTAACCCTACAGTTTTGCACATATCATGTAAGACTTGATTTCTCCATTTTTTTGCAAAAAAACTCTCCAGAAAGTGCCATATAATGGTTTATTTTTCAATTTTTTTCCTGGGGGGGCATACCCCCAGACCCCCCTAGGGAGAGCCCCCCCCCCACATATAACAAATCCCAATTTAAACCCTGAAGGATAAAGACCCAAAGAAATTGCTTTGTACGTGGCAAAATATGGGTTGGCCCCCCCAAATCTCACTCCAAGGTTTGGGGATGTTCTTATTGTAATCTACCAGCAATACCGTAGTACCTATAATTCCCATCACATTTGCAGGGTTCAAACTGACATAATGGTGGTGTTTAATTATTTCTGACCCAAATTGCTTTTTGCTTGTTGTATGGTGATATTTCATTTAGCAAATGTTTCTTCAAAAATGAATGCTCCCTGTTTACTGTAACGCCACGGCTTTTCATTTAAAACGGTTTATTTAAAAAAATTACACTTATCTAACAATTAGAATTAGGAATTAGAAATAAAGGCCTGTCTCTATTAAAAGCCTGCTTCAAATATCTTCTGCGGTTCAGGTAAATAAAGGCCACGGCTTTTAGCTATTTGAGGAATTACGGTATATCTGTACTGGCAGCAAATTGGATCCCCACTAACACAGAACGTTTAGGGAACGTTAGTTTTTGGTTCTCTAAAGGCTAGTTCGAACCAAACCAAAAACTAACGTTTAGGGAACATTAGTTTTTGGTTCTCTAAAGGCTAGTTCGAACCAAACCAAAAACTAACGTTTAGGGAACATATGTTAGAAAGTTAAAAGCAGCTCTTAGAAGCCGCTCCAGTACAATAAAAGGCATTTTCAATTAAGTTTCGGTAAAAAAGATGGAAAGAAGCATCTAGGCAAATAGCCTGCTAGTGTAGAGTAAAGATCATGAGTTGTATATCGTGTAGTTATCCTGCATCCATTTTGTATTAGTACTTCAGAGTTTGTCACTCTGCGCTGGAATCAAATTATCATTTCGTAAACCCCAAACTATTGTGTTACTGACCTGAAAAGTTCCCTGCCTATTTCTTCAAACTTTCTGAAAGCTGACTAAATGAACAAAATCTTGATTTTTCTGAAATGTTCCTTTGGGACATTTAGCAATAGAGCAGAAGCAATTCAGCAAACCTGTGGTAGAAATGACAGTCCTGGACAATGGCTGTGTGGTAGTTCAAGCAGAACCATTTTGCATCCCCATGACTTCTGCTGTCTCATGCCTTCATTGGAAACTAAACCCTGCCTCAGTTACCAAGTGCAGTTTTCACACTGATTTTCACCTGGAATATAAGAATGATTTGGAGAAATAGTTTGAGGCGCCAACAGTCTAACATCCCTTTGATGTTAACAAGCGGTAAATCAGGTTTCAGAGAGAGACGAAGATGAAGAGGGAGACGGTGCGATGGGGGAGGGAGGGCAAGGCGGAGACAAAAGAAAAGGAGAGGGTCAAGAGAGGAAAATAGTGGATGTTGGTGGAGATATAAAGAAAGTAAAAGCGAGAAAAAAAAGAGGGGGTTGGGCACCTTTCCTTTTATGTTGGGGAGCAGAAGCGGAGAGAAAAAAGTAAAATTGAAAGAAATTAAAAGGTAAGAGTAGATAGAGACGAAACGTTTTTGCACTTATGTTCAAAATGTTAACCTCTTTTGAGATCAAAGACATTCATGAGGAAGCCAGAAAAAAATGTCACACCACACAAAGTGTGTGTAGTGCTGTGCGTGCTTGTTTGTGTTTATAAGGGACATGGAATGTTCTTAGCCTGATCCGACCCGAGCGTAACAATAATCAACCAGAACCCTGATCTAAAACTTGAAGTTAATATTTTAATGTTAAAACTCGCAATGTTCCCCAAATTGTCACTAAATGGCTAAAACATCATAATCTCATAATGGTGAGTGTTGAACCTCTCCTTCACATATTTACATAATCTTTTAGAAAAGGTTTTTTAACACACAGCTAAAACTGTAAATTAATACAAGCTGGCAAGTTAGCATCCCCCATGTAGAGTGGACTTGTCTTGTGCTGTTTTATGGTTCTGCATCGAATCAACAACGTACCCCTGCAGACCCCTCTGCGTCGATGTGAGCCCCTCTCCCAGCCCTCCACCGTAGCTCGACGTGCACCTTCAAAAATACATAACTTTGCGTTGAGGTGACGCAGACCGCAAGGACTGAATGGTCAACTCGTCGTGTGTGTTGATAGTCGGTTTTTCAAGCAGCCGACTGTGGGGAGTAGCAACATGCTATTTCACTGACATAAGCTTTTGCGATTGACCCTCCGGAAACCACACATCCCCTAGTGATCTGGCAGGGAAATGCACCACAATGTAAAGAAACGTGTTCAACCCCGACGCAGAACTCCAAATGGGTCGTGACTGCATAGCTACAGCGTGGAGTTAACACAGAAGCGTTCAACAGCCTTTAGGGTGTTCTCACACTTGGCCCAGTTAAAACGTGCCGCTTTGTTTGACTAGTGAGATCGGGCACTGTACGCTAAACCGTACCCAGCACGCTTGAAAGAGGTGGACCAATCAACACAGGACTTTCACCCAGGAGACTGGGGTTTGTGTCCCATTCTCGTTCCATGTGTCACTGAAATTAACATTTTGTAACCCCCCCGTACAATGTTTTCCTAAACCTATCTGTCCCATTCTTGTGCCAAAAGTCAATTAAACATGCGTCCCGACCCAGAGCGTCATAAAGTGACGCCACAAGTCCCGACCAAGCACGTAAAAAAAAAAGGCGCCAAAGGGCTAGACGCTAAAAGAGACTTTTGGTGTCAGTAACAAATGCCAAAGTCACCTGACCAAACGTTGCTTTTTCACGGGCTGGGACTGATAATGAGTTGCCACTTGAGGGCAGAAAGTCTCTCAAATTACAGATGTACAGGACAGGCTTTTCAAATTGTTATTAGATTCAATTATGAGTAAGGAAAAAACATGATTTTACACTTTCTTTTTTTTTTTTTTACTGGGCTGTGTGTTCAGGTAGGACACAAAGCAAACTTTAGATGCGAAGAAGCATCAACAGACAGAGCGACATGAAAATCCCATTGGAGTTACATGTTTGTCCTGAACATAATATGTTTAGTGTTACAAAAAACGACAAAGCAGCAAATTACTGTCAATTATTGCAAATAAATAAGGATGAGATGAGCATAAGAAAAAGTTGTCAATTAAAAGTTCTATGGTTCTTTCCAAAACTTAAGACAAGTGAAGCACCCTGGTATGACTGTGTATGACTGGGTGGTTGTAAAAGAGGGTGTTGCTAAAAGAGAGCATTCACACAAGGGAACTCAATCCTAGGTAAATTCATATTATATATGCATTTAAAAACAGAGTAATAGAGTGAAGCAGGACTTAAATAATCTGTACTGGTCTGGAAATTAGCATTTTGCAAATTAAGGTGGAAAAAACATTGAAAGGTGAGGCAGGCAGACTTTGAAAGGCAGAGAAATTCAGACTAAAGGGTTCATGTTAAATAAGAGCCTGAGAGCAAAAACGGAAGGGGTGAGGAGAAAGGATGAGGTGATCAGGATACGTGTGGTGTGGAGAGATGACAGAGAGATTAAATGGAATAAAAGTGTATGGTAAAGAAGAGGGGTAGGGTAGGTTATATACATGTCGAGAATGGGTGAATGGCTGTGGAAAGTTCAGTCAGTATTCTTTATATTAATTGACAATCATAGTTTTAAGTATAATTTTCTGGCCCAGAATAATACATATTCTAAATCTGATTGATTTAAGATAAACTACAATACTTTGCATTATGATTTGTTTCCTTCTTGCATGAATCCATTGTTGGCAAAACACGTGGGACGATTTGTCCAAAAAAACATCATCTCAATCAGTCACACAGTCAGACGAGCAAGGAGGGTGAAAATGAAACTGACTAAATTCCAGGCTTTTCCATTTTTCTGCCTGTCAAAGTGTCTTTAAGGATTCTGTCCACTTTCTGAAACACAACCATAATAATCCAGTGTCTGAATAAATGTTTTGCACTTCAGTATCAATTGAATTTGAATAATACTGTTCTAAAACCAGATATCTGCATTTCCATAATAATGGAAAAAACACATAATGGTGCTGTTAAGGACAATGCGTGAATTCAGTCAAGTTGATACACAAGACGTTTTCCATTTTCCACAGACATGACTGTCTATGAAACTCAGAGGTAAACACAAGAATGATGTCCACAGCGTTTTGATCATAACTAATCTGTATTTAATTTGGTTTTACGATTGCATGACTGGGCAGCTTTAATGTCACATTTGAGACAATGAATATTTATTTAATTGTTTGTTGCGTCCTTGTTGCATTTGACAAACTGTGTCTGAGCAGACACCATATGCATATGAAATTTAAAAATTAGTTTCGTCTGGAGAAATCCTTGTTAACTACAACTGTTGGGCCTCCAGTCAGTATTATAAAGTGTAAAAGAAACCTGTTTTTCTTTCAATTTCAACAGTAGCTTTAACAGAATCTTAATGAGCAAAACAAGAGTGACAGAATTATAAATAACTGCTAATCTGATTTGCACTGCTGTTTGCAACAGTAGTTGGAAAAGCACTCAGATCCTTTGCTTGTTTGAAAATCCTAATCACGTACAAAAGGATTATCAACAAAATCTTGTAACATTCTGCAGTAAAAATGTCTGACTGATATATCATTACTTTTATTAGATTTTTAATACTGAGTCAACAATGTTTAAGTAGCATCTTACTGTTATAGCTGGTCAATGTCTATAGTTTTAAATACTTTATATTGTTACTGTGTGGTGTAAGTGTATAGACCAGTGGTTTCAAGCCTTGGGGTCGGGCCCCTCCTAAGGTTACCAAATAAATGTGAGGGGTCATGAGTTGATTAATGGTGTTAAACAGGATATAACTGTAAAAAATAATCTGTGACTATGAATTATTGTAAACAATGAGACCATGGTTTGGATGACTGATAGTCTCCAACTTATATCAGTGTCGTCAAATGTAGGTCTATTATTCATAATTCCTCTCACAGAGCAAATGTTTTTGCCCTCTAGCCCTCTTATGATTTTAGAACAGATCCCCTCCTAGATCCTTTTGCAATTTAAAATGCAGTGCAAAGGTTGGCAGTATTCTCCTGGGTGGTCTGATGTGTTCAACGCAATTATACTAATGTCTTAAAATGAATGTGAATTACTGGTTTTCAAAAGTTACAAGTTGTACTTTTAATGCATTGCTTCAGATTGGTGGAGGTGACAGGAGCTCCCCGGGTATCAGGTGCCACCAATGTGGCAAGAAGAAGCTCCAAAAGCATATTATTAACCTTTTGTTTTAGGGCACTTTGCAAAAATGTGTTCCAAAGTGCTTTATAGGATGAATAAAAGTGTAAGCAATCACTGAAAGAAGATCTTATCAACTGCAAGAGCACGAATGTTCTGATGAAAGCTCGCTCCAGGCTGTGCTTAAGGAATGTACAACGGGGGCGGCATCTGTTTCTGCAGAAATCACAGAGTTAAGGCTCTGACACACAAACCCGGCGGCCGACTGCCTCCTCGAGTTGGTAAAAAAAATTGCCTCGGAACACACTGAAACGACGCTGAATTGAACGTATGTTCTGCACATGCACAAGACGTAACACGTCTCCATAACAGCAGGCGGCGCTACTCTCTAATTGCCGCCCAAAAAATGAAAACCGCCAGCTGATTGGACGAACGCGTAACTCAGGGTTAGGGTCTGGCCTCTCTGGAATTTCAAAACAGACCATAATGACGGCTCGTTCGAAATACAATCTCGTATTTTACAAAAATAGTTCCCCAAAACGTGTATCTGAAAACTTTTTATGCGAGAAATAGGCCACGTTGCTGAATCTGTCTTCATTTCAGATCAACAAGGTTCAGTTTAAAAGATTTTTTTATCAGATTTTGAGAGGCGTTTGTTATGCTCATCCCGCTCGTCATTTCCGGGATACCACTCCACCAATCAGATTGGTCATTGAGTCCGACTGCCCACCCCCCCCAATTCAACATGTCAAATCGGCCAATATGAAGGCCGACGGGTCCTCCGGCTGACGACAGCACAGAACACAGTGAACAGACTCGAGTCACCAACTTCACCAGACTGTCCGACCGCCGATTATCGGGTTGGTGTGTCTGCGCCTCTCAGTCTGCGTGAGGTCCTTTTAAAAGTGTCAGATTCTGCATGCACGTTGTCCCAAACGCATCCCAACTCTCCTGTTTTGTTCCTGCTCTTGTCCTCTTTTCAGGTTTCCACAAACTGTGACCAGGTTTTGGTGAATGGTAAAGAAATGCGCGGCCGTCAGTCTCTGGCAGTCAACTTTACCTACCTGCACCTATCTGCTCAGCTGCAGCTCACAGTCTGGGTGCCCAAGCTACCTCTGCAGATTGATGTGTCAGATACTGAGCTGAGCCAGGTTAAAGGCTGGAGGGTACCGATCATCACTAACAAGAGGTAAATTACCTGGATAACCTGCACGTGTGAAGGTTTGCATTTTACTGATTCATGTAGTGAAGGCAATTGTACAACGTACCTGCGTACTGTTGTCTTTTTCCCAGTTTTGTGGGAAAAAAGACAATATAGCAGCTACGTAACAGATCAGACCAGGTAACAAAAACGTACATAGTGTTCACGGGTGGGAAGCCAGTGAGGGATCCTCTTCTTGCATCATGACTAAACTGACTAACTTTCACTAACCCCCACCCCCCCTTTCAACCATCAAGTGTTTTGCTGTGTTTTGGTGCCTATCGCCCAAGACCGGGCCCGAGACCGGGCTTTTTGGCAGTGTATTCAGGGGGCAGGCAGCTAGTAGATCAAAGAGAGATGCCTACAATTTGAGACAAAAATTAAATCGCAATGAAACCATGCAGGAACTCATAGTGCACCTTTAAGTGTAGCTTGGCCCAAGCTTTTACAGTTGACAAATAAACTTGTCTTTCTGGTGGACATATGTCTTTAGCAGTTGTTTTTTTGTTGTTGTTGACATTAAATTAGAAGTTAAATTTTTGTCTAGCTGTAGCCTATAACCTATATCGTCCCAAGAAGGGAGTTGGTAACATGATAAAATAAAAAAAATAAAATATACATATATTTATCCTGTGTGTGTGTGTGTGTGTGTGTGTGTGTGTGTGTGTGTGTGTGTG
>NC_045737.1:19120185-19121934 GCF_008692095.1 Etheostoma spectabile | reverse complement strand
GTGTGTGTGTGTGTGTGTGTGTGTGTGTGTGTGTGTGTGTGTATACTGTATATATATGTTTATATATATATGTATTTTTTATTTTATTTTGCATGTGATAACAAAGGAATCATTGGTTCCTTATTTCCTCGCAGCTTAAAGCAATTTAACTGATTTTCGTTTTAAAGGATTGATGGTGGCATTTATTGACTTTGAAGTGTTACACACATCATAGCTCATTTACTGACTGATAAAAAAGAGCATACACCACATAGAATAACAACATAACTGAAAATGCAAAAAATCTAGCTGCGCTGTGTGTGCATATTAGTAAAGTATACACAGTATGATATACACATTAACAAAACAGTCAGGACATCCTCTCACAGCAAACCTGTTGTGTTCTGTAATGTATTCTGTGTTCTGTGGTAGTTGAATATGAACCAACGGAAAAGGCAGATATGCTACTCTGAACTTTGACTACAGCTCTTGGTCCGTGCACTTGCTCGGCTTGAAAGCAGTCAAAGCATTGTTTCTTCAGCGAAAAGTACTAGGTTTTTCGCATGTGAGAAAAAAAGACAAAAGAAAGAGACTGTACGTGTCATTGTTGCATGTAATGTTGCTTTACAATACATCTTAAGATATGTGTGTTACTTTGCGACTGAGAGAGAAAAGAATGGATAAACCAAGGCAATGTGTAAATGTCTGTCTTTTGGCTTTTGTATGTGTGCCTTTGTCTTTGTGTGTGCACCTACACATGTGTGCGTGTGTGATATAGAGCTTATTGAATGGAGCAGTATAGAGCACTATATAGAGCGTTCTAGCCAGTCAGTAATTTCCTATGAGGTCAAGGCCTGCCTGGCTATACTGATGACTACTATTATGGCTATAGCATCATTGCCACTGAATGAGGCATTCATTCACTTACACACACACACAAACACAAACAAACACATCACACAAACACGCACGCACGCACGCACATGTCTCTCTCTCTTGCTCACTCCTTTTTTCCTCTTGCGCTCTCTCTCTCTCTCTCTCTCTCTCTCTCTCTCTCTCTCTCTCCCTCTCTCCCTCTCTCCCTCTCTTCCTCCCTCCCTCCCTCCCTCTCCTTGTCTCAATGCAAGTGGGTGGATCAGTAACAGGATGTTGGTGTGTAAGTGTCAGTTTGTGCCCACACAATTGTTTGTGCGTGTGCGTGCACGTGCGTGTGTGCGCTTGGCTGCTTGCCTGCCTATGTTCTGTGCAGCTTTTTGTGTGTTTGTGTAATGTGGAAGAAGGAAAGAGGGTGAAGGCAAAAGAACACACTCTATAGAGAAAGAAGGAATGTAGGACAGACTAAACTGTCACTCTAGCATATAAGCTGTTGAACTTATTTATCTTTTGTCTACCCTGCAGTAAGAAAGAGAAATGTCCCACTATTATATTCATTTCTTCTTCTGTCTCTTTAGTCATTTACTGTATTTTTACCTAATTAGTAGGTTGTATTTTCGGTCTCTGTTTATCTATTACCAGTTAATCAAACAACAACAAACAAAATAATTCATTTGATTGATTCAGATGCTGCAGATCTGGGAAAACATGTATAGTAGTTTAAAACTGAGATTTTTATCTTAATCCAAAAAAAATCACTGTGTAGATTTGTACTGATGTAATACAAAATGTAGAGACTCATTAAGTCTTGGGAGAAGTATATTGTCCACTTTCTATTTTTCTTCTGTTTGGCTTATTCTTTCTTTTCTTTTCTTAGGCTAAAGTCAAAGTGAACAG
>NC_045737.1:19115047-19120175 GCF_008692095.1 Etheostoma spectabile | reverse complement strand
TGTTCATATTGTAAATTGAAACACAAATATATCCCATGCATTTTACATGTATTCCATTGTTACTGTAAATGAGAGAAATCGCTGATTGAAGTAATGTAAATAGATCAATCACAGCTAATTCCCATCCAGGAAACACACTCAGCTGTTGAGGTTCTTTCAATCGCATGAGCATCTTTTTTTTTTACACTATTCTTTATATGTTACAGTAAGTGAGTGTTGTACTTTGACAGCAAGGATGACAGTAACCAAAGTCACATTCCTTTTTATTGTTTACCAAACCTGGCCAAAGCTGATTCTGCTAAGTTACAGTAGTACGTACGGTAAAAGAGGACCTGTTTGGGCTGATTTTGTGTGGAAAACCAACAATGCAGTAAAGATGAACACAAAAAAAGTAAGAAAATGCCTACACGAAGTAGAGGAAGACAAGTACCAGGATAATTCTGTCTCTGTTTCCCTTTTTTCATAAACTGTACATTTTGTCTCTGTCCAATACGAGTCAAGTGCAGATTTAAGTCGCGCATGCTCAGATTTAAACCATGAAATAATAAACTTTTCCCATTTCAAACAATAACAGAAGATGGAAATCATTTCAATAACGTTTTAGCTATCTATCATTGTTTGATTGCTAACGTTAGCTCAAAACGCCATTCCGCTGACAGCCTTTGTTGTGTTTGATTGCTAACTTCTAGCCAGCAGTGAACAAACTTCCTTTTGTAGGTCCATCTTTACCGTTTTGACATTACAGAAATCTCTCATTAGCATCCTATAGGCAATTTTATCGCAAAGTGACGCATGCACAACTCACATCTGCACTTGACTTTCTTTGGGCAGTGACACATTCTGTAAAGTTACTCTGACATGGCTCATTCATTTTTGTATTGAATTTCTGCAGCAAGAGAAACAAAATGCATGCATTTACTAAACCCAACAAAACAAAAATGTAGAGGGGCTTCAAGAGAAACTGCAGTGTAAAACATAATCTAAGGTAAATACAATATACTATTATCTTTTGTATAACTACAGACTGGAAATATGAAAAAATGCAATTTCTGTAGTTTCACCTGATATTAGTGTTTTTATGACATTGGGCTATGACTGACTAAATGTTCCTGTTGGGAGAGAACACGTGTTAGTGTTTTGGAAGAACTATGTGATTTTGAGACATGTTTGCAGTGTCTTGATAGATATAGTGGATTGTGTTAGTGTATTATTGTATTTTTAAAATTAGTGTTGGAGTTTAGTTTACAATGTGGAATTTTGAGCATGGCATTGTTAAAAGTATTGAAAAGATTGTCATAGCAACCATAAAAAAACTGTAAATACACAGCATTCAACTTAGTTTCTTAAACTCAAATTCAGAGTCACAATGGGGAAACCTAAGGCTCAGATTTTAACAACAGCTAAAATATGCATGTGCACTACTTTTTCAGGTTATAAAAACCCATTCCTAATAGTCTGTCTTTTTTCCTTAGATGCATGCCTGCCTCTATGTGTGATTGTGAATTAGTGTGTGTGTGGGTATGTGGGTGTATGAGTAGTTTTGTGTGTGTGTGTGTGTGTGTGTGTGTGTGTGTGTGTGTGTGTGTGTGGTGTGTGTGTGCCTGTGCGTGTGCGCGTTGCTTCTATTCCCCTATTTTGACGCCCTTACATTCTGTTCTGCTGGACCTATTTTTCAATTTTGCCACTTTCTGCTCAGATAGTCACCAACCCGTGTGCACACAAAGACACAAACAGACACACACACCTCTATCTTCCCTAACTAGTATCTCACAGAGTGAAACACAAGCACTATTAGGCACACACTCTTCTGCAGACACTTGTGCAACTGGGACACTGGGAAATGGAAAGAGAATTCCGTAATATTACCAAAGTTTCACACTCTGGGACAGTTAAAGAACACAGAGGTAGTCTGTGTGTGTGTGTGTGTGTGTGTGTGTGTGTGTGTGTGTGTGTGTGTTGTGTGTGTCGGGTGTGTGTGTGTGTGTGTGTGTGTGTGTGTGTGTGTGTGTGTGTGTGTTCTTGTTTGAATGTATGGTCTGGTGTGGGCATGCCTGCATGTTGTATTGGGAAGATATTACTCAAAGGGAGGCAGAGAAGAGGGAATATGTGTTTCTTTTCTGTCTGAGTATGAAAGAGATCTTTCACTCAAGGAGAGAGAGGTTACACTGATGGTGTATTCAAAGTATTCTGAGATTCATTTTAATTCTTTATTTGGCTGTGATTCTCCAGTCTCCTTAGCTGTGGAATTACACCAAGTATATGCATTTTCACATTAGTCTTTGATATTTCTTAACGTATATATGGCGATATTCGGTGCAAAGTTAAGCACGTATATCATCAGGACACAATGCAATATAGAGTAGTGTGTCATCTGGATAGTGATAACTGATTTTCTTTTTTTTTAAGATTATTTTTGCACATTTTTATGCCTTTTATTAGCAGGATAGCTGAAGAAATGAAAGCGGAGAGGGAGGGAGGAATGACATGCAGCAAAGGGCCGCAGGTTGGAGTTGAAAACCCTTTTGGAGTAAACCTCTTTATATGGCCGCATGCTATACTAACTAAGCTAACCAGGCGGGGATTTCCACCCTGTACGGAAATATTTTGAGTGTCATTTGTAATTCTTAGAGCATCTTTTTACGTACACAATACACTTTGTATAGTAAACTTTCCAGTTCAGTTTCTCCAGTTGTATGGACAAACACCGATACAAATCCTGTTGAATATATATTTTTGTGAAGTGCAACTTAAGACAACATATTGAGCATGTATTGCCTGCCCTGGGAGTTGCGTTGGCTTAAAAAATAAAGAACATTCAAGCAGTTTCAGTACGGAGATGGCTTTTGAGAAGTCCCACTTTAGATTGCACACATGTTGAGGTGACCTGGGGCTCCATTCAAAAGGGAAATTGGTTAATGCTTTTTCAGCTAAGCGAAGTTACAAAGGTTTAGTGTTTACAAAAAAACTCTCCCGCACTAAAGTGTTTTAAAAGTGTTCAGCTGGATTAAAAGCCTGTAAAGTGTCTTTATATTGGCTGAGAGAGTAACCTGGAGCAGAGATTATACAGTAGATTTACTGAAGATGAGTGTGGAGTATTAAAATGGCATTTAATTACCAGATAAGCTCACCCTCTCTTGTCTCTTTCTTTCTCTCTGTCTCATTTATTTTTTTTCTCTCCCAGACCTACCAGAGACAGTGATGACGATGAGGATGATGAGAGGAAGGGCAAAGGCTGCACCCTACAGGTATTATTCAACTGGTTTACATCATAAACTTGTACAGAGAGTTTTTTTAATCCTTTTCTTCAATGTCAGTATTCCTAAAAAGGCAATGAGAGCTGTCCGACCACATACTGGGTGTGAAATGTGACTATCTGTATGTACTGTAATGCTTTGCTTCTGTCGGTTTAAGATACTGTGCAGTAATATTGTGTACTTTTTTCTACAAGTTTACGCACCAGATAACACAGTGAAATAAGTGCCCATTGTGTAGGTAATTATTAATGTCTGATTTGAACTTTCTCTTGACCTTACAGTACCAGTACGCCTTGGTGCGAGTCCTTACCCATTTTGTCGCAGAACCCTCTGACCCAGGAGGGGAGATGGTCTACATGTTGGGTGCGGACTGGCAAGCTGATATCACTCACTTGGTCTTGGATCAGCTAAAGGTAGGTATACACACACATACTCAAATATGCGCACACATACACCAAATCTTCCTTAAAGGAGTAGTTCAACATTTTAGGAAATATGCTCAATTGCTTTTCAGTAGTCACGTGAGATTAGAAAGATCCAAGTACCACTTTTATGTCTGTCCATGAAACATATAGCTAGATACAGAGGGTTATTATCTTAGCATTAAAATTACCCAATCAACACATTGTATCTTGTGTGTTTAATCTGTACATAAACATTAATGAATGGCAATGCTTCAACAATTTCTTTAAAACAATAGTTTACCCTTTTGCCCAACATCGGGTTTACACAGGCCGCTGAACTGCTGCGACTAGCCGCCATATGTCCAGAGAAGGGCAAGCAGCAGTGGCAACAAACAGCAGTGACACTCTGCGATTTCTAAATAAATATAGTTGATGGGCAGGTTTGGATATTTCATTATGTAAAAATCTGGGAATTTAAACCTCCAGGAAAACAACAGGGAGATGGGCAGGAAAATCAAGGCATGTTGGCAAGCAGGGGATGCCTATTTATCATTTATCAGAATCAGATCATTAATATCATATCTAATATGTCTTCGATGCCTTTTATAATAGATCATCAGTGTGTTTTCTCGCAAGAAAAGCTAGCGGAAAAGATAGATCAGATGACTAAATTGCCAATTTAGCGGCCAATGTCAACACAGGGTAAGACTTGTTTGCAGTGTCACTGCTGGTTGCCTAGCAACCTCAATGCGATGAGGAGACTTTGGGAAGTGCGCCTGAATGTTGTTAACATATAAATTGTTACTGTACAGCGTTGTGTTTACATTTCTATTAGTATGGATTTATGCATTAACAATTTAGTTGCATTGGTGCGGTTAGGCAGATTTAAAATATTTGGAGGGAGCCAAACTAGCTGTGTCCCTGTGTTTTTAGTGTTTCTGCTAAGCTAGGCTAGCCATCATCCAACTGCAGCTTTAACTCTAACACAAGCACAATATTAGTATTGATCTTTTCATCTCACTTTTGGAATAAAAGATTTATTTTTTACAAGATATTAGTCCTTTTTCAAACTCTTTCCTGTTTGAACTGATGTTTGACTATTGAATTATATAGGCATTTTTTTAGTACCAATCCAGGATAAATGCACAATAAGCCTTATAAATAAAAAAAGTGATTAAACATGTTGTAGTGACTGACAGCTGTTTCTGTGCTCCTCAGGTAGAAGATCCACGCATTGCCAGACTAATAGACGGACGAATTTTGATCGGGCGGGATCTGGGGATTACCACTATACAGGTATGTACAGTCTGTTCTCTTTCACATTATTTTTTAACTATTTTATTTAATATTATCGTTCCAAACCAAAAAAACAACTAATTTTCCTACTGTAACTGAAGTAGTATATTTAACTTATTATACCAACCTGAGAATGAAATATAAAATAAAATGAAATGGCCCAAAAATAAACAA
>NC_045737.1:19099294-19115037 GCF_008692095.1 Etheostoma spectabile | reverse complement strand
ATGTGGTTTTAAAGTCAGCTTTTAATCAAATAATAGAATGAAAAGTTTAGAACTAGACAAGCTCTGGTGTACCATTTACGAACTGTAAAGCATCCCCACAATCAGTGGTTGAATTTCATTTTAAAGATTCAAAAAACACAATCAACATCGACAATGTATTCATCATTTGTTGGACAACTCTCTGAGAAAGACGGTTAAAAATGTATGATTATGTGAAGCGCAGTGTAATTTGACAACTCAGTTTGCAGCCATAAACACTACAGCCGTGCAAACATTATCCTCTCTTTCTTCCTTCCCTCTTCCTCTCTTGCAGTTATAAGCCTCGCCTGCTAGCTCGTTACACAATTAGCCACAATTAACTGTCGGATTTGGCCCTGACATCTCAGTGTGATGTTCAGCAATTACACACAGACACACACTTGCACTGGCACACAGTGAACACACTCGCGTCCTTGTTGAATTCAAGTAAGCCGGCCCATTGTGACAGTGGAAGACAGTCCTGTGGCTAACTGTTTTGCATTACTGGAATACTGTTATATGGCAGAGCCAAGGCAAAACTAACAAATGTACTACTAAATATGTCACAGTCATAGTCACAGTGTTTGTTATATTCCATCCTATTCCGTTACATTTCCATTGTTCATGTATATATAAACTGTATGTCTTCATGATTCAGGATGGTTCTAAGTGCTTACATTTGCGTAATTGCTCTGAAGAGCGTGTGTTAGAAGTGGGTTGGCGCTGCGTTCGGCACAGCAGTGGGTCATATCTTGGGGATTTTGGAGAACAGCTGAGTGTGTGTTTGCATCCGTTCGACTGGGGAGCGCTACATGCAAGCATACACAGACACTCACACACACAGATGCATGCATACAGACAGCTGTGCTCTGTTTGGACGCCAGGAGAGAGAATTTACCCAGCATTCCCATTGAGATGCCAGAGTCGACAGCCGTCATTTGATAGTTTGACATTTCAATTTTAGCCCCCCGCTCTGTCTCCCTGAGTCTCACCTCTTCCTCTCCTGCCCGTCTCTCTCTCTCTCCTTTCTCCCTCCCAGTCTCTCTTTCTCGCCCTCTTATTTTCTGCCTGTCTTGAAGAGCAATCCCAAAGATGTCAATCATTGCATTTTGTGAGCTCGCTGAGGGTGGGATTGAGTTTGACGCCCCGACACGTTCACTGAGAGATTTTCTTTGTACACCAATCAGATCTGCCTGTCCTCCTGTCGCCAGGCGGAGTATCGCACTACAGCACAGGGCTCCTAATCTCTATCACAGTCTGTTTGCTGCTCCCGCTCTCCATCCGTACCCCAATCTCTTTTCCACTCCTTCTTTCTGCCCCTCTCACTCTCTGTCCTCTTCTATTTGTCATTGTCTCTCTCACTGACACCTACTGCATTTTTTCTCTCTAGCTCGCTCACTGTCTCTCACTTTCTTGTCTCTTTTCACTTTCTTTTTACTTCCTAAGTTTTGGCTTAGTGCTTTGTTACTAAGTTGTCTTAGATGTCTTGAATGCTGACACATTGGACGCCAGCTGGGAGGCAGACGGCAATGCTGTGTGTGTGTGTGTTTGTGTGTGTGTGCGTGTGCGTGTGCGTATGTTAGGTGTTTTCTAACTTACCAACAAACAGATACCGCTAGTCTATGTGGCCCAAAGCACTGTAATGTTAACCAGCTCTCACAAACACTTCACTGTCACCTTGAGGCAAAAATCACAGAGACAACAATAAAAGCTAATTTAATACAACTCTCTCCCATACTGTCTTTCAGAGTTTTCCTAATGTGTACCTCATAATATCCTATACTCGATGCAAAAGGATCAAGACCTTGTTGTTCCCCATTATTTTGCATCTTTTTGAGACACAAGTTGTAATCCCATCACCTGTCAAACAGCCAATTTGTCAGCAGCATGATGTCTGTTCAGTTGGATTTTGCAGCTTGTGAACACTTGTTTTTTGGGATTTTTTTCCCCCTGGAAGGACTTAGCAGACACTGGGTGTTAGAGCAGGAAATGTAAAGCTGCCACAGAATGCAGCTTTTTAATGAAAGTTTTCAGGAATTCACATTTGGAATAAATGGCTTTAGTGCATATGTAGACTCTTCTGCAACTCTAATAATGCAGATTCATTTCCGAAAGCGAAAACTCCAAATGTGAATTGTTAATGTTTTTTTTACAACTATTTATGTGTTGTGTGATCTTTTGCTGCAGGTTCTGTCCCCGCTGTCTGACTCCATTCTGGCAGAGAAGACTGTAACTGTTTTGGATGACAAGGTAAAATAATATATTGAATCATTTTATGTATTTTGGAAATAAGTCATTTTATTAGCACGTATTATGATATTCTCCTGTTTGTGTAGGTTACCATCACTGACCTGGGTGTCCAGCTGGTTGCTTCTCTGTCGCTCAGTTTGACAGCAAGTCCTGGAAATGACCAGGCTATACAGCTAACAACTACAGCCACTGACCTGCTACACACATCCAAACAGGTAAGGGATACTATAGGTACGCAAACCCATTCACACACCCAAATCACAATATCGCCATCTCTGCTAGATATCATATTCTCCCAGGGTTGTATTTATCAGTTTTTCAGAATGTTACGTGCACATGGAGACACATGCATAGACTCCATGCTGCCTTTAGGTTTGAATCACATACACAGACACAGACAGACTAATGGACTACATTTTAAGCTGTTCCTATCTCTACAGTAATTCCCCCAAGGTTGTAATCATAAAAGTTGCACAGTAATTCTGTGCTGCTATCTCTCCAATAATCAGTTTCTCATTAGAAGTGCATACAACATCCAGGCTATAGCACTACTTAGCTACAGTTACAGCTACATAAAGGTCTACAATAAAGAAAAGTGGTCAATATTGTTAGTTAAAACAACATAAAAACATTTTTTTTTTTTTTTTACAATGCTCAATTGTAATCACAGTTGAAACTACATTTGTCATATGTGTCCAGCACAATTTAAATTTGTAAGAATTTACGCTTTTTTTTTTCTTCTACTTTTGCTCTCTTACTCAGTGCATAACCCCTCTACATATATAGAAAAACACACTCACAAGCACACATGCCTAAAAAAAACAAAACATGCTCACCTACACCCACATTCACAATATATTGCAAGGCTACCATGTTACAAGATATTCTTTACTGTCTAATCACATTGCCAAAGGTTATTTCATCACACTTTGTCAAGCTATTATCCCTCACACCCTCTACCCCTCCCTTCTCAAACCATACCCAATATTAGAATTTACGTCCAAGGGCTAATTGGCCGAGAAGCAGCCCATTACGATCAAAATAAAGATATCATATTTCATTTTATTCAAAATTTTTCTTTTGTATCTACATCATTCAATATCTTCTGTGGAAATGTGATATCTATGGAGAAGGAAAGTAGAGGAGAGGGAAGGTAGAGGAGAGAAAAAAGGTGAAAAAACAGAAGACCTGAGGGAAGGAGGGGGATAAATAAGGGAATGAAGGAGGCAAGAAAAAGTTACAATTTCATGTGAAAATAAAGGAAGGAAAAGATAAAAAGTGCAGTTCCTCTTATTGGAGCTTAATTACTTTTGTAGTGAGGTTTTTGCCGTGTTATACCTACACAATCCTTTCTGTGTTCTGATTAAGGAAAGCAAATGGTTTTATCAAGGCAAGGCAAGGCAAGGCAGCTTTATTTGTATAGCACATTTCAGCAACAGGGCAATTCAAAGTGCTTTACACAAAATCATTAAAACAGATAAAACACAAGTAAAAACAGTTAAAAGTCATAAGCATTAAAAATCAATAAGACATATGAATAGACAGTTAAAAACAAAATAGAAACATTAGGACACATAAAACACAAGAATAAAAGTTACAGTGCAGCATAAGAAAGAAATGAGCATTAATTTAAAGAAAGGCAGCATCAAAAAGAAAGGTCTTCAGCCTTGATTTAAAAGAACTGAGAGTAGCAGCGGATCTACAGGTTTCTGGGAGTTTATTCCAGATATGAGGAGCATAGAAACTGAAAGCTGCTTCACCCTGTTTAGTTCTGACGCTGGGGACCTAAACCGTCAAGGGATTTATAAACTAGCAAGAGTACTTTGAAATCAATTATTTGAGACACAGGAAGCCAGTGTAAAGACTTCAGAACTGGAGTGATGTGATCCAGTCTCTTGGTCTTAGTGAGGAGGGAAATCAAGGGAAATTAGTGAGGCAGGATTGCTTATAGAAAAGCAGAGAAAATGCATTCTCTGCTGAACTCTGTTTTTATTTATGGAATAGTTGCTGCTGAAAGAAGACTGATGACAAAAGAAAAAAAACTAATTTTTTTTCTGTCTTCAAAGTATTTGTCCTCATTGTAATGGTGGTGGTGGAGGCTTGAGAAAGATACACAAAAGTCAGAAGAAAAGTGGGTCTGTGCACACAAAAAAAGTGGTTGGTTTCAATTGTGTGTGTGTGTGTGTGGGGGGGGGGGGGGGGGGGGGGGGGGGGGGATGGTAATGTGCACGTCTATCTTTGTGTTCCTCCAAGACTAACAATAGGCCATTTATTTCCATTGTGTTGGAAACTCAAACAGCTGAATCATTAAATAAAAAAACATGTCACTTTGTCAAGTTAATAGGCCCAACACCAATTAATATCTTTTTCACTGAAGCACATATGTTTTTATATTTGGTAAAAGCTTTATGTTGGAATGACATTATAACATTATGACATTATAATGTCATTATAAAGTTATGATATAATTAGCTATGTTATGTTAATGTGGTGAGTGGCAGAAAAGTCTGTGTAGGTTGGAATAACGTGTGATACCGTGTGATGAAAATTGGGTTACAGTGCATTGGAACATCAAATTTGTAATGTTCGGAGAGAGATGTAAATTGGATCAGAATCATCTGCATCCGTGATGTTGTCAACCGTGTTCAAATTAACCCCTCTTCAAGCTTTCCCTGCCTCTTGTGAGTACATCGGGTCTTCACAATGGGTTAAAGCATAGTCTGTCCAAGTTTGAAGATGGATGTGATCCAAGCAGGGGCGCTCCCCTCCCTCCTCATTGCAAGATGGGCTCTATGTATCTCTTGACAATTTTTTGGCATTCACTTTCAGGAAGCAGCGATCAGTGCGTGGATCCAGTACAGTGACGGTTCAGTGACACCACTTGATGTCTATGACCCCAAGGACTTCCTCCTCTCAGCTGTATCATTGGATGAGAGTGTCATCTCCATAACCAATCAGGTACTAGCCATTTTCAAGTTTTCTTTATCTTGACAATGGTTTAAGGCTGTGTAAAATATTCCAGAAAACAAAAAACATTGACGTTTTACTGATTAATATTTTCAGGAAACACTTTTGCAAAAGTGACAGTATGGTGTCCAAAGTACTGTGTCTGTTTACCCTCACAGTGTCTCTGCAGATGTTGAAAATTGGTCAGACAGTTTGGTGTCCATAGTGCTGTGTTGGTTTAACTTCACATCTGTATTTTCCATTAGGAGCAACACTGGCCTATTGTTGTGGCAGAAGGTGACGGACAGGGAACACTGGTTCGTGTAGAGATGGTCATCTCTGAGACCTGCCAGAAATCCAAAAGGAAGAGTGTGCTGGCATCTGGAGTTGGCAATGTGATAGTGAAGTTTGGAGCAAAGAGTGAAGAAAGAGGTGTGATGGGAAGAGGTGAACAGGACGACGGAGGAGGAATAGACAACAGCACCGGTGAGCACCAAACAAAGGATGGAAAGGAGTGGAAGTCCAACAGTGCAGCAGTGGATCGAGAGGAGGGAGCCATGAGAAAGGTGCGTGTGGGGGGGTGGGCATTTTTCCAATTAATTGTCACTGCTATCAGTAAAAGAAAATATTCGCTACAACCTTACTGGAGAGTTTGACTTTATCCTTATGTAGCTCAATTTGATAGAATGTGAAGACACTGACACGGCATTTAAATCTCAAAGATAACTAGTAAAGATGGAAATATTCAGCTTTTTACTCTACTATATTTGAGTAAAGTACAGTGATTTTATTCAATGGACATATTACCTAGCCTGGAAATCCAGACCCAAATCCGAAAGATTAAGGGTCTGGCATTGAGTAATGAAAGTCACCAAGCACCAAGCGTGCATTTGAAAATTTCCCTCCACAATATTGGATAACACTACGACCATCACAACCACACACGGGCTGACGTATCCAGAGCCCATACGCTTAGGTACCAGTGGAGCTAACTGGTAGATTAAACTGTCAGCATCTGTTTAGTTCGCCTCTGGCCCACCTATATCAGACACATCGATGTGATTGGTGCAGCTCGGCTACAAGGGTAATGAGGAGCATTACTAGATGCCAGAGTAACTCGCTGAGCAAATTCAAATTATGCTCTTGCGAGAACCCCGATTTCCAGGGTTCATAATATCCACTTTAAATCAAAATTAGTCCCTTTTCCTACGATGAGAAACTATCTACCCCAAATTTGTCTTTAAAAAACACCAATAACAAAACACCATTAAAAAATGAGCACTAATGAAAAAGATCGTAAACTAACTCTAACCCAGTTTGTTCATATTTGTTTAAATACCTATGTGTTATTTTCCATTAATCAGGTTAGCACAACGACCAAGAGCACAGTAACCCATCGTGCTTCAGGTGGTAAAGCTGCCAGTGGAGGCAGCAGCAGCAGCCGGGGCGGAGGCCCCAGCCAAGCAGGGGACTACAGTAACTACCCAGCACAAGTGGAGGTACCGGGCACTGGGGATAGTGAGCTGACTCAGACCACCAGAGGACTGTCGGACCTAGAGATTGGAATGTATGCCCTTTTGGGTGTATTCTGTCTGGCAATACTGGTCTTCCTTATCAATTGTGTCAGCTTTGCTTTCAGGTAAATACATTATGATAATTGAGGACTCAATATGTTTATTTGGAAATATATAAGGAAATAAATATAAGGAAACTCCGCAATAAACATGTGTGGGTAGGTTAAATCCTAAGGCTTCTATCTATTAACACCACAGTTGAGAACTCTCTGTGTGGACCACCATATGAACTGGAAAGGCCAGGACATAAAGCATTGACAGACAATGTGTTTATTGGCAAAATTTGGTTCACCCATGCTTGTCTTTTACACTGTGTGTTTCTACTGTCTATATAAAGGGATGGCCATTTTCAATATATATAAATCAGCACAGCCTTTTTTTTAAAATAGTACTTGAGTCATAGACTAACCATCGTCCTTCATCTACAGATACCGTCACAAGCAGGTTCCCGTGCTGGAAGCAGGAGGCAACATGAACCACGCCCATGACTGGGTGTGGCTTGGCAACGAGGCCGACCTTTTAGCTGACCACTCTGACCAATGCCAGGGCAGGCTGCCCGATGAGTGCACCACCATCATTGACCGGAATGAAGGAGGATACGAGGAGAACAAGTACCTGCTGAACGGGGCTGGTAACACCTTGGTGATGGGCGTGAGCACAGGCATGGGCACCATTAGTAAGGGTGGTGGCACAGGTGGACACCGGGGTATCACCCATGGACAAACTTTGCCCAGATCGGTTCCAGAACCGCATCAGTGCCTTTCAGCAATCACTCCTAGTGGCAAAAATGCCACTGGCCAAGCGGAGCATCTGAATAATTCCCCCGGATCCACAGCTGCAGCTGCAGTTGCAGCCGCCAAACGTAAGAGGGTCCAGTTCACGTCTTTTGCCACTGTTGTACCCAATGATAATTTGGGTGGGGGTGGACCATACACCAACTCTTCAGTCCTGGTGACCAATGGGAACGAGGATGACATCAAGTGGGTGTGCCAGGATATGGACCTGGGTCAGTCTGAAATCAGAACCTACATGGAGAGGCTACAAGACAATCTGTGACTAATGGGAAAGAGACTGAGAAATGGAGGGGCTGAGGATGAGTGCAGGAATAGGAACGATGGACAATGAGTACAATTCACCTGTAATGCCTTTGCAATGGATGAAGGGAGGGAGAACAGGAGGAATATAAGAACAGCGAAGGGAATATAACGTGTAGCGAAGAGTTTAGAAGATAATGGACCAGACAGTGTAGAGGATGCTTACATTTAGCTCCCCTGAGGCGATGGAAAGCATACTGTAACAACTAGCTCACACTGAAATCAATAGTAGCAAACAATAACATTATGAGTTTGTTTTATATTATTTATTGTAAAGATATTACTGTAAAAATCCATATTGAAGTCACCATTGGTAATTAATGTTTATTTCCAGAATACCAGTAAACCATTGCGTTATACAGTAAATTCAGGGTATGTTATTGAATAAACATTATCACTACACATTTAAACAAGGATGGCAAGAACATCATTTCTGAAGTATTTTTTACTCATATGGTGTATTTACATTATTGGCTGTGGCTGTTGATTGATTATTGATAGATCTAGTTTTAATATTTACCAGCCAAGTCTACTGAATGGTTATATAATGATTATGTTTACTGAAGAATAGGTAGGTACATCAAAGATACAATCTGTTTTGTTTTTGTTTTATCACTTGACCCATTTGCTTTTGGCATTGCTCATAAGTGAAATGTAAAAATATATATATATATATATATATATATATATATATATATATATATATATATATATATATTCCAAGAACTCAACTATGAATTCAGGCACCAGTGGGAGCTGACTTTGGGAGATCTTGCGCTGTCTTTAAACAACAGAATGTGTCAAGAGTTGAAAAAAGTATACACACAAAAGACTGTTTCTCCCTTGGATCCATACAGAGGCATTTAAACTTGCACAATTACAGACAGGAAAGGACATTAGCCACATACGAGGCTTATTTCCTGTTTCGTGAAACCCTCAATGGCAGAAGCGGCATTCTCCCTGTATTCAAAACCAATCGCATAACCCCCTGGCCCCTCTCTTTGTCTGGGATTGGACAGCAGTAGGAACTTTGTGAACTGAAGAACACAGTGAAATACTGTCTGTAAACTAAAAGGGGGACTCACTGAGGTGACTTATATAAAAAGAAGGCTACAAGGCGGCTCTGGCTTTGCAAAGCCTGAACACTTTCTAATGAGGATTATTTAAAAAAGAAACAATGTAGGCAACAAGACGGACCAGAGTACCTGCAGTGTTATACATGAAGCTAACAGGATATATTGAATGAAATCACAATACAAATAAAAATGGAGTGACACTCGAATAGATACGGGGTCATGAAACATGTTTGTTTTGCTGAACATAGTTATGCATATTATTTTCCTTTTGTTTGTCCTGTTGTATTTTGATAAATAGAATGTTTTTATGTTTTTTATTGTTACATTTTTTTTTCTCATTTGGAAGGCTATTAATTGTAGCTTTTTGTTTCAAAGATGTATTAAGATTCTAAGAATATATGATTATTTTTTTCTCCTAGAGATCTATTTATTTAAATTAACATTTGAGAGGGTGAGGACAGAAAGAAAAGCCAAGGGTTAAAGATCGAAAAGAACAGACCTGCTGGTGAATAGCACATAAGAGAACACAGTGACAGGAAGGAGACTGAACAGGCAGAGGTAGCCTCACCTTCATTAAGCTCAGGTGACGAGTCGTGACGAACTGACAATAAAAAAAGGAACTGTAAGATTGTTAAGATTGCAATATTTATTTATAAATGTGTCACTGTTTCGGAGTACATGTATGTTGTAGATAAATAAACATGCTTCAAAGTGCTTGTGAATAAGACTGCAGGTCACTAGCCAACAACACGGTGATATTTTGTACATTTTACAGTGCAAATATGGTACACAATACTATCTATCACCACAATGTGAACGTGATCTTATTGGTTCTTTTTTCTAAAGATGTTCCTGTCTTTGTTTAAAGTATTGAATGAATTATTGTCATTGTACAGGGTAGGAATCCGTTTACCTCCTTAATGAGATGTAAAAATGGAGGTAGTGATCACACTCAAAAGTGTTTGAGGTTGATGAGTCCAAGACATCCATTTCAGAAAGAAAGCCAAAGCAATTGTTAAGATGTTGGGCCAGTCAAAAAGAAAACAAAACCTAAATCTGGACTACCACAGATATAAACATTTCTGTTTTAAATCATTTTTTTTAACAAGATACATGATAAAAATGCATATAAAAATCACAATGGTCAATTTTCAGGTCTGACACAGAATTAATACAGGATTCAAAGGACAGAGAGCATGAATAGGCACAGATAAGTGACCTGAGCTGACTCCAAATGGGGGAACTAAATGGGCTGCACAGCCTCCACCAAAGCAATAGATATTTTGACTGATGATGGCGACTATATACTGTACGTTCAGGACTCATACACGTTACGGTATCTCGCTTACTCTAACGCGGACTGCTGTGATTGAAAGGATCAGTTCGGTACACATTTGATAGTCGCTGAATGTAGAAGTGTAGCAATGCTTTCGATGAAAAACCTTTTGACTCTTGACTAGAACTGTGAGGTGAAACATATTTTACAGCCTGTGACACCAATTCTACATGTTGTACAATTTTAAAACTGTATGGATGTCAATTGAAAAAA
This sequence comes from Etheostoma spectabile, assembly GCF_008692095.1. Taxonomy (NCBI): domain Eukaryota; kingdom Metazoa; phylum Chordata; class Actinopteri; order Perciformes; family Percidae; genus Etheostoma; species Etheostoma spectabile. Next base: position 19,104,530 of record NC_045737.1, on the reverse strand, counting down.
ATACAAGATTATTATTATTATTAAGGCATTTCAGTTTTTATTTGATGCCAGAGAAAGACAAATCTTCTGTGTGTAGCCAATGTGGAAGGACCACACATTTACTGCATGCTTACTGAACTACTGCTGAACTTTAGTACAGTTCCCCAGATACTTCTTTGCCATCTTTCCAGCTGTCAGAAACAGCCAGGGTAGTTTGTTGCAACTAGAGAGACTCACGCTAATTCGGTTTTACCAATAACATTCAACAAAGAATCATCAAGTGCAGAAACAAGAGCATTAGTTTATTTTTACTTTTCTCTGGTTGACAGGCTGTTTCGCTGGCATACAGGGAAATGGATCCATCTCCTACAGAATAATGTTCATATGTAACCAATTTGTAATAGCAATTTTTTAGCCCATGCAGGTAGAAATGTAATGGTCATGTAGGCCAAGTAAGAAAGGGTTTTGGACAAGGTAAGGACAATGTGTTCAGTTCATACTAACGTTGACTTGGGGGGGGCAACAACTTCTAGGTCACCAAGTAGAGTGTGCGCCCCATGTAGGCTGAGTCCGTGGCAGCGACCGTTGGTTTGAATCCGAGCCCCGGCCCTTTGCTGCATGTCTTCTCCCCTTTCCTGTCTTCAAGCCTGTTAATCCTGTCGATTAATGGCCAAATTTAACCTAAAAGCAAAAACCAAGGTTGACTTTTTCAATATTCAACATGATGCTACACATGACCATTGCATTACATCCAAAACTTATTTTTCTATTGCAAAACAGTTTCATCTGAACATAAGTCTGATGAGAGAGGTTTTGAGACAGATCTTGATGCCTTTGAACTGGATGATTCAGTTGTTCTAAATGTTGTCACTCAGCCTTCTTATACACACTTGTTGGGCTATGTGTCTACAGAGGATCTGCACAAATGGTGCTGCCTATTTTTCCTGGTGATTTTACATTATTAGCAACTGCAGACGCCAATCTTGCAATAACATTTGAGTGAAATAAATATACTACCTTAAAACCATATTAGTTTTGCATATGGTAACAGCATCTCTCAACCAACTTGTTGTCAGACCAATGTAGGCTGGCATTTTTCGAAACAATTGGATGAAGCCAATGCATACATGATGTAGCAGTCGTTCAGCCAGCAATCAAGCAGTAAAAAATAGGAACTCTACAGTGGCTCTTTGTGCTGAAAAGAAAACTCAAACCACTAAAAGCAAAATACATATTCTCAAAAGAACTGGGTTCACTTGTTTAGTTACAGTGGAAGGTACACATGGGCAACAGTTGAATGTGCTATGGGTAGAAGAGATGCCAGTGGACACGAGCCCTAACGTTGTTTTTTATTTTTTTGTTCTTTTCTTTTTGCTATTGTCATTGTTTAAACATGGTTCATGGAAGCCAATAAAGACCCATAACCAAAACAGCCTGCTCCTTTATCTTTAAATACTCTTTGATTGTTTATTCCATTTGTGTAAACAAGCCTCTTTAGCTTCCTGCCATGATAATCGATAATCTTGTATTTGTGACTCATATCTCAGTGTTACAAGCTCTATTCGTGTCACAGAAGGTAAGTAAGTACATGTTAGAAAAATTTCATTATCAAGAATAGACAGGAACCCCTGAATTTATATTAAAGTTAGGTTTACTTCCAAGTTGAATCAGTTTACAGTACTCACAGCATCAGTACAGAAAATGACTGCTGAAAAAGCCTTCTACAACAGCTCTCGTAATGCAACGTAGAATGAGACAAATCTCTATAGTCGTAATAACGAGTCAATGTTGTCAGTTTATCTCAGTCCAGGGGCGCCTGTTCTTTTCTCCCCGTCACACCGTGCTCCAGACTAGGACAAGACAGTGGCTCCCAGATACCAGATGGCGACCGCAGTAACAGTGTTCTGTCTTGTTGTAATACAGTTTTAATACTGATCAGAGAAAAAGTATGTAACATAATTTTTTCTAACGGTACAATAGTAGCTGGAATTGAGGAGCTTTCTAAAATGACACTGTCTGAACATTGTCACAGATTTATTCAGAAGAGCTGTCATTTTCAAAAAATGTGTTTCTCAAGGTGTTTTTTTTCAAATGTGTTTCTCGTGAATAGGCAACTGCATCGTCGATGGCTACAAGACCACAGCAACTAATTTCACTAATTTGTGCTCTTTTAATTAGGAACTAATTAAATGTCTGGTGGCATCTTTGGGTCTGTTTGAGATAAGCTAGGCCTGACTAGAACCAATCAGCACTGACCACTTCGAACAATGCCTGCTGGTAATGAATTGTATCCAATTTATACTGATGTCAAGGCATCAAGGCAACTGGGCAATCCAATTACTTTTTGCGTGCATCAACTACATGCATGATGGGAAATGATTTGCTCATAATTGAGTTAACATCTATTTGGCTTAAATGTTCACCAACAGATACGATATTCTCTCATTTTTTTGGCTCACTAAGCGGACATAGGTTGGATGGTCACATTTTACAAATGAAGTAATTACCTCTGAGAACCACTGATCCTTTGAGATCCCTTGCTAATTTTGTCTCTGCTCTAATCGCTGGGTTTTTGTGAGCTGCCGCAGGGAGGCCCAACGGGAGTCTTGATGAGGGAGAGGAATTTACACCAAAAGTTAATTAAGATAATGCTTTGTAGCCCACTGGATTACCACAGATATGTATAAAAATTAGATATCAACGATAAAGTTTACATTTGATCTTAAGTGCCACCATCACCCTGTGGCATACTGGACTTTCTCACAAAGTGGTTAAAAAAAAGCTGTGTTATGAAAAGGAGGAGTGGTGGGAAGGACATATTTTCCTTAGATATGGGCACATATCATCACAGTGGTTGGGTTGTGGTTAGTCAAATAATCCCGAAAGGGGAAACTATTTTTTTTTAGACTGGCTGTCTACAAAGACATGATAGAGTCATGCCAGTCATGTCTAAATAATCATGATACTGTCTGTTACGGTTCTATTAAATGGATCTAGAAGCAGACATTAGGGAGATGAACAGTTAACTGAGAGGTTCCCAAATACTCAGTTTAGAGCTGGAGTGCAGCATATTCCAGATAACAGCTCAGAGCAGGCAGGCAATGTTTTTGAACACGGGTGGCGGACTAGGACAAGCCAGAGAAACAGTAAAGTTAACCACAGGTCAAAAACCTGACAAACTGGCAAGTAGTGGATGAAGGTGTATTTCACTGAGCCAGTTGGTTACTAGAACGAGCAACAGGTGTGATCGTGCGCTCCAGGCAACCCGTAACTCGTGTTTTCACAACCTTCTACCCGTGAAAGGGCCCTGGAACGGCAGTCAAACCATTGACCGTTACGGTCTATGAGTCAAACCCATAACTTTCTACATGTGATCTTGTACCAGGTCGGTGTACATCCATTACAGTTTTTGATGTCATACACACACACACACACACATACACACACACAAACACACACACACACACACACAAACATTGGGGACCTCTGTTGATGCCCTACAGACGCCGGTGATTAACAGAGAGAAATAGACACAAATAGGCACATTGTAATCAAAACAATACACATATGATTGTGGACTACTACAGGTTATGATGAGTAAATTAAGCCCAAAATATGTAATTGAATCAAAATCGTCAACGTTACGTAGCCGCTAGCTAACGCTAGCTGGACGGGCTTGTTATGATTTTGCCTGCCATAAGCAGATATAAAATAAACATAAAAACGGGGATACAATGCAATAATTAATAGAAAATAAGATTGAAAATAAAACGCACTTATAGCAGTAGCTAAGCATACAACTGGCGGTAAATCCATTCACTTCATTGAAACCAAAGATCAACCAAAGAGTTTCTGCAGACACAAAGATGTTATGGGGTGGGGTCACTGTCATTTTGGTAAAAAAATTAGATTTTAATCATAGACCGTATATATTTTAATGGTCTATGATTTTAATATTTCGTTTCATTATGTTTCCTCAAATAAGTGAAACAGCGCCCCCTGGTAATGACTGGTCACCGTCAGTCAAAGATTTCACAGTCGAGGCATTCGGGAGGGGAAGCCAGGTGAAGTTAATTAGCTAGCTAACTAGTTATATTGAAAGTATTAATGATTACATTAACTGTTTTGCTATTGTGAAAATGTGACAAGTCGTTGGAAAAGAAACTGATGATAACTCAGAAGACAGTCTTACTCTAGCGGCCTTACTAGTAACGTTACGCTAACAACATTTAATGTTAACGTTAGCTAACGTTAGACGAAACAAAACGTGATTGTTAGCTTGTTTTCCAGTGTCAGCTAACGTGACGGTGCTATTGTGAGACTAGCTATACAGCAGTGACGAAAAGAGAAGAGGAGTAACGTTTCTTTGAAGCAACTAACCAACGTTAAATGACAGTTCCATAGGACCTGGACATGGACCACTTAGCTAATCTCCTTTGACAGAAAGGTGAGTCAAATACACAAACTGTCTGTCTGTCTCTTATCGCGCTATATTATTTATTGATTAGTTTTTACCGATGTCTTTCCCTGGCTGTCTGTGCAAAAACCGCTGCTGTGTGGCAGACCTATGGTTAGCTAAACTTACTGTTTCTCTGCCTTGTCCAAATCCGCCACCCGTGTTCAAAAACATTGCCTGCCTGCCTGCTCTGAGCCCGCCGAGGCTTTGAATAATGTTCCCAGTTTTGCTTGTATTGCTTGTTGATTCTGTGTGATTTGGAAATAAGCGTGCAGAAGGTCTGCAAGCTTCTTCATCATTGTTGAGTTTTTAAAGTTGTATTTTAAGTAATGAGTCATTAACTTAAATACATACTGATGGTCTTGTTGGCTGTTTGTGTATGTCAAACATAGCTAGCTAGCTAGAAAAATGAGTGACATGATGTTTGAGTTAAGGTGACCAGATTTCTCAGACAAAATCCGGGGACATTTTCAGCTCAGAAGCGTATTTACCTCCAAAACAAGTAATGTTTTTATTTTTGTAAAACTTAAAACGGGGACATAGCTAGAGCTGTTCTTATTAGGGGCTGCCCCCCCCCCCCAGGTCTGATCCTAGACCCACCCCTGCTGCTACCTCCTACTCCACCCACTACACCTCAAGATAGAAAGTCCTAATATTTCAGATAGAAAGTCTTAATATTTCAAAATATAAAGTCCTAATAGTCCTAATATTTCAAGATAGATAGTCCTAATATTTCAAGATAGATAGTCCTAATATTTCAAGATAGAAAGTCTTAATATTTCAAGATAGAAAGTCTCAATA